>NC_020492.1:14632513-14646765 GCF_000184155.1 Fragaria vesca subsp. vesca | reverse complement strand
ACTCAATGCATCACCTTTGAAAAGTATCAATCCTATAATTATGAATGACATTTCTAAAGTATATAAACACCCATTAAGTAGCACATGCCAAGTATAGATTGCATCACACTTTAATAATCTTGCTTATTACCAAAATTTTGTAACCTGCATCTTAATCAAATGCAACTTTTTCTAATGACATTGCTCATCAAAGATTAACAATTATAGAAGAGTTTTGAGTTTGATCAAGCTATGTGAAATACTGACATATAGAGCCACTGTACTTGACATGATTGTTGATTAGCATTAAACTTTTATTTTGTATCCCTAATGATATTGAGTGTATATCATGTTTGAGTTAGTTATTTCTAAGGATGTTCTATCCTTGGTATTGTAACAATCTAAGGATTTACTTTTCTGGACAATGAGCATTGACCTTGCATTTTGGTAGAAAACCAATTCATTTGGTTTAAGTGAATCCCATTGTTATGAAGAGTAGTTTGGAACACATTTACTACAAAGCAGTTATCTTTGCCTTCATTGTATTGAAATGAAGAAAATTATATTAAGGTCACTATAGTTCTGTTTTGGTACTGTACCTTCTTATAGTTGTCTGATATCTATATTTGTTTATGCATGGTTTTTCAGCCGCATAGTTATATGAAAAATTATGCATGTGTTGCTCATAAGTCTGTTAGTTTCTACCAAATTGATATGCACATAGTATTAAATAGAAACATTACTATGTATATGCGTCTGTTAGAACAGACATGCAGTAATGCTTAGCACATATTGACTATCAACATGCAAATTTAAGTGAGTTAGAAAATAGCACTCATATTCTAGCTAACAATAACAAGCTGTTTCAGCAATGTAATTACATGTTACTTTGCTTTTGGTATAACTTATTATTGTTTCTTATGATTAGTACTCTGATTTTGGTTTTGGGTATTGGAACAAGCTAAGTCATGTGCTTTTGTAGATAATGTTTGTACGAAAGCTCTTGTTTTGAGCTACTTGCAGATTAAATGACAAATAAAATTACTATAGACCCCTCAAACATTTGAAGAGAATTAAATTTGCTCGTGGAGCTAGAGATACAATAATAATGCAATCTCCTTGATCGATCAAGATTGGACACGAATTCGATGAGAATTTAACTTAAGAAACAATAAGAGAAGATGAATCGAAGGTTTGGCCCCAACGTACTATAGAGAGTGCACAAATCAGTAGTTTCCTATGTCCCTAGCTAATTACGTTTAATTGAGTCTGCAAGTGACACTCCTAGCTACACAGCTAATTTCCCAGAAAATGCATGTGTTCAAATCATGTGGGTGTAAAACCATTACCAGCATGAACCAACCAACCTCTTTATCGAATATATATTTAGAAACAATTCCTATCCAGAGTGAAGCTTCGCTTTGAAATTAAAATGTGAAGTTCCTTATTTGACTCACTTTTCTATCATATTTCCACATCTCCATCATTCAATTTGTAGATCCTAATACATAGATCACTTATGTAAAGTTTCATCAAATTTGAAGATCGTTTGGGTTTTCGTAATCGTTATTTACACAGACAGTTTTGATTAGACAGATTTATGGTCCGTTCATTGATTTAATTTAATTCGGTATCTTAACGGTCATCAAATCTGATGAAACTTTAAAGAAGTGATCTATGCATTAGGATCTACAAACTGAATGATGGAGATATGGAAATATGACCGAAAAGTGAGTCAAATAAGGAACTTCACACTTTAATTTCAAAGCGAAACTTCATTCTGGATAAGAACTGTATTTCAAAATATGTGTATATATAGCTTTTAATTTGACCATATATAAGAATACATAGGCCAAGTAATTAATCCAACAACTCTTTCTATTTCTTACAACTTTTTTTTTATCACTCTTATCTCATGTGATATAATGCATCCACAAGTTGCATGGATGCAACTCAAATAGGAAATCATCTAATGCTTGAGTTTGAGGGAAATGTCTGAGGGGTCTAACAGTAACTTGCCAACTTTGCTCATGGTAATTGTATGGGCAATCAAGTAAAAAGTTAAGGGATATTTTTGTGATATATTTATACGGGTCCGGTTCAAGGGACACAATATTTGACATTATTTTTTACACTAGTTTTTAACCCTTAGATCTTAGTTAATCAAATGATTTTGTAATTAAATGTGAGTATGATTTGGCAAGTGATGACGTGGAAATCATTTTATTTTCAATAAACAATAATAAGTAATTTAGTTAAACAAGTTTCTTTTTAGTAAGAGAGATTCTAAATACACACCCCTTATTCCTAAATACACATCCCTCAACTCTGAACTTTTTTTGGAAAATTTATATTCCTATAAGACCCTTACATTAACTGAAACAAAACAAAAAATAGAATCATGATCTGCGTTGGGTTAAAAACAGCAGAAGGACAACCCAATTAAAATGCATATTCTTTTGCCAAAGAAGAAGAGAGATAAAAAGAGTTAAGAGACTAAATGAGATCTGTGTCCCTCCCTCTAAAGCTTTTCGCAGACATCTATATCAAAATTTATTGATCGATGGGTAATGATGTAATGATGTATGTGTGTGAGGAACTATTCTCTTAAACTTCTGCCATAATTCTAGGGTTTCTTCCTTGCCCACCTTATAATGGGGACTGATTCTCAACATTGTATCTTCATCTCTTATTATATGGTGTGGGGCAGTTTGGATCTTTCTCAAACAGGTGGGACTTGTCACTGGAAATTGGTGGTAGTTGGAGACTTAGAGCATGGGGCGATCAAGGATGGTTGTAGACTGGTAGTGGAGGAGAGACGATAGAAATACATGGATGTCCGTTGGTACGGACGACTATGGACATGTATAGGTGATAGGGGTGAAATAGGAAGTTTATGGCACAAAAACAACAAAAAATAATTATGGGTGTGTATTAAGTATATAGGGGAGTGTATATAAAATTTCTCTTTTAGTAAAGAAAACAAAAGAAAAAAATCCCAGAAGAACATGGCACTGGTGTTCAATCTTCAACATGAAAAAGAATCACAGGTTCATTGCACAAAGGTCTCTTCAAATTATGAAAACTTCCATTTGGGTCATATCAAATTCAATTGCAGATCTAATCTTAATTTGTTTCTAAACAACCAAAATCAATTCTTAATTGAATACATTAAACAAGCAATCAAATCAATTTGTTCATGATACTATGTACTTCTTAGCAAACCCTAATGGCCAATCCAAATTTTATTTTCATTTTTCTCTTTTTGTAATGAGATGTGCATTTTTGGTTTGATATCAACTCAAATTTAGTGCTTTATTTGAAGTTCAATCAAAGCCTTTTGGCTCTAAGGCACGCATCTGGGAATTTCTTTTCCACGTTGAAGAACACCGGCCATGTTCTTATTGAGTTCTTTCTTTTACTTTCTTTATTAAAAAAATTTAACTAAATTTATTTATTTATTGTTTATTGAAAATAAAATGATTTCTACGTCACTTGCCAAATCATACTCATATTTAATTACAACCATTTGATTAACTAAGATCTAAGGGTTAAAAACTAGTGTAAAAAATAGTGTCAAATATTGTGTCCCTTGAACCGGACTCTATTTATACTATAATGGTTTTATACATAAACACAAGAGAGATATGAGTAGAGGTATGTCATATTCAATTTCCGCTGTGCAATAAATCAAGTTTAGCATATAGTGTAAATGTCTGATTTCAAAGAAATACTTGAACAATATAATTCATTCTTGTCATTAATTTTTTCTCATAATTGCTACTTTGACACATTTATATTTTGTAGCTACTTATTGATCTTCTCGAAAATTAGACTACATATATTACTTATGCTATGAGGAGTATATCTATGCATATGTTGCTAATTTAATTTGACACAATTAAGGTACATTTTCAAGAACTCTTGAAAACTTTTACAATTGATTATCAAGTGATGCTTAAAGTGTATCAGAGACATATATGAATTCAATTAAAACATGCTGCCTTGGTATTTTAGATGAGAATATTCTGTGATGCTCATATGTCAATGATTATAGTGATATGTTACCTCAAAGATTTTATATGATTGGAATATCTTGCATATGTTGATAATCATTGTGTACTTGTTAGAAATTGCTTGTGTAAAATTTAGTTAACAAGATAAAAGATATCTCCCAAAGTGTCTCGTTAAATTTTCATTAAATTTTACTATAAACATAGTCGGTATGTTTTATCAAGCTTGTGCTTCGATGAACTATAGGAACCAACCTTGGTCTTAGATCCTTGGGGTGCCTTAGTGGTACATGTTGCACAAAGCAAACCGCCATTAGGATCTCTCATTGATTATAAAAGTTATAAGATCAAGAAACTTGTGTTGTGCATATTAATTTCATGACTGTATCTCCTAAAGGAGGTTTAAACTTTACATGGATTTAACTTGCGGATACATCACGTCATAAAATTGATAAAATTGCATCTGGTTTGCCTAGATCTTTTCTTCTTGACATACAGGTGTTGACTGATCTTAGCAAAATAGCATTTTTGTCCATTTTGGTTTTATGAATAGGAAACTTCGGAATGTCATTTCTTTTTGTCACAAAGGTGTTGGTTGGCATTGTCTAAAGGTTACAGTACATCTTGGTTGATGTGATCACTCTATTTCTATTTCGGTTGCTAAGTTGTGTGTTATTTTCTCATTGCCTGTGAGACATAGCAAACTGCATTCCAAAGGAAGAAAAGGATATCAGAATGGATGTTAAGTGGTATGGTTTAAGTTCAGCATACCATACCAAGTTTTGTACGTACTTAGAGCATTAATCTCTATGTTTGAATCATTCACATGTTTGATGTGATGCTGAGTGGTATTCATTATATCCGGAATGAAAATTTTCTGCTAAGGAAATTGCTGTTATGTTTTTTGACATGTCTGTTATGGTATATTTTTCATATTAGAAATATGGCATAAATCCCCTAATTGGCTGAGTAAAGAAAATTTCCATCAAGAGAACGATCATAACATGATATTTGATTGACATGAAAATTTGGAATTGAAATTGCATATATCCTAATGACATTTTGGTTGCATGAGATTTTATAATTTATAAAACTCTATGGTTTGCATCTATGAAATTTGTGTACCAAAACAACTTCTTTCTCTTATTGCAGGCTTTTTGTACGAGCAGCATATGAAACATACATATGCATATAAAAATTATTTTGTTAACTATCATTATATCATATTGCAAGCCCTTGACTAAATTTTTTTTTTTTTTTAATAAGGGAAAGTATTTGACACTTACATGTGAATTACTATACAAGTGTTGTTGCATGTGTGCATGTGTTTTTGGAATTGACCGTGTCTATTAAACTGTAGTTGCACTATTTTCTATTGTCATATGACTGATCACATTTGTTAAGGGACAATGGGAGTCTATCTTCTATTGTCATATGGATGATCATATTTGTTACAGGACAGTGGGAGTAAGGTTTCACTTTCAGAAGCTAACTTTTAAGAGAACATGATATTCTGGATATTTTTTTAACAGCCTATACAGTTTTCAAATCTTACAGATTTTGGATATGGATGAATCATGAAATTTGTGATGTGTTTAGTAATTCATTTTACACTGAGAAAAGTGGTTTTCATGCATGTTCTTGAAAGGGGGTTCTGAATTCCTTGGTTTAGTGGGAGTATTAGTTTTTTTTCTCATTAATCTAGAGTTTTTCCCTTACATTTGTTTGTTCTGTTGCTATTTTCATGAAAGTGCATTATCAGATATTAGATTAAATTAATTTTGTGGACTTATGACAAAAGGATTTAGCTGTTAAGCATGTATAGAATGTGTGTATGCTGTCATTGAATTTTCAAGGCAATATTAAGGTTAGAATTCTCTTAAGGACAATTCATACTCTTAGTGGGAGTTATTGACTTCTATTGATTTATGATTAATTTGGTTTCAGGATATATGGTTCTTTGAATATAAATAGCTATTTGATTTTGGTTGTGCTCATATTGCAAAGACAACATATGACATTTTTCAAGATGGAAAGGAATACGTAAAGTTGAGTTTCGTTGGAAGCTTGTGTTTCCTTAAGGTTTTATCATTAAAAAACCATTCGGAAGACCAAAGTACAAGACATAAAGTTTTGATATACATAGAGGCTTTTGTACACTACAGACTTATCTTTTGTATGGTAACTCATGTGGATCACAGTTGCAGCATTAGTAGTTATGAAGGTCTTGTGTTCCGTTGAACATAAGCTCCCTTCCTAGCTCTATGTTGTGGTTGTTTTTTGATAGAGTTTCTTGAGTAAGTTATCGCAATTTCTGAGAGAGATACCATATTGGTCAGTGACACGTTAAATTAGCAGCTGAGAGTCACCCTCCCACTGTCCCACAACATGTTTATAAATTGTAAGACCGTTTCTTTCTTGCTTCGGTTAGAGCATCTCAGAGAGCTACAACTTCTAAACTTCTAACAAAGGAACATTCGTTCAACTAATTGTTCTAGACTTAGAGCTCATTAAAACAGCATTTTCAGAAGCAACTGTTGTGGCTTAGTGGTTGAGCGTCCAAATTATGAACCACGTTCGAATAAAAAAGCTGTCGAAAATATGTCAACATGGTCATACACTATGCTGCAATACACACACCGGTTGAGCAAAAACCATGCAGCTAAGAACCCTTATTTTAATTAAAAAGAATGGTTAGCCTACGCATTTTACCAAGCATAGCAGATTTAGCATGTTTATTAACATTACAACTTGCAGACAGATACTCATCTCACCACATATCTGGTTACTACAATTAATTATAAAAAGATTTCATCGTAAGTGGTTAGATTCTTAAGCATATCTAATGTTCTGAAGCTGATAGGTATTAGCTTGATTCTCTAAATATGACTACTTCATTAGACGTTGATTTACAGAAGTATAAGCTACACCCCAACTATTTCCTAATCAATCCAAGGTCCCTGACTATAAGCTTTTCAATCACAATTCATTAGCAAAAACAAAAGCATTCTCAGTATTTATTTAGGAATCAGACTTGAGTGAGAGAGGAATATTTATTCCAGGACTTGGTTAGGCCATAGGAGCTTCCACTTTGCAATTTCTTCTACATTGTAAAGCTTTCTAATTCCTCCATAGAAACCATCTGCCTCGTTCCCCTCTTCTCGGTGGTATTTTCGGTTTATCATCATTTGCCTCCACCGCGAGCCAGGGGTATATTGACTGAACTCCAGTACTACTGTATCTGTCAGCAGAGTACCTTATGAGATGCTGCGTATAAGCAAAACTATAAAATGCAAGTTGCTCCCTTCACTAGCTAAAGGGATATTGATCACTAAGCTGTCCTGATATGTCAATAATGAATTTAGCAAAGCACAATTCTGTAATCCAAGGAGATCTAATTTAATTGGAAGTACTAGTATCAAACATACAAAATACAGCCATGCATGAATAACTTAATACAGCCATCTTGCGTCCAAAATAGAAACGAAAGTGCAGGTGTTTCTCTTAAGAGGGGTAAACATAAACATATATACACACTAATAACTCCATACATGTCTATGAATGCCAGTTTGCTATTTTTATGTGGAAATGGATTTTAAAAAGTGGAAAATTTATATCATTGAAGCGTGTCATGAATCAGATACACAAGGCAATGCATGATTTCATAGTGAAAAACTATATATCATTCACTTATTCTTTTGCCATTGCTAACATTTTGAGAAAGTGGAGCTTTGAGAAATCTATATCCAACTAGTGCTGGAACTGAGCCTACTTATTCGATTGTTGTTTCAAATCAAAACTCATACTTTCCTTATAGACTGAAAGAGGTGTCTCTGTGTCTGTTGTTCGAACAGAATAGAAATTGCAGAAACAGAATAGAAATTCTTACCATTGTAGTGACAATGGCAATGATTCTCACTCCCGTTGCACAACTCGAAGTGGCCAATGACACCATACCACCAACCTATAATGTCATAAGGTATAGTTTAGTTGTCGAAATATATTGGTAATTCTGAAAACTCAATATCAACATATATAGATTAATTTGCCAAGTGGATAAACAATTTAACACAACCATTAAGCATGAAGAGCTTAAGAAGAGTTGCAGAAGAATGAAACTATTTAATAATTATTAGAGCCATGCTACTAGATTTGCTGTTTTCATTGAATATGGATTTGGAAACATACCATAAGGGAATTCCTTGCTTCTTCTCCATTGGATTTCGATATGATCACCAGGTTTTAAGTCATGTAAACAATCAGAGACATGAAGCATATGTGAGGGAGTATCAACTGGAGCAGCTCTTATTCTATCCCATGGTATATTTTCCTCCATTGTCCTCCTCCCATAAGGTGAATACCTGCAATGCAGAGTCCCTTAGTTTTTAAGTCTTAACAACTTCTCCAGTAAGACATCCAAGACTAGTAGAAAATTCATAAAACCAAAGAAGGCTAGTTCACCATTGTTGTTATACCTTGCTTGAAAAGTGTCTGATCCCGAATCGTATCTCAATTGTGCATCATAACAAGACAACATAAAGCCTACATTACCATTCTGCAGGAAATGCATCATATAAGTTTTTATTCATGTTTGGAGCAACTAAATGACGCAAATTACTAAACAGTAAAAAGCCAAAATTTTAATTAGCTAGCAAGAAAATATGCAGTATGAAATAGCAGAGATAAAAATGATGAGAAGAATCAATAATACCTCACGGTTATAGACCTGAGCTGGGAACCAGAAGTCCCCTATTTCAAGAGAAAGATATAAAGACATGACAGAATCAACCGGCAAAGTAGTAGCACTAGTAGTCTTCACCCTGCAGCTTTGTAATTTTGGTCTGATCACCCATGAACAAAACTGCAACAACCCAGAAAGGGAGTCAAATACACTTTTCTTCTTGGTTTGATCAGACTGGTTGTTTCTTCTTCTTGCTGAATCCGTATGCTGCAACTCCCATTCTCTATAAGCAGCAGCCCCAATCAGTTTACCCCATTTCTGCTTCATATGCTTCTCCCAAAAATGGTCACGTATGCACCTATCCCTCATAGAAGTACAAACTCCAGCCATACTGCACAACCCAGATGGGGAAAGCTTCTCAAGAATGCACTCCATTGTCAAATCAGGCAAGTCCAATAGACAAACATGACCACCTGGTTGCTCCTGATCCACATTCTCCAAAACTTCTCTTGAACCTGAACTCTTCATCACCATGTGTTTAACTCTGAAGCTAATGGGTTGCAATAAACCTGTATGAAGCCTACTCTTCTGGAACCAGTTCATTAGGAGAGTTGATAACCCAATTGAGAACAACTTGAGCTGACCCTCCTGCCATGGTTGCTTGTTAGTCATGGACTTGGAAACAAGAATGAAGGAGACACAAGAGATTAGGAGATACAGCATTGGATTGAGTGAAAGGTGAACTACTCTGGCACCAAAGTGAGTCTGACTAATTAGGAAAGAGGAGCATAAAATAGAGGGAATAAGATAAGAAAAGGGTTACTGTTTTCTCTTTTTTCCATAAATCTGACACAGAAAGATGAACCAATGGCAAGCTAAGCTAGTTAAGCTAGTTAAGCCAAATGGGGCCTCAGTTAACTAAGACAAAGATGGATCCTTTGATATCAGTACATCTGTATCTGTAAACCCAGCAACCGACAAGCTTTGATTGCTCTGTTCCTACCCCAAAAGAGCAGTTGCTGTTGCCACCACCACCTTCACATTCACCTTAAATGCAAAGGCAAGGGCATCCACAAACAGTGAAAACCCACCACACCAGAAGCTATAAAAGGCAGAATGTACGGACTGGGGAAGGGCAGCTGTGTGTCTTAGCTTTTCTCCAAGATTTGAGAAATGAGAATATCACCTCAAAAGATACGGAGTATATATGAGCTCAACATGGAGTATATGTGAGCTCAACTAGGGGTGGACTTTTAGGCACCGAACAAATCGAAACCGGTTAAAACCGCATCGAACCGACATCGAGTAATTGAAACCGAATAGAACCGAGACAATCGGTTCCGGAAACCACACAAACCGAGTAGTGCGGTGTCGGTTTGTAGTTCCGTGCATCCTAAAAACCGATTAAACCGAACCGAACCGACATATATTCATTCTCCATATATTAATTATTAATACTTAATTCTACATTACGTGTCATATTCTTATCGGTTATGAGTTGTAAATAGTAGGCTTTCACACACATGATTATGTCTTTAAGTGTTTAAGTCTAACCGAAATCCTTCCCATGTAATTTTATCTTTTGTTATATATGAATGTTGGAGGCTTCAAATAAATTATGTATAAATTTTAGCTTCCCTTTTCATTTGGATTAGTTATTTGAACCAATTAGATTAACTTATTTGAAGTGTTGATAGTTTACAACTTTGATATGTTTATTTTTTATGTTATTTGGTTAAGTGTAAAAAATATTATGGATAATAGGTTTTGTAACCGAAACCGCACCGAAACCGAACCGATGTTAGGTTAACCGACAAGTGCAGTCTTTTATATATTTTTATCGGTTTCGGTTCTAGAAAATAGAAAACCAAAGCTTCGGTTTCGGTTTCGGTTTCGGTTTTCGGTTAGTGCCTAAAAACCGAACCGTTGGGACCGAGTCCACCCCTAAGCTCAACTACCGAAAGAATGATTCTTCTCAGATAAGCCAGGTAAATTAGTTCGCCTGATTTATAACTACTTTATAGCAACTTTAACAGACTCTTTATTTTAATTTTTAGCTATTTTAGAGAGTGTGTTTAGTTTTTTTTAATATTTTCGGAGCTCCAATAGACTAGCCAAAGTTTAGCTATTATGACTTTTAGTTATCTCGCTAGTTAAATATAGAGAGCGAGATGACTCAGATGAGGCTAGCTATAATTTAATACATTCCTTGTAAGATATTTTATGTGATATATAAATATATTTAAACTATTTAATTTCTATTTGAAGAATAATGTTGATGTAATGCTAGCTAAAATAAAGAGCATTGATGCAGTCATATTTCTAAAATGGCTAGCTAAAATGACATTTTAGCTAATTTTACTAAGATTTAACTTAAAAATGGCTAGCATTGCTAAAGATGCTCTTACTACTATATCGAATTAAACTACCTTTGTATCCGCCTGAGTCTACTTAATGTATCGGCACATTGATGTTCACCATCAAATTCTAGTAGGACAATAAAATTCTTGAAAGTGTTAACAGAAAAAGATGGCGTAACTACATCGGAATGAATTAGGTGGATAACCAAGTTTGATTAGTTTACCAATAATTCTTCTGTGTATTAGAAGTTACCCATGAAACTGGGGCAACTAGACTTGGTGATGGATGAACCGAAAGTTGGTCATCTTCCATATATATTGTGATGTAGGGGAAGTGTGGTTGGTAGGTGTCAATTTCTAGTGTTGTGATCTCAAATGTGTCACAAGATGAAGAAGTAAATATGAGCCCCCCAACCGATTATTGGCCAAACTCCCACCAAACTCCAAACACTTAGAGACCAAATTAATTGCTCAACAAGCCAAAATGAGAGGGAGCTTAAAACAAAGAAAAACATATTGGGATATAATACGTGCCTTTCACAATGAAATGAAAGAAACAGACGACGTGATGTTTTATGCCACCACAAGATGACAGACATGGCATGGCATTGTTTGTTATCCCTAATGATCCTTCCAATGTCACTGTTTGTTTGTCCAAAGGCCCTGAAACAGTGACACTTTTTTCTTTTTTTTTCTTTCCATTTGTGTAATTAAATTCTACATATCAAATTTAAAGGGCCAAAATATTTTTCAAACAAAACTAGATTATCATTTAACAAGGTTCTAAAAAACGCTAAGCGCAAGATGGTTAATTATTTGTTTTTTCAATTTTTGCTATGTTTTTTTTATTATTAGTTATGCTAATAACTAGCCGCCTTTTATGGGCAGAACTAAATAGGCTTGGTCCCGGTCTAAACACCACATGTGCCTCATATGTTCTAGGTTGGCGGCAAATTGTTTGTTTCGTCAAATAGTGGCTATCTTCTAGTGGCATGATGAAACTAAGTGTTGTCGGGTTTATTTTCTGACGATAATATTACGAAAGCTAGTTTATTAGACATTAGAATATGTAATCTGGTTAGATGTCAAGTGATCTTTCCATTATGTCATCACTGTGACAAAACAAATAGAGTCGCATTTAGGATAATATTCTTTGCTAGTTGGTGATTGTTAGAATACAGGTACGTTGTAGAGATTTTTGATATTATTTCGGGTCTTTTATAATCATGGGTTTAGGCTTTATGTTCCCCCCTTGTATTCGACGATTTCATTAATGAAGGTTTAAAGGCAGCCGCACTAGCTCTTTATTAAAAAAAAAACGTTAAGCGCTAGTCGAGCGGACAATTAGGGACTAGCGCCCAGAGGATTAATCTCGGTTTAATCGGGGATTAATCGGTTTTCTACATTTGTATTCGACAGTTTCATTAATGAAGGTTTGAAGACAGCCGTATCAGCCCTTTATTCAAAAATAAATAAAAAATGTTAGGCGCTAGTCAGGTGGACAGCCAGGGACTAATCGGTTTTCTACATTTGTATGTTTGAATTTTTTAATAGCAGATAATTATATATAAATATAAACTGGCAACATTTTGCATACCGAATCCAAAACTGAGCATATATACTACATAAAAATTACCAAAACCATGAGGATTAAACTAGAAGAACTCGCAAGCATATGCCTCAAATTCATCTTCTTCATATCGCTCTACTACTACTCCCTCCTTATAGGACTCAATCTCAAAATTTAACTTCATCATCTTCCTCTTCATTTGATATAAAATTCTCTTCATGAAGTTCTCTAAAGTTTTGATTTTAAGTTTAGTAGGTAAAAAAAATAATAATAATAAAGCGCCTAATCGACCGATTGGTTAGAAGGCATAGGCGCCAATTAGGCAGCTTAAATGCCAACTATACGGATTAGTCGGCCGACTAGGCGGATTACCGCCTAACTCTCATGATTAGCCATAATCGGGACGGTGCTGAGACGCCTAGCTAGACGGAGACTAATCGGCTCTAGGCGGGGACTTTTAGAGCCTTACAATTTAAGCAACATTTAGATAAATATTAGCGACATTGTCAACTTCCATGCAGACATGAATCGTACTATATATACTCTAAAAAAGAATGTTGTATATGCAGATAATAGTTTTGATGATGGACGTCTTGAGGAGCTTTCAGCTTCATACTTGGATTTTAAGTTTTGTCGTTTTAAGACCAAGGATTTCTTCTTTCAGTCATTTTTATACCCGAGTTCACAAAAAAATATGTCACATTCTCTTGACGTGTAAAAATATGTCAAGAAAAATGGAAAAATGCCCATTTAGTACTAATTCAAACCCCTCATTTCCCATTCCAATGATAATCTTTTGCATTAGCCCATTTCAATATAAGGTAACATTTTTTATGCCTAAATGCACAAATCTTTGCTAAAGTCTTAACAAACCATATTATTTTAAGACTATTTTAACCTCACCCTTAAACATGCATAGAGAGAGAAAGTGGAAGAGAGAGAATAATTGGCCGGAACCTCACCGGACTCCGGTCACCAGTCGCCGGACTCCAGTCAACGGCAGCCGGATCCCGGTCACCGGTAACTCGGTTACTAACCCCCAATAATCATTTACTGACCCCCAATAATTAGTTACTGATCCCCAATAACTTGGTTACTGACCCCAAATAATTAATTACTGACTCTCAGTAACTCAAATTTTCTTTGGTCACCGGATTCCCGTCACCGGTAACTCAGTTACTGACCCCTAATAACTTGGTTACTGCCCCCAATAATCAGTTACTGACCCCTAATAACTTAGTTACTGACCCCCAATAATCAGTTACTGACACCCAATAATTGCTTACTGACACCCAATAATTGCTTACTGACACCCAATAATCATTTACTGGCCCTTAATAATCAGATTCTAAACCCCAATAATCACTTACTACCCCAATATTCAAATGTAAGGATAAAAAAAAAAAAAAAACTCTAACTGCCTTGAGGTCATGCTCTGGCCACTCATATTTCTTTTCTGGACACCCACCTCCCCCGACGGTGAGCACACCGGCCTCCTCCACCGACCCCGGTGCACCTCACTTTGCAGAACAAGCGCCGGCAAGGCTGCGGCGGCGTCCGTCATCAAAGAAAGGAGAGAGAGAGAGAGAGAGAGAGAGAGAGAGAGAGAGAGAGAGAGAGAGAGAGAGAGNGAGAGNGAGAGAGAAGAG
>NC_020492.1:14622743-14632336 GCF_000184155.1 Fragaria vesca subsp. vesca | reverse complement strand
GTATAAGCAAAATTTTTTGATTGAATTGGGCTATTGAAACCTTATTTGTGTGCATTTGGGCATTTTCCCAAGAATAATCAATAGGAACAAAACGACTCAGTTTTGGTCAGTAGCAGTTGTAGACTCGCTTAGTTTTTTTTTTTTTTTTGGGTTATGTAGGCTCGCAGTTACTTCCTGGTCTACCCACCAAAAAATTCCTCTTCACCTACACATACTCGTATATGTAAAAGAGAAGACTGCCACAGATGCACAGTTGCAAACCGTTAATTCATATTGTTGAAAAATGGAAGTCTGAGTCCATTTTGCTATTTTGACTATGATAAAGTGAATTGTAGGTTCGTAAAAGTGAAATGGGTTTATGCAATTAATTTGACTTCTTTACTTGGATTTATGTTCCGAAGAGAACTAGGAATAATGCCAATTTAGTACTAATTATTGGGACTTATTGCCCATTCCAATGAAAAACGTTTTCCGTTGCCCATTTCAATTATTCTTATCAAAATTACTTTTTTATCCCTAACCTAACTATCTGATCTTATCCCTCCACCTCTTATTCAAGATCTACTATCTCTCTCTCTCTCCGCCATCGCCCTCTAATCCAGGTCCGCTCCGACCTCCAGCAACAACCGCACGTACGCTTTAGTCGAACAGAAGAGTAGTGCGGTCGTCAGAGTCGCGTCATCGTCCTCTGATCCGTCAACTTCATCGTCATCCTCGACCCGACTGGCAAACGCCATCGTTTCAGCCGGATTTGGGACTTCGTCACCGCCTCATCCTCCTTCTCGGCTCGCCGATCCAAACCGCAAGATCTGGGACTTCGTCACCGCCTCTCTCTCACTCTCTCTCTCTCTCTCCATCTCTCTATCTCTCTATCTCTCTCTCAAGCTCCGCGGTTCTGCTTCTTCTCTGATCCGGCCACAGAGTTTGCCTAGATCTGATCGGACTTAGTATTGGATCGTCTCCACGCCATTGACTAGGCGCTGCTCTTCGTATTCGGATCCGGCTTCATCAACTTCACCGGCTCCAGCTTCATCAACTTTGTCAGCTCCTACTTCGTCCACATGGTTGAAGGTTCAAGAAAGACTAGGCTTGGTGCAGGTGAATTGGTGAAGGTAAATTGGTGAAGGTGAATCGGTTTTGATGTGGATAACAAGTTTACTAGGGGTTGGTAATATGTTATTGGGATGAATAACAAGTTTATTGGGGGTTAGTAATATGTTATTGAGGTGGATAACGAGTTTACTGGGGGTCAATAATATTTTGGCGACCGGAGTCCGGCAAGGCTCCGGCAAAGTCCTCTTTCTCTTATATTTTCTCTCTCTAAATGTGTATAAGACACAAGGGTAAAAATGTCTCAAAAATATTATTTTATTATGAATTTAATAAAGATTTGTGTATTTGAGCACAAATAAGCTAATCTCTCATTCAATTGGGGTCAAAAGTCTTATTGTCATTGGAATGAGGTTTGACTTTCTTTTTTGTGCAAATGGTCATTATCTCGACATGTTATTTGGATTTGCTTGGATAACTTCTATTCATTGGATTGAGTACAATCTAAAACCGCGATGTCATCATTATGTCATCCTTACTCCATCTAATAGTTATAAGACATCTAAAACAATATAAATTCAAGCAGAAAGTCTGGATCCTTTTTCAATTCCCTCTCGTGTCTGACATATCCTCTTATATTTTTTTCTCAAATCTGCAATTTCAGCCGTGGAGACACATGCTCTATTAGAAACTCGAGCAGAATGTTGTACGTGTATTCTACTATTAAGTAAAGCGCTGATCTCTAGCTACAATACAATGATGATGTACATATATGTGTATTCTAGCTAGCATGGAGTTGTAATCAAAGATATATTGATCATCCTCTATTTTGTACTATTAATGCATTAATGCATAAACGGAAGTATTTTTGCTATGTATATATGCTAAATGCAATATTTGTGATATAGCAAATTCTAGTGTTCTTTGGGTCATGTGTATACACTAAGGAGAGACAACTTATGTAATCATCACCAACCTTTGACGCCATAACCATGAATGAAGCTAAGAAGAATATCTCAGAGGAGTTGGAGAAAGCTGAAGGCAAGGGTACTCCCGATCTGAAAGGGAAAGGGAAGGTGTAAGGATTGATCTGACTGGGGTTAAGTCTCCGATGATGATCTATTCTATTGATTTGCTATAAAGATATTTAGGCGTCTCGTACCACAAGTGCGTGTTAGGCGAGTTGATCTAAATACACATGTAATTGTAGGAGATACAAATAGGTTTTCGTTTGGAGGCTTGTTTAATTACGAGCGTACCAGTTTTTTAGTAGTATGTTTTATTTTTGTAGTTCGTTTAATTTCGTTTTCTGGATTTTACCTCTCTTCCGCTCTCCATGACTCCCTTCTCTCCTCACACTGCTCTTTCTGCTTCTCTCCCCTCCCTACCCCTCCCTTTCCCAACAATTCCCACCCTCCTCTCCTCCTCTTCTGCTCCTCCCTCTGCTCCTCCTCCCCCTCCGTTTCCACCACAGCTGCTCTCCCAATGCTTGCTACCGCTTTTTTCTGTCTTCTCTGAGAAGAAAAAAAAAGAATTAAATTCAGTTTACCCCCTTGTGGTTTGGAGGTGACTTCATGTTAGTCCCTACACTTTTATTTTCATCAGTTTACCCCTTAAACTTTTCAATTTCTGTCTGCAGTGCCCAAATTCTCATATTCCGTTTGAATTGACATTTAATTATCAGCAGTTAAGGTTCGATTTGGACATATAAGGTCCGATTTGCCCAAATTCTAGATACTGGCCTCACAGTTAAGGTTAAAATTATCAGCAGTTAACGTCCGATTTAGACAGAATATAGGACATTTGGTCACGCTTGAGGAAAATTCAAAAGTTTGAGGGGTAAACTGATGAAATTGAAAGTATAAGGATTAACACGAAGTTACTCCCAAACTTCATGATGTAAATTGAATTTAATTCAAAAAAAAATTAATACGTGTCACTTGTTGAGTGGCTGGTCGCACGAGCCACGTGGCACAGAAGATTTTCTCCTCCGACGGACGGATAACCCCTTTGGGTCCCTCTATCTCTCAAATTCAATAGCTGCTTGTTCACTCACCACTCAAACATGGAGACCCTTTTCAGCTCCTCATTCCGATTAACTACTCCAATCCATCATCCTCGCTCACTTTCCAGCAGAAACACATCTGTCTCGGCCCTCAGAACAACCCCATCTCCTGGTAAATAACCCTTAACTCACTTTTCAAACCCCATTTCTTTTTGCTTAAACATTTTGCATTTATATGTTTAGTTGTAGAGGAGGACTTGCTGCAGACATTCTTTAAGGATAGACAGTTGAATGGAGACTTTGTTTCAAGACTTTCCGACGTGTTTTGGCGGAGGGAATTTACCAATTTTGTTGATGGTGATCAAGTCGGTCAAAGTGTTGATATTACTACTCAACAACAAGCCGCACAAGAGCAGGTACATGGCCTCTTGCATTTTTAGCTTTTTTGGTTAGTTTGTATAGAGATTGTGAATGTGCATGATTTCAATGTATATCAAATGTGTGGTTCGTGTAAATGTGTTCCTCGCTTGGGTATATGCCCATAAGCTGAATTTTAATGTTGTCATTGTTTTATTTGCGTGTGTATCGCGTTTATTCATATTGAGCGCAAGCCTTTGCTTTGCATTGATCTTCAACCGCTTATTTTGTGCTTCCAAGGTTCTTTTTTTGGGTATCTTTTGGGTTAAAATTGTAAATTGTAAGAACCTAAGTTGTTTGTTGTCTGATAGATTCAAGCTTATAGGAGGGAGTATGGTTCTTGAATGGTGGTCTCTTGTAAGGGTTATGTCTTGGTTGGAGTGGCTTGTATGCAGTTTAACTTTGGTTTTTTGATTGTTCTGACTTTTGTACGGGTCATTGGTGTTCCATTGACTAATCTTCGCTGGACAAGTAATTAGATGAGACAGTTCTTCCATGAAATTGACAGACATATAAGGTGACATCTGGTCAAGTGGTCTGTCCCTGTACCAGTCTGGAAAGATTTAATAAAGTCCCCAATTCTGTACATTTGAATAGTAGTTGAAGGGATACAATGCATGATTAGGTTGACTATGATTTTAACAGAAGACCAGCAGAGCGTATCATAGGCTTTGGAGAGATCAATTCTCATGCAAAGAAAAAACTCACTAGAATTCCTGCACTAGTGCAACAACTCTTGAGCAACCATGATATTGTCAGCAATATTTTCCCCAGGGACAGAGCTCCCTTGATTGGCTTGATGAGTTTCCTTAAGTATCATCTAAATCTAGCCACAAACACCTTGTATTAAGTATTACATACGTTGATGGTCTAGAATGGACACTCGTTCAGGTTTGCCGTTTTGGGAACCAAGTTTTTGACAGTATGGTGTATTCTTCCAAATTATTGTCACCTCTAGAGTAAGCAGGTTTCAATGCTTGTCCTATAAATAGGTGGAAAACCGTCTCCACATGGGGCTTTTGGTCCTTTGAAACAATGCCTTTTTACTTCAGCTTGAGAATTGTCTCTTTGCATTCACTGAAGCTCATTTGCGTCAATCAGAGGGAAAAGTAAAGGAATTTAGAGAGAAAAGATTTGAAAAGAACTCAACAGAAATTCTTTGCATTCCTGTTGTAGGAATCCCTTTCTATGATAGTATAAAGTATTTGTTTTGTTATAATACATATGCATGCATTGTATTTCTTAATCTTTAAGAAGGCACAAGAGGCATATTGGTGATCATTGTGTGTATTAAAACTTTAATAACATTCAGTCATTGCTGTGAAGAAACTCAAAATTAGATTATCGTTTATTTATTTAGTTTTGGTTGTTAATGAGCATTCATAGATTTTTAATTCATGACTAAATTTTGTACCTTCACACTGGTGCTTAGTTTCATTATTTGCAAAAGAGAAAAGTTTTGACATGTGAAGGCCTGTGGTAATTTTAGTGCATTCCAGATGTGTGCATGATTTGATCTTTGAGGTTAAAGCTTGTGAACTTGGTATGTTGATTAATGGTCCAGTTGTCAAAAGCAATGAACACAATTAAGTTTTGGAGGGCTTCATTTTGCTCCTTAAGAATGTAATTGCAGTACCATTGACATTTTCTTTGATTGAAGCTTTCTGCATTGTCTGCTCAAATATCACTCATCTAATTGCCAAATGCACTATATGCTCGCTTCAGATTTTGATAGCTGAATAAAGGAAAATGTATTGATCTCTTATTGTATATTTTCTGAATCAACATTGTTAGGTTGTGGATGATGCTGGTGGGTTTTTGAAACTGTCAGCAACCAATGAATGGGTGTTAGGTGATAGATCTGCACCAATTAATAAAAAGGCCATTGCCAAGGTATGCTTTAAATTATCTATCATTATGAGGTTTCTCTTATGCTTGCTTCGGACACTGCCATTATTACAAAAAAGGAAGAGAAAAGAAAAAAAGCTTAAGTATTCGTTCACTAATGATACTTACAGTGACACCTTTGAGGGATAATTATAGTTCTTTGTTGTTACTTAATATGTCTTAACAGGCCATGCAGAATGACAGTGAAAGAAGAAAGAAACTCAACCTTCTTCAATATGAAGCTGTATGATACTCTTCCTCAGTATGTTTCTCAGTTTTTTTTTCTTGTATAAGTCAGGGGTTATGTGTATGTTTTTCCACTTTATAAGATGTGAATATCCTGTAAAGTGGTTCATATTTCAAATGCTCTATTCTTTTAGATTCTCCCAAGTTTCACCCCTTCAGAAACTCTTGGGTTCATCTCTTAAATGGATTAATAGTTCTTCCATCTACCAATATTAACCACGTCAACTTTTTAAGAAACTATTAGGGGACCGGCTTATTTTGGAAGTAAACAGCTGATGATTCAACTTTCAGCGGCTTTTTTTTTTTTTTATACATCACATACCAATTGGGTGAAGGATACCATGATGTTTGTTTGAATTTATTAAAGTATTCAGAGGCAATCCATGATACTTGACATTTGGAGGTACTTTAGCCTTCAATATTTTAGGACAGGGACCAGAAAAGAAAATGAGTACAAGACGAGTGTTTAGTAAATACTATAAATAATTAAATATCACATAGATGAAAATTATGCCTCATTACCTAAGGTGCAGGTTTGAAGACCCTTGTATGTATGTTCATAAGCCAATTACAGCTTAATGTTGGCTATAACTAGCATTTCAACTTTTTTCCCATTAGGATTCGCTTTATTTGAACGTAATATACAGATATATGTAGAAGGATAATAGCTATTATTTGCAACTCATAGGTACTTTTTCTTATTAAAAATCACAGATGTTTATGATGATGATAATTTGCAACAAGGAAATCTATTAAAAGTGAACTTATGGAAGGATATCTCGTCTGTATATTAGTTTATTTGAAGTAAAAGTCAAGAAATTAAGATTAAACACACATCAGTCCTTGGTTATAGGT
Source organism: Fragaria vesca subsp. vesca (assembly GCF_000184155.1). Classification (NCBI taxonomy): domain Eukaryota; kingdom Viridiplantae; phylum Streptophyta; class Magnoliopsida; order Rosales; family Rosaceae; genus Fragaria; species Fragaria vesca. The sequence continues at coordinate 14,625,876 of NC_020492.1, read as the reverse complement.
ATATGAGGTCTAGTTAATGGTGGTCTCTCTATTACTTGTAGTACACAAGTCTTTCTCTCTCTCCCCCTCCCTCCCTCCCTCTGCGTGTGTCTATGTGTTCAAATTGATGTCTATTAAACTAACCTCACTGTCCTTTCCTGCACCCTGCAGATACAGAGGGAACTAATGCTTTTGTCTATTGGTATTGGAACTGCTTGTACTGGGTATTGTCTTGTAACACTGTCATTCCAGGTATACCTTTACATAAACCAGACTAGCTCTAAATTTGAAAGTGCAGATAATTCCATGCTATAACAGACTGTTTTAAGATTTAATGTTCTGGCCCGTAAATTTGTAAAATTCCCAAGTTTTAGAACTTGCTTTTAACAGCAGCTCCCTCAATGTTAAAGAAAACAGCAGATCCTTCTGTTCATTCACTTTAGTGCTAATTAGATATTGGTGAAAGAATGTAGTTTATGTTTTTCTTATGGAAAACTAACATGGAGTCATCCCCCCAGGGTGCTATCAGTTATGCGACAGGAGTTCTATTCAGGTTTGTTGATACAACTTATTTGTCAATGTTAATTTTTCAAAGTAGTTTTTGCAAGTTTATGAAGTCTACGATGATTTGTCAATATAGAGGACTTTTTTCCTTCATTTTTGTTGATCCTTCTACTTGTCATTACCTCGAATCTTAAAAATCTAACTGTCAGTGCAGTTGCTTGTACCTTAAACTCTTGTACCAACATGTGGACAATATATCCCGAGAAGCAGTCCCTCAGATTTTCAGGCAGAAGAAATCGAAGAAGTAAAACTGAAAACTTCTTTGTATTGTTCCTTGTTATTTCTGTTAATGTTCATTGTGATTGTATCCTCAAGCTAATATGTATCCTCTGATGTAGAATTGGAATAAGAAGTCAGGATCTGGAGGATTCTCTAGAGAAATTGATTAAGGGCTGTGGTATGGCTCTTTCATCTCCAAGGCTTGTGTTACCAGCAGCAATATATGGATTGTGGATCCTGTCTCATCAATATGTTTCAAGTGATCTCTTTGATTTTCAGGTAAATCTCGAAACTATTTTACAAAGGGTAGAACTTGACATATTATGAATATGGAAGAAGTCAAACCTGTTAAAATTCTTGTCTTGTTGTTCACATGACTGCTTTTTCCTCACAGCTTGTGCCAGCCATGGTTGGGTTGTTTGTTTATAAAGCTGCTGCTCTTGTTCAAGTCTATAGAGATAATGAAGACCTGCAATTGATCTTTCCTGATGACCTTTAGGACTGGAGTATTTTTGGTATTCAGTACGTAGGAGTATACATTACCACCTTCTGGTTGATATTTACAAGACTTGGGTGTGCCTTGGAACTTTTCCTCACGCACTTACAGAATCAGCGTCCCTTTGAGAACACCAGTATTGCCTGTATGTAGCAAGAGAAGTAAAGCATCTTCAAATTCTTCTGAAGACTGAAGTGAAGTACCATGGTCTGAGCTAGTCAAATTTTGTAATTATATAGATATGTACTTGTATAGTAGACAGCAGAACCTGGACTGAAGGACTAATTGAGCCATTCTCTGGCGATCTTCATCAGAATGTTTTATATTGCAAAGAAAAAATATGTGATAACTATGTATCATATCAAAATGATCAAATGGGAGCACGCTATTTTTGAAACAAAGTAACTGAGCTTCATTGATATGGATAATCAAGTACTGATATGCTCAAGGACATCTTAGCGTTTCCTTTTTCTCCTTCTCAATAGAGCTTAAGATGCCCTTAAGCATATCAGGAACTCAACTAAGCTATTTCAGATCTTGAGCAAACTCATAGCTAGGCTTCACCTGCCGGTCTGTGAGCTGCAGCATTTGCAACTCGTGGAATCCAAACAACACATGCATCATTCCTGCCCTGGAGTGCAGCACAGATATCATCTTCAATGTTCCCAAACTTCAAACTAGGATAATCTAGAGGCTGCAAGTCTTGTATTGCTACAAGGCAATCTGACTCGATTACTATTTGAAATTTACCTTGCTTGAATAAACTCTAAAGCACTTGTGTAGCTGGAGTGACCAAGGATTTGTGCCGCGCAAAAGCACCAAGAAACTGACTATTGTGATCTCTTAGAACTCCACCTGTTCCACCATTTTTAAGATTGGGGAGGAAATCTCCATCCACAACTGCAGGCGGTGTACATCGATGTCTTGTTTACAGTGCTAGCTGAAACAATGTGGTGGAAGGCAATTGTGCTACATACCACATTTTGCGCCCGTTTGTGTTTTCTCATACCACAAGTGGAGTTTCGACTCTTTTCCATAGCAATTAGAAGCATGCTGATCAACAGATTCAATCACCCTTATATTTATATTCAAAAACAAAACAAGTTTACTTGAACATAATTTTTTTTCCACCATTAGAAGGTTGAGTATGAATCTCTTGGTTAGTTAGTGACTAGCTGAACATGGTTGTTCGGTTCCTCTGTCCAACAAAACTGACCCGACCCTGAATTACTTGGACACAGGACTTCCAGTAGTAGAATTACTTGCATTACTATCAAGATCCTGGCAAAGGATTACAAAACCGAGTCAAGTTTAGATAACATAGATTGTGTTTTCAGTATTTCAGTATTTCATTTAACAAAGTCGAGGATTACAGAGCTACTATGATAGAAACTATATACAAACTACTTACAATGAAGAGGATTACAATACCGTTTTGCTTCAGTACCAAAAAATGTCCTAGCACCAACTTTGCTTTATATCTGAAATGTCATATCCTATTAACACACCATTTTTTAATATTAACACACTCCATCTATGATGATAATTAATCATGAAACAAATTCAAGTAACAAGTTTGTAAATAAAATTGAAATATGTAGATAGGAAAATAGATGGGGTGTGTTAATAGCAGCACCCGAAATATATATATATATATATATACAGGCCTTCTCGGTTGCGGACGTCCACACCGAAGGCTTTGGTGCGGATTTCCATTTTTGCACCACTTTCCGATCGAATTTCCTCAAACTTCTTTCTAGACATATCTAGATCATCTTGTGTAGATCATCTCTGCAAAATTTCAGCCAATTTGGTGATCGTTAAGGCCCTCAAAATCGAAAAACAAATGGAGAAGATGAACAGGACAGAATTCAG
>NC_020492.1:14621668-14622487 GCF_000184155.1 Fragaria vesca subsp. vesca | reverse complement strand
AAGCGTGCCGTTGTCTGTGCCGGATGAAGGAGAACGGAGGGACGTCCGCACTTTAAGCCCAGTGCGGACGCCGTTTCATAGCGGGCCTGTATATATATATATATATACACACACATAAACGTTCCAAAGCAGACATCCGATCCGTACTTGGCTTAAAGTGCGGACGTCCTTCCGTTCGCCACCGGACGGCGCCGACGATGGCGAGCCTCCACCCCAGCGGACTCCAGCACCGTCCCCGACCACTTTCCCTCCTTGGCGAGTCCGTCGAATTCCAGTTTTCCGGCGAGATCTATCTTGTTTGAAGTTTTGGGTGATCTCGCCAGAAAACTGGAATTCGGCGGACTCGCCGGAGAGGAAAAATGATTGAGGACGCTGTTGGAGTCCGCTGGGGTGGAGACGCGCCATCATCGGCGCTGGACGGAGGAGAACGGAAGGACGTCCGCACTTTAAGCCGAGTGCATATGTCCGCACCAAAACGAGCCTATATTGCTTAAAGTGCAGACGTCCGCACCAGAACGAGCCTATATGTATATATATATATAGAGGATTATATATAGGATTTTTCTCAGCTACGGACGTCCACAACAATAGTTTGGTGCGGATTTTCATTTTTTTCACCACTTTTCGATCGAATTTTCTAATCTCCACCGTCTAGTATCTAGATAATAGTGTAGATCATCTCTGCAAAATTTCAGCCAATTTGGTAATCGTTAAGGCCCTCAAAATTGTGTTTTTCTGGTATAAACATGAACCGGACAGAATTCAGTCCGTCCATTTGTTTTCGAGTTTGAGGGCCTTAACGATTACTAAATTGGTTGA
>NC_020492.1:14606925-14621385 GCF_000184155.1 Fragaria vesca subsp. vesca | reverse complement strand
ATGACGAACAACATACATAGGTGCACCCTGACCCAAAAAAACATGACCACAAGCTCACAAACGTGCTGGACTGCAGGAGGCAGGAGCCAATGAAAAAATAAGAGAGGTGGAGATGCAGGACAAGAAACTTGTCATCCTCTGATTTGTTAAGTATGTTCCAGGATGGAGGACAGAATTTATGTTCCAGGAGAGTACTGTTAGCTAATCTAGTCAATCTACTTGGCTCAATTTTCTGTCTCTTTGACTCCTAAATCTCAACTTTGTGACTACCCTTTCTCTGCTTCATTTTTCTCAACCCTCTGCCTCTTGAGCAAACTCACTAGCTGCCATTCAAGAGCAACAACAGCATCATCAATCTTCATGAGCTCCTCAGCTACCACTGCAGCGGGCAGGTGTGACCTCACTGCCCTCATTTAGCCCCTCAAATTTGTCATAAAGACTGATGGTTGCTGCGATGAATCCCGAGATAGTTAAAGAGTCCAATATGCTAAATCCTGCAGTGCAATAGGAATGTTAATATGCATGTCAATTCTTCCCGGACACAGCAATGCCGGGTCAAGCCGATCCTTATGGTAAACCAACTAACAGAGAGAAGAATACTTTGGTAAACGTCAAGGATTAAACACTAGCCTGACAATGTGTTGTATTTATATAGATCAGTTGTTTGCAAGATAAACATCTCATCTACTTGAGATAACAACAAATACAAACAGAACTCTATCGATTATGATACATGGGATATGCACAGCATATCTAGAGATTAGAGAATCTAGGGAACTAGCTGTTCCTATCTGAACTAGGATCATCATTATCTCTTAATTCTGTTAGGTTTGGTGGTGGATTTCCTGCAAGTATACAGGGTGGATGTAGTATAGTGAAATGAAAGAGAAGGGGTTGTCGTTCCCACGAGGATATTAGTTCAATTCAAATTATGAAATACCTAAACTAACTATACTAAAACACACAAATCACGATAACAATTTAAAGAAACAAAGAAACAATAAAATAAGTAAACAAATAATGATAAATGAATCTAGGGCGTCATAATCAACCACTAACAATCTTATGTATGCTTTGATGCAACTAACAGACTCTTTCGTTTCTCTAGATGACAATTCCCGTATCTAAGTCCTTCTCAGGTACTCTAGACCATAATTTTCCTTAAGTGTATGATGCTCTCCCTCTCGGGTAAAGGTCGTATATCCTAACTATGCAGTTTATCATTCTCAGGTATAAATTTAACATGCAGGACTCATTACGTACTAGAAAATAAGGGAATCAAGTAAACCATTATTCTTTCTCAAGCAACAATGTAATTCACCACACTTAACCACAACCACAAGAAGCTATATAAATTATATTGTATCTCTGCTTCAAATTTATCTTCCAATTACTAAATGCAAAGCCCTAAGGTGATCAATCAAAGAACTTAAACATCAAGCATAAAATTCAACCAGTGATTAAGCATTCATCATTAAGAAACTATAAATCTATTAATTAATCATCAAAAACATAAACAATCATGCTAGGGCATCATCCTAACCCTATAAAAGGTTTAACTAAACATGACTAAATAAAACATAACGAAAACATAAAAAGAACGAAAAGGTGAAGGGTGGATAGATCTCTGCTCCTTTAGGCATCTTCAATGTGCTTCCGAGACCTCCCTCAATGTGAAATTCGTGCTCCCTTATATAGAAAAGTTTCCTGCTCATTTTTGGCTTCATATTTCCTTGTAAGACTTGGATTCAGACTCTTTTCTTGATATGGAATGGGAAAACCTTGAGATATCTCTTGTAGAACTAGGAATACATGTACTCATTGAATCCTCATCTGCGTTATTGTCCTTGAAGCTTTAGGGTTAATGATCTTGTGCCATAGATCTTGAGTTCTCCACAAAAGCTTGTAATTCCGAGCAGATTTTCTGATCTGACCTATCTTCATTCAAATGATCATAACTCAGTCCATAAGTATCGAAATCAAGATCCGTAAAATTCTTCAGAAAGTAGACTTCCATAGCTTTCCAATGATATAAGGCTCATAGTCTGATTTAATCCGAGTAATTCCCTGTAATTCGGCAAAGTTGGTTGTTCTGCATAGGCAGATTCTGGCACTTGGGATTGTAGTCGTCTTTCAATCCTTATTTGCTCGTTTTAGCTCATTTTCTTCTCTTTACGACACAAACCTATAAAAGCACTAAATTAACATAAATAAGTCATAAAGAAGAGAACTAAACACAAATATCAAGATTAAAGGGCTTAAAAATATAGGATAATATGAACACATCATTTGGCTTATCATGGTTCGTTGTTACTATGGCCACAGACAAGGCCTCGTCCTCTCACGCTGTGTCCTCCACAACTTGGAAGTGCATTTGGTCGATCGACACTATCCCCAAAGTGAAAACATTCCCATGGAGAGGCTCTCTCTAATGCTTTGCCCACAATGACAAGCTTGAATGTTAGAAGAATGACACAGAATCCAATTTTCCCCATCTGTCTCAGCCATGATGAAACGGTGGAATATTGCCTTCTCCAATGTCAATGGACGGTACAGGCTTGGTTTGCTAGCCCTTTGAACTACAGAATTGATGTGGGTAAAATTACCACGATGGATAGGTGGCTGGAGGCTATCTCAACCATGAATAATCAAAACGAAAGAAGATCGGAAAGTTCTACCATGGTTTCTTTCATCTGCTGGGAAATTTGGAAAAGTCGGTGCAGCTTCATATTTCAACACACAGTGATCAACCCTATTGCCACAGCTTCAAAAGCAGCTTAATCTAACATTGTTTTTTTTTGCAGGCAACCAGCAGTCATTCGGTCATGCCCAGTCTAACCCCTCCATTCCCACCTCAAATCAGTTTGATCCCCTCAGTTCCCAAGACCCTGAAATACCACCTGCTTTCCAAGCCTCCCCCACCCAATGTCTCAATCCAAAGCGCTACAGCCTTCCATAGTCCAGCTCACCACCCGCCACAAAATAACCCGCCACCCTCTCCACCCACAGCCTGACAGCCAAATACACACCCACCATCAAAGAGACACCTCCACCCCACATCAACCCCACTCGTATTGGCTAATTTAAAAAACCTAATACCAGCTGACTCCGAGATAAAAAAAACGAAGTAGGCTTCAACAATGCTGGAAAACAATGAGTAAAATAGATAAGACGCAAACAAATGAATATAAGAATTCCACCAATAGGAAAACAATGAGTAAAATAGATAAGACGCAAACAAATGAATATAAGAATTCCACCAATAGGAAAACAATAAGTAAAATGGACCTCAGGTTTACAGTACAATAGAATATGTTCCAAGTGAGACCGACAGAAAGGTGGTAAGCACAGCTATGGCACAAGAGTAATACAGAATATCCCAATGTTTTAACGGTACAATAGAATCTTAGAATGCTTAAAGACCTAAACCAACAGTGCGGCCATCTCTTCTTCTCAATCCAGCTGTATACTGCTTCTCTAGATCCTGCTGGAGTTCCTTCTGCTTCTCGGCTCTGAGAAGATCGGTGCTCTCTTGGCTGTTGGGGTTCTGCTCCAACTTCACTTCCCCCTTCACACCCTACAATTGGCCATAGGCACCAAGGCAACCTCAGACTCTAAAATTGTGTTAGTAGGTGAAGAAATTCTAGGATGTAAACCAGTCATTTAGGAACAAGAAAGAAGCTTCTCTTATATGCAAAATGTCCTGACAAATGATTACCATTAAGACAAACAAAAACTTACCATGAGTTTCTTGAACTTTTCTTGTCTTTCCCGGTCAGGAAACAAAGCCGTGTCCCAACGGTGACCTGCCTGTCAACATGGAGGGCATCAATGATCTTACTAAGAGGCTGGAGTCAGACACATCCACGATAAACCAAATCTATTGACCACCATTTGAAAACAGAAATCTATTGTCTATAAACATAAGAAACTTAAAAGCACATGGCACATTTCTCAACAGAGTACGATTGTTCTTTTTCCTGTTGTTCAAGCTACTATTCATGGTTGATGGTTCTCATTGCTTTTCTCCTGATAAGAACCACAAGGAATACAAAACTTCTATAAAGAAACATATTATATCTTGTACAATAAGAAAAACGATCCACAGACATGCATAACAATTGAAACAATAGCCAACTAGCTAACACTGTTTTAAGAAACAAGAATACAAAATTAAGACAACTTTTATAACTTGAACTGATATGTTTTTCCCTTGAAAACCACATGCCCAACATCTATTTTTCTTACTAAAATGGAGGTAGACCTATCAATTTGATAGGGTAATTCAACAGTCTAGTTAAAAGTATATATTGCCAATTCATCCACAAAGGATCATAGTAATCTGCCGCATATTCAGATTATGTGATAACGGTAAGTGACGACAGAAACCCCGAATACTAGAATTGCAACTTTTGTTATGCTAAGGAAACAAAAATAAAATAATAATAAACCATGGGAGATACCTCTTCTGCAGTTGTGTTCTTTTTATTGCCCCACAGCAGCTTTTTCTTTTGGTCAGCAGTTAGGCAACCTGCAGGACCCGCACCAGCAAGGTTCCTATTTACTGCAAATATGCAGAAGAGCTTTTAGACTGAGTAATTGGTTAAAAATCTATGAATCTACTCAGTAGCTAGAGTCTATACCCAATTCCTGATTGTGTTAGTATAAGCAAGCAAGGGAGGTTATAGTAACTAAATCTATGCCTGATTCCATAAAAGTTGCATGTCACGTCTATGTAGAATTAAGACAATTAGAAAGGATATGTAGGCTTCTAGTTCAGTGTTACATATATACAATCATGATAGCAAGAGGAGATGGGTAGGATTCTAGCTCAGTGTTACCTAACTCACTCATATGATGTACCCCAAAATATCAGGTGAAGAGAAGGGAGTGTGTTAGGCTTAGTAGGGCTCAGTACCTTAATGATATGTTTTTGTTTTCCTTTGAAAAGAAGTACCTCTATTTTCCTTTGAAAAGTAGTACCTTGTATTGATAAAAGGATATTTTTATGAGATACAAATACATATTATGTCTTTCGCGAGAGAGCGAGAGGCGGACACCTTTTCTCATAACATATATAAACATATACATGAGGACATATTGAAGGACTTGCATCATAGCAGTTAGATCAGTTATACCAAGTAGAAATGAATGACATGCATTTTAAGTTCAAGTGTTCATATCATCTAACATGTGAGATGCAAGACCCCAATTTAGGTTCTACAACCACAAAACAAAGATAATGAAGCCAGTCACGTAGAGCACTACATATAAAGACTGAAATACTCTGACAACCAGGATTCAAACACTTCATTTTAAAAATTTGACCCCTTGTAGTAAAGAGATCTACAAGATACTGGTCTTGGCTCCCCATTTTAACTACTTATTAAACCTACTATATTTTGTGCTTGCGTGTGTCTTATGACTATTTATAGCAATCACATAATATCATGAATATAATCCTATGAGACTGAGAACAACTTCTAAATAAATGTATCACATACCCAATTCGGCAGCTTTCATTGCAGCAACTTTTGCAGCATTTATGTCATTCTCCAGTTTACCATCTTGAATTTGCTTGGAACTTGAAGAGTCCCTTCCATCAGATGTAGTTGTGAACTTGGAAACTGAACAAGGTGTAAAAGTTAATTGAGATTAGACATGAATAAATATTGTTGAGCAATTGAGATTATTTTGAAAACATAAAAAACCATTACCATCTTCCTGACCAGCAATGCCCCTGTCCAAGTTATAAAACTTTGATCGTTTTGCAGCAGATCCTTGATCTTGACTCCTACACATATCTTTATTCTCATAACTCTCTGTAGGCTCTTTAGTGATTTGGTCCTTGCTCCTCTTAGTTTCGGTATCATCATATTTCTTTCTTTGATCCCTTTCAAGCTTTTCATCATCCATTTCCTTCAGGTGACTCTTATAACCTTCACTCTCACGATGTTTAATGTCATCTCTCCTTGAAATTGACTCACTTCGATGCCCCATAGACTCTTCATAAGAGAAATTCCTTTCGCTTCTTGAACTTCTACGATAATCTCTTTTCTCATCTTGAGAATCTCTGTCTGCTCTATGCCTATATCTCTCACTTTCCATATCTTCAAAATGTCCAACACTTTTACCAGATCCAAGTCTTTCTGACAATGAGTCATCTTTATATTTTTTGTAATCGAGAAATCTAGATCCTCTGTCTTTATCCCTGCTCCTATGTTCAAAACTATCATATTTATCTTGAGAATCTTTATTGAGGTACCGTGAATGGTTTCTTGACCTGACAGGATCAAAATGAGTGTTGCCCCTTGATTCCCTACCCGGATGAAAAGTTGACTTCTGATTAATTCTTTCTTCATCATCTGCATGCTTCTCATCTTTGATGTAGTCAGGATGCGCATAGTAACCCTTTGAATTTCTGGACTGCCTATCAGAATGCCTATAGCTCCTCTCGGAATCATTATTTAATTCTTTCCCATCATCTTTCCTTCTCGGTTGATGTTCAGAGATTTTTCCAGGATCTCCTCTTGAAGGTTTTGGGCTAGAGCTGTTGTTGTGCTCAGGACTCCCTGAGAAATAATCACAAAAGCTTCATGAGCACCATAATATACAAGAATGTAAGCGCTCACCCTTAAGCTGCTGCACATGTCACTAAATGAACAAAAGCATTGCAAGACCAAACTTACAAATACAACTCAAAAACCTAATTCAATTTTGCAGCTCTGAGCTACTCTAGGTTATCTGAATGAGCAAGAATTTGGTATATATTCTTAGCAACATGCACCCAACCTGAACCAAACTTTTGTTTTTCCTAAGAATAAAGTACTTAAAAGGGAAGGCAATCAATTGATACAGCCTGTACTCTAGTAATTTCCTGCATCAGTATAACCTCAACAGACATGAAGCTAAATTATTAAAATTACAGAGACCCAGTACAAGATCACTCCTTATTAGATCTGAAAGCCAAAGATACAAACTTAAAAACTAACCATCAGATGAAGATGACCCACTACCTGGAGATCGGTGCCGATAATTCCTTTTAACTTTATCTTTTGAAGGCCCGGAAACTGCAATCCCCTTGTCTGTGGACGGAGGGTCTAAGTTTGAATCCATGATGATTACCACCTGGCAGGACCAAAACAATTAGGCTAGAATGCAAAATGATACGACTGAAACCAATGTCACCTTACACTAAAACCAATGTATGGGCACTGAAAAAACACATCCACAACTCCCCATCCCCAACACAGACCCACAGAAAGAGCAGGGCCCCTCCTGTCCCGGGAAAATTGTTCCGAAAATTTTACAAGCTACGAAACTCCAGTTTTTGTTCTTGCTTTCACGGTTATCGGAATCCAAACGAGTTGGGAACACCAACGAAGACCAAACAACAAGGGAACACAGCTGTATCGTAATTCATTTCAGTATGCCATTACACCAAATCCCAACAGCTTCTGTTATTGTTTTCATGCACCTCATAATCCATTTCACACTTATCAAACACAGGCAAAGATAAACAATGAACAATAACACCTATACAATTAACCATTGATCAAATATAGAAGCTGAGCAGAAACGCTAGTCATAACCCTAAACCCTAACACAGCCATTCAATTGAGAATTTGAACCTTGTACAATCCCCAAAACTTCCAACAAACCAACCACAACAAGAAAATTGAGCAGTAGAGAGAAGAAGCTTACAGTACAAGTGAAGATTGAAGCTGTGCGAATTTGGGGAAGAGAGAAAGGAAGGAGGGCTCGATGATTTGGGGTTTCGGGGATTCACCCGCTCAAGCTTTACACATTTGCTCAATTGCTCGTTTAAGTAGCCTTTTCCTCCTACGACGTCGTCCCCCTTGTCACTTATATTTTATTTTCATTCTTTTTTTTTTTCCCTCTTTGTTCTTTCCGTATTTTCTTTTTAATTTTATTAATTTTTTTTATTAAAAGAAACTAACGTTCCTGCACGCGAGCGCGTTTTGTTTTACATTCTTTTGGTTTTTAAACTGCCGGTTCTATTCACTCTCCGAAAAAAAAAAAAAAAAAACTAATTTGATTGCATCATATTTGCAATTGCTGCAAATCAATACGCACAGGACAAAATTGAGAGAAGATTACGAGTGACATGACATTCACTTGAGTACACTTTGATCAATTATATATTGAATAAATGTTGATGATAATGGATTTGGGTAAACCCTTTGAAGATAATGGATTTGGGTAAACCCTTTGAAGATAATGGATTTGGTTCGTGCAAAAACAAATCAATTAAAATTCATTCCTCATTCCATTGAGGCAAGTGAAACCATTTTTCAAGTGATTTAGAAAAACAAACTATTTACTAACGGTGTTTTTGGATGCGAGTGAATTCTTGGAAATTTAATCAAAAATAGAGAATTTCTAATTTTTTAGGATTGTTTCTCCCGTTTGGATTCTTATCTCGTGGAATTAGGAATTTCCACGAGAAAATAATTGTGGAATTTGAAAGCTTAAATTTTCGACTTGAATTCCTCATAAAATATGTGTCATTTGTAAGTTTCCTTGAGTGAGGTTAGTCAAAATACAAATTCTTGTCATTTTAAAACTCTATGTTATGAAATCCAAACAACGGAATTCTAAATTAATGAAATTTAAATTTATGAAATTGTAATTCCTATGATTTTGAAATTTCTCTAGAAATTGAAATTACTTTATCCAAACACAACGTAAAGGAAGAAAACTGACAATAATTTCGTAAATCACTTTAGTTGTCAGTTTACACTACAATTGCATAAGATCTTTGAATGAAGTACATACCTGCATAAGATGAAGAAAGAAGAATCAGGAAAATAACTGATTTTTGTTATAAACTAAGGAAATAAGAGAGAGATGATAGAGAGACAATATGTGGGAGGAGAAAGAAGTGTCTCATTCATTCTTATTATAGGAGTAATGTTTACAGTAATGTTTACATCATAAGGACATAAGTAATGAGTATTTACTTGGACATCCACATAATTATAATATTTACAACAATCCCCTTTGGATGTCCACCAATGAATGATATGGTGTTGGATGTGCTTATTGTTGTCTCATTAAAAACCTTGTCAGGTAACAAAAACTCAGTGGGAAAAAAATAACCCTGGTCAAAGAAGAAAAAGAGTGCAATGCGCATATGTCTTATATAGCATAATCTTGAATGCTCCCCCTGATTAGAATCTCTCTTTGATTGATTGATGCAAGCTCCAATATCATGTATGTGATGGAATACATGTATCTTATATAGTAGATATTGTATGTCGATCACAGAAATGAGACTGTGTGAGTTTTGCATGAATGAGACTCATCATGAATATTCAATCCTGCAAAGGTTAGGGTAATACCAGCAAAACTATAATTTTATGAATAAATTTTACCTCACATGGTAAGAGACCAGATTCATTTGTTTAAATCTTTAATAAGACATTAGCTAAAGCATCAATATATAAATGAATATCAATTGACACATTTACCATTGTATAAATATCAATTTAAATATGACATACTTTAACTATAAATATCAATTTAAACAATTTATAATTTCATATATGCTCAATTGGAGCTTTAGCCACATTCATAACCTTGTGAAAGTTAGCCACATTCATAACCTTGTGAAAGTTAGAATATGTTGCAATATTGTAATTCGAATTCGATTTCTTAGTTTTGCCGTGCATAATACTCATTGGGGCAATAACTCAGTTTGACTTTAATAGAATGAGCATGCGAGCTTAGACTACTTAATTGATTTCATGAGTGAGCTTCATGCTCTAGTAATCATTCATAGATTTGCCTTTGGCAATATCTATCCTTTAAGGATTTGATTAACCAGTATGCTTATAATGACACATAAAATTTGGGGACATGCATTAATGTGTCTTTTCATCTTCGTAATAAAACAATTTACCATAAGTCTCTCGTCCATATAACAGCTGTATGTAACACTGCTTCATGCATCATACACTTATGCCCATGAATATAAGAAGAGTCATCCCTTCAATAGAAGTCACCTCAACCACAACATACTATTCCTTGAGCCATAAAAGACACTCTCTTCTCCAACCGGATGCTCTGAGGGTGAATCCTAAGCACTGCCCACATCATTTTTCGCCACTCAAATATATCAACAAAGTATAATGTCTATGTTTTCCATCTTCAAAATCAAAACTTCCATCAATATGCCTCCCAAATCACTAACCAACCTTGTACCTGTAGAATATGATATTTGGGTTTAAGCTAACAACTACCTCCCGTCGAACTTTGATGTCAGAAAAGAATTTGCTGATCCCAGAATTTTGTATTGTATCAGCCAGAGCATGATCGTTCATAGAGATTCTATCATTGTCTCTGTAAGCTTCATTTTTTGTTGAGGCCGAAATTCCTTGGTTAATAAACCCAATAGACTCTGCAACCTTAACAAAAGCATTTGATTCTGCATATATATGAAGAAATTGGGTACAATGAAGAGGAAAACGACCAAATTTTGATTTCTGCCTCATGAGAAGAATATGGGACACGCATGACAAATTATTTTTGGGTATTTTGGTAAAGAGTAAAAATGTATACTTAAGGTTTTAAACATGTTAAAAAGTAAAATGGAGGTGTATTAAGTAAGGGAGGTACACCAAAGTACAACAATTATAGTATTATGACAGATTTTTTTTAATAAAATTTTTATTAAATAACTCACACCATCAAAGTTGTTACCTAACACCTTAACCAACCAAGCCACAACACACTGACAGTATTATGATAGACATTATGATGGATATTTTAAAATCTTAGTTGAATACATCAAGATTTGTCAAGACTTTCTTGATGACTTATGTGCTACTTGTTTTTTCTGCTTATATTTTACTTTATATTGTATATTTTAATAAGGTCAAACTGGTTCCACTTGAGATATAGTGCAGCTAGAAACCCTAGCCGCTGCTAAACGTCGCCTTGCGACGTTGATATAAAAATCCTCGATCTAGCCATCCCACTCCATTCGAGTGCCTCCCTTCTCCATTATTGAAGAAGTTGCCTCTCTATTTCACTATGTCGTCCACTATTGAAGATGTTACTGCAAGTTTTGCTGCATCGTTTGCCCTAGCCAATGGAGATGTCAGAGATGTCATTGATATCTCGCATCTTGACCATGATGAAGACATTCGACCTAGCGCAAGATTCTACCTCCTAGCCAAACTGCTGACATTCAAGAAAGTCAATCTCATGGATCTTCAAGCTCACGTCAAGAGCATCTAGGTGTTGCATAGTGGGTTCAAGGTTCAAGCCCGGAGGTAGCTAACTTCAACCGCATCTGGGTACCGCAGCATAAGAAAAGTGTTGTTCCATCTTGTTATCACATCTAATGGAACATTGGCATTTGCCCTGCACAGTTCCAAAATAGCAAACTTCCTAATCTTATCCAGCCTCACAGATGAACTCGTCACATACTTTGCATTGTTTCTTATCGTAGCAATCCCATTTTCTAACTCCTTCAAACCATCATTGACTACTAAGTTAATAATATGGCAAGCACATCGTAAATGTAAATACTCCGCATCAAACATCAAAGTCTTGTAACCCCTCAACCTTCTCTTCATGTATTGCACAGCCACATCATTAGCAGATGCATTATCGACAGTGATGGTAAAGACTTTTGTGATTTCCCATTGCTAAGGATGGGCATATGGGGAATTCCACAACACCCATACCCACACCTCTCGCCCCCCGCCCCCACGTCTGCTTTTTCCGGTGCCCCCGTTCCCCATATGGGGAAATTCCTAAACGGAGGATTCACCTCGCGGGAAATGGGTTCCTCGCCCTTGCCCCCGCCCCGTTCACCAACACTGTAATGCTCCTTCAAATCTCGTCGGAGCTCTTCCTCTCCTCCTCGATTCCCACATCTCCAAAGCCTCTCTCCCTCCTCACCTCCTCAAAAACCTCCTCTAGTACCACACTAACCAAGCAACTAACAACTCAACACTATAAGCCTTATATCGATTTGGTTCCGATTCGGAATCTTCCTTGGCTAGCAGTCTGATATTGCTCGCCGCCGTTTTCCTCTTCTCCACGACATCGTTTTTGACCTGCAAGTCCTTCGCCACGCGCTTCAGCTCCTCCAACGCCTCCACTTTCTGCTTGGTCAAAGCATCGCTCTCGGCCTCCTACCATTCCGTAGCCAAGTTCAGATGATCCGAGAGTTTCTCGGACTTGGGATTCTCCTCAGAAACCTCCTTCAGACGGAAAATACGAGATCATGTTCTTGATGGGATTCTTAAGAAGAGATTATGTTCTTAAAGACGAAAGAAATGAGAAACCAGAAGTTAATCTTCTAAAAAAAAACTAGAAGTTAAAAAGATTAAAAAAACCAAACTGGGCCTGACTAGGGAATGGGGAAATCTCGCACCCACCCCTGCACCCCATGGGGAAAATTTGTTGCCCTGCTACAGCTCTACCAATCTCCGCTCCTTTATGACTGATAATTGGACAAAAGTTTATGGTTCTTAATTTTGTGCAATTTCCGGTCATTGTCCATAAAATGAGCTGTAAGAACCATTTAGTTGATGTTCTGTATCGATGTTCAAGTGTTGGTGGTGATCAATATCCTTGTGTCTGCTGCCTTCAAACCACTTAACAGAAGCGCTTTCTCATGGTTAAACTTCTCTAGCACACCTTTGACAACCTGCTTTCTATTCATTATCAGCCAATCTAGTTCTAATTCCTTACATAATGCCTTCAAACCTTCCTTCTCCACAAACCTAAAGGATAATCATTCTTAATAATCATCTCTATGTACCTTTCATCACACCTCTTTCAGTTATACTTATGATAGGTTCTAGCTTCGGTGACATAATCCGAAGAGATCTTGGATTGTTTGGGATCAGTTCGGGATATAAAGGGTGCAACTCATGTTTCCTAGTGTGAGACTGTAACACCCAGAATATTTGACCAGCTTAATTTGAAGTCGTTCGGTAAATAGCTTTGACCTTGAAGGTATTAAAAATGTGTTCTTGGAGATTTTCAGAAATTTTTAATAGGTCATGTCTAAGACTTGGATAATAAAGTACACGATAAGACGAGTTCGTGGATATTTTCAGAGATTTGACTGTTATCCGAGCTAATTTTTATGGTTCTCTAGAAAACTGCAGAAATTAACCAAAATGAAAAGGAATTTGATTAAGTGCAATCTTAGCCGTACAAATTCCATGGCTTCATCTCAGCCGTTAATCAACAAATTAAAGTTACTTATAAAGGAAAATGCCCATTTAATACTAATTTAAACCCTGTATTGCCCATTTCAATAAATTTAATAGACATTAGCCCATTCCAATATAAGGTTTTTTATTTGTGCCCAAATACACAAATCTATATTAAAGTCATAATAAAATAATAATTTTTATATATTTTTAAGACAATTTTACCCTCACCACTTCAATATATATAAGGAGAGAGAAAATGAAAGAGTGAGACTTTGCCAGAACCTCACCGGTTGCCGGACTCTGGTCATCAGTCACCAGTTGCCGGAATTTCTTCGGTCGCCGGATTTCAGTCACCGGTAACTCGGTTACTGACCCCCAATAATCAGTTACTGACCCCTAATAATCGGTTACTGACCCCCAATATCTTGATTACTGACCCTCAATAATCAGTTACTGACCCCTAATAATCAGTTACTAACCTCTAGTAATCAATTACCGGCCCCAATAATTTGTTATTGATCATTTGTAATCGAGTTACTGACCCCAGTAATCCTTAATAATCAGTTACCGACCCCTCGTAATCAATTATTGATCTATTGAAGAATGGCAGTGCTTTGTATCCTCATAGTGCCTAACAACGTGTTGGCCTCATAGTCCTTTGTATCCTGAACACTGTATCGATCTTCCATCGCATCGTTTCGTTCCTAATCCAATTGAACACACACTAAGTTAGTCTATCAACTCCATTGTGAAGAAAACACAACCACATATATCAATAAAACCCTAATTTCAAACAAAAACACATTCATCGAGCTTAATTTCAATTCCAAAACTCTAAAAGGTTCAGATTCTCTCATTGAAACAAAGAAAACGCTACCTGATGAAGACGAGTTAGGCGACATGGTCGAGACGGGGCTCACAGAAGTGGATAAAGTCGTTGAACGACAAGTAGTTCGGGAGGGCGACAACGAAGAGGAGAGAGGACTTGGCGCCGTGGGTCAGCAGCAACAACGAGCTTCCTCTTCTTCTTCGGAACAGATGCGCGATTCCTCGCCGCTCGTTGAACCTAGAGTTTGATTGCGCAGCGGCGGCAGAGATGGTGGTGAACTCGGCGTCTTCGAGGCTGATAGGGTGGTTGGTGTCCACTGAGTGGATTCGGAGGAAGAACATTGTGACTCGTTGAGTCGACTCGGCCGGAGAAGAGAGAGAGAGAGAGAGAGAGAGAGAGAGAGAGAGAGAGAGAGAGAGTCGTCGT
>NC_020492.1:14602341-14606905 GCF_000184155.1 Fragaria vesca subsp. vesca | reverse complement strand
GAGAGAGAGAGAGAGCTTTCAGAGATCGAGGGAGGAGAGAGATAGAGATATAAAATTGAGGGTATGAATGTCTTTTTAACTAATTTCATTGGAATGGGCTCATGAAACAGATTTTCATTGGACTTGACCATAATTTAATGATTTTTGTGCAAATAGTCATTATTCCCTTTTCGGAATCGTCGGAAGTTTCTGTTTCCGGCAACTGTTCTTGAACTCCTGGGTTTGAATACGAATGGATATCTAGAAGAACTCAGGTTGTTGAATTGGTGGAGTTGGTGTATTCAGAAATTAGTTGGTGCTCTGTTCGACCTTCACACGAAGTAGCTGCGCAGGTCCTCTGTCAAACAAGTTGATATACGTGAATCCAAAGGTAATTTGGATTTTATGGAATTTGAATTATGGTTGTTGGTTACTTGTAAGGATTGAGCTGTTTGTGCCATGATTAAGCTCAACTGTGTTGGCCAAAGCATGATTGTTTGACATGATAAGATACTGAAGTTATAATGTATATAATTATGCAGTGAGTTAATTATAAATGAGGATTTGTGTAAGATGGGTTCTGTCTTAATCTAATTTATTTCAAGGTCAGTTGAACTATATCTGAAAACATGGGTACGGCTGAGTGTGTGTTGTCAGTTTGGATTATCAATTAAATAGTTGATGATTATGGTGGTATTGTGATAGTTGTATATGCGTTCAAATTGACATTTCTCGATATATGTAGTTTGGGAGAGCTTCCAATGAAGACCTTATAATAAGGACCAAATGAGGACTTTCAAATGAATGGTTGGATCAAGATTTTGACTTTTAATTGATAGTTTACCAAGTTATTTTGGTTTAATCATAAGCGTGGTAGTAGTGGACTAAACAAGTTGGTGAATCTGTGATGAAGTATGCATTTTAATTGTGAGCGGGATGTTGTGGTGAGTTTTGCTTGAAATGATTGATGGACAATAAGTTCTACATTAAGATTTGACTTGAAAGTTTGCATGTAGAGTGGTATTGAATATTATTTTATATTAACGGCTTGATTCTCAGAGTTCGTGAGGAAAGTCTCGGATTCTAGGTAGGGGACCCGGAACTCCTTTGATTAGTAATATTTGTTTTATAAACTGTTAATGCATATATGAGATTGCATGATTGGTTATCATAAAAATGGTAACCATTTTATGAGTTATTAATGGCTTGAGAGTGAGTGGGGCATAGTGACTTCCTTGGGCTTCGATACCCTAAACCTTCGAATGGGCTGTATGAATTGAAGAGTGTCTAACATTCTTTGAGGTGTGACACTACTTCTAGGCGATACAGCGTAAGTGGACACTCTCGCTACACTTACCTGTGTTGTACACTTATGTAGTGAGGTAAGTTAGATAGTGGGTCTAGAAGAGGACCGGTCATCAAGTACAGTTTATGGCGCCACATTTATTTGATATTAAAAATATTTTTCTAAAGTTTGTCGTTCTTTATAAAATTGATTTTGTGCATGTTTTCAAACTGGGCAACCCACATTATTTATTAGTTTTCAAACCTATTTAAGGGTAAAGTTCCTTTGAGCAGCGACGACAAAAGCTCACCCCTACAACAGTTTGGTTGCAAGTATTGTGCACTGGAACGGATAGTGGCGAGGAGTTGGGTGTGCATATTTATGATTGGTAACTTGGTTTCCATGCTATCCCCTTTATTTTTATACTTGAGATCCATGTTCCAAATTCTATCTTGTTGGCCTTGTAATAATATTACTCGTGATTCTATTCCTCGAACTTTGGTAATCA
The DNA here is from genome assembly GCF_000184155.1 of Fragaria vesca subsp. vesca. Lineage (NCBI taxonomy): Eukaryota > Viridiplantae > Streptophyta > Magnoliopsida > Rosales > Rosaceae > Fragaria > Fragaria vesca. The sequence goes on along the minus strand of NC_020492.1, from coordinate 14,605,133 downwards.
TTGGCCATTCCTATATCAAGTTTTACGCGAATGAAAGAGTCTAATCTTATTATGAGTTTGCTTTATGATACTCTTATTGGGAAATTGTATTCCTTTGAGTTCATTATTTTTAGTCATCCATTGTACAAGGTTTTGGGCGAATGAAAGTAAATTGAGAAAAATAAAGATTTACATCTCAAAATATTTTTACGTTTTTGTTGTGTTTTTCTTAAATGTTTTCTTATATTAAGTGTCTTACGTTTCTCTTTTTGAGACTCGCGGCACTGTGATGTGCCTAAATTGAGGAGGTGCAGTTTGGGGCGTTACAGAGACCACATTGAGTTTGTCTCATTCCTCTTAATTGCACACATCACTTTGTCACCACAAAAGTTGCAGGTGCACCATTTCGGATCAATTATGTCTGAGTTTGGGAGCTTACAGCTAGTGAAGGTTCTTTCCTTTTTTGCCAAATAGAGGATTGAGGTTGTGAGCTTTGTGTTTGTGGTTGAGGTAGTGTAGGTTCAGGGGGAGGTGGAGACAGTTGAGGTTCAGGAGGAGGTCCTAATGGGGATGCATGTAAGCTTGCAATTGCTTATGCATTTGCAGTCGATTGGATGGATGGGGATGAGCTACTTGTCTGACTACTGAATTTGTGACAATGTCGTATCCACTATGAACAAATATAAAAAAAAAAACAAGAATAATCAACCAATTTCACACTAAAACAAATCACAAACAGAGTAAACAAATCAAATTGAAAACAAGAACAATCAGATTCAGAGTTTCATAAATTAGTAAGACCTTGCCTACTGCCTAGTAGCGCCCTACCACCTCCGCCTTGCCTACCATTATGAGTAGTTCAACCATCTTCTTGGGATTTAGGGTGAAATAGTGAGAGAGATTGGAATGAGGAGATATAAAATTGGGATGAGGAGATTATACACATATATAATATAAAATTGGCGGTACGGTATATCGTGATATATAAATTCTCATATAAATATCGTACCGTATATAGGGTGTCAACTCAGTACAGCCATACCGAAAGGTCGATTACTGACAACGTTGGCTACCGATTATGGCGGTACGGCTCAAAAGTCGGTCAAGCGATTTGGTTCGGCTCAAATTTCCATCCCTAAGATTAGATGTTATAACTCCATATATGAACCATTTATCAGCTCGAAAAAAGAAAAAAAGCAAGTATCATGTATGTTTTGATCATTTTTGAGAAGAAGGTAATGTTATGATCATGATAATGTATATATATTGCTGTGAGCAAATTATTAGTTTTTATCCTCTAATAAACTAACAAAAATTGATGCAACCTCCAAAAGTTGATACAAACAAACGAATATTTGTTATACGTCTTCAAGTTATATATCTTCATTTAATTCTGGGTCTTTTTTTTTATCAGGTAAACAACTCAAGTATTACAACTTCGTAAGTCGAACTTACAACCTCCCACTTACTAAGGGAAACTATGTCGCTGGACCAAATGGTACTGGACAATTCTAGATCTTTTAATAAATGAAGCTTTGACACATAACTAATTGATTTTTATTTTTTTTCAGATATTCCCTTCCCGTGTCCTAATTAATAACAAAATGGATTCTTCCAATGTATAAACTTCTTATAAAATTTGTTCAATTTCTAGGACAACTTAATTTGAGTTTTTCTTAATGCAAATAATAAAAAGAAACACAACATTAAAAGACAACAACCTATAAAGAGTACAAGATCCGTGAAGAATAGACTCCAATAGAAGTTATAGAAGCAAACATATGAGTAGACAAACATAGAATAACACCTAGCTAGTTGATAAGTTTGTGAATAATACGCGAACTATATAACGTAGTTTTGGAAGAAAAAAAGAGTTACTAAACTCTTAGGACAAAAAAAATAAAATTGTAATGATGCAAAGCAAAAAAAAATCAGAAATTATGACTTGATAATGTGGTTATACACATCAGCTGTTACCTACGGTGGACTCTAAATGGTTCACCAAAAGGTAATTCACCTAGCATTACTCATTCAATGTGTAGCGATGATTTTGGACAGAATTGTGAATAGAAGATGATATTAGCATTATCTTAGAAAATCTAGTTGTACGTAAAGTAAAAGAAGATTTCTTGTCTGAGGTACAACTCTATTGGATGAAATTAGCTACGATCTTCACAGCTACAACAATGACTATGCTAACGACATTACATCCTCGTAAGTTTTATATGTATTTGGACTCTTGAAGCATGCCTACTATTTTATAGACAACAATTTTAAGTTTGTTCTATTGATTAATATCCATGTGCCATTTATCTTTCTAATATAGGTGTATGGTGGGATTATTGTGGGGATAACTTTCCATATTGAAAAAAAATTTATCCAAATATTGAGTCATCATTGTAGTTCTTCACCATGTGAGAGAAATTAGAGTGCATTTGTCACATCCCGACCCTTATATTTTTACCTTGTTTACTAGCGTGATTATAATAAGAATTTTACCGTCTCGATCATTGAGTTAATAGTTTAAGTGGTCCCTAGAGGGGTTTCGGGGACGATTATGTGCGGAGGATTATTCGTAAGAGGAAAATACGACGACGGTAAAAATAGTAAATTTTAGCTAGTAAAAGGTAATTTTTATTCGGGTATTATTTTTCGGGGTGTTTTTATTTTTTTGAGTTGGGTTGATAAGGTTGGACCGGTTGGGAGGCCCAACCCATTTTTCCTCTCTTTCTCTTCTTCTCTCTTTTCCCTTCCTTCTCTCTCCCGTGTTCTCTCCCCGCCGGATCGTCCAGCCGCCAGCTGCCGCCGTCCGG
>NC_020492.1:14580410-14602321 GCF_000184155.1 Fragaria vesca subsp. vesca | reverse complement strand
GCCGCCGTCCGGCCAGCCACCGGCCGCCGCTCCACCCCAGTTCGGACCCCCCCACTCTCCTCCTCTCCCTCCCCGGCCTAGCCCCCGAGCCTCTAACCCGTCGGAAGAGGAGAAAACCCGCCGGAAACGCCGGGAAGCTTTTCGCCGGAACTCCCTCCTCCGGCCACCAATCCGGGCAAGCTTGGTACGGTTTTGTAGCCCTCTAACCCAGCAGCCTTGCCCTAAAAGGACTCTCCCTCTCTTGAGCTAGGTAAGGAGAAATGTGGAGTTGAAATTTATAGGGCTTTTAGGCGTTTGTGTTCGATTGCCCTAGTTAGGCTTGGATTTGGTGTTTGTGCTAGTTAGGAAAGTTGTAGAGCATGATGAGAGGATCATTCTATCAAAATTTCATAGGTTTTGGAGGTCACCGAAATTGGCCTCCGGCCGCCGCTGCCGGCGAAGCCGCCGCCGGTTGGGAGATTTTTATGTTTTTAAATGTAGAATATTAAGGGGAGTTTATTGAAGTGAGTTATGGAATTTTTGGATGAGTTTTGGATAGGTTTGTGATTTTCCGAAGTTTGGTATTTTTTGCGGTTAATTAATGTAGAATCCGGCCGTAAGATTTAAGTCGTATTTTTGGGGAGGTTATATTTACGACTGCCGAGGATGATATTTAAGTTCGGATCGTTCCGATTTAAGAATATCGAAGTTAGGCAATGATGAGCGTGTTTATGGCTCTCGGGTAATTTTGCCTATTTTGATTAATTATTGGATTGTTAGTTGGGAAATTAATTATATATTTGGAACCGGACGAGAGGAGGCCCGAGCAGAGGAAGCCTCGGAGCGTCATCAGACTTAGGCCTAATTTGTGAGTGGACCTTTATTTTAATTGAAAAGCATGCGATGAATTATCTGTTAATCATTTAATTCTTTTCCTGAGATTTATGATTTTTCGGATAATTGGCAATTTTCCTCCTTTGGAGAGATCCCGAAAATGAGATTTTCGGTGGATATGTTTATTGGATGTTTATGATGATAGTATGTATATGTAAATGCTAGCTAGCCATACGTGCTGATCCGCCATAATGAGGTAAAATACCATTATGGTGTGACGTGAGTGTTAGACACAAGCGTAGTAGCCCTATATGAAAACTATTTTCTTATTTGGTTTATTTAGGTTTTCATATAGGGAGTCCACACATATATACACTCGTGCTTTTTCCGCCATACTGAGGTACAATTCCATTATGGTGTGACGTGAGCGTTAGACTCAAGCGTAGTAGTCTTGTATGAATTTCTATTTTTCTAATTCGTTCTTAGAATTCATACAAGGAGTCTGACGAGTGTGAATACATACACTTATATATGTTTATATATAATTTAGCCTGAGAGGCTGTATTTTATTAAGTTTTGGAGACTAGCTAGTGCTGGTCGTAAAGTTGCCAGTTTTTGAGTTGAGCGCTTTTGAGCGATTGCATGCAGTAAATTTTCTTTGGAAATTAAATTGGGGAAGCATAAAGAAATATTTTTATTTAATTTATTTTTGTCCACTCACTCTAACTGTTCCACATGTTTTCCCCTGGGCTCTTCGTTTTAAATTGTCCAGTCTGCAGAGTTCAGGTTGGACCTAGTAGGAGACGAGGCATAGTTACCCGCTTTTCCGCCAGTTTTCATCAGTAGGTTACCTGTTTAACCTACTAGTGTTTTCTTGCTTCCGCTAGTGTCTAGTAGCTCTGAATACTTTGGGATTATTGTATATTATTCCGGTGGTGTGCTCGGTCGGTTGACTTTATGTTTAGAATTGCTGAAGAATAATATTTGTTTTTATTTAGCTGGATAATTGTGTGATATTTTTGTGGAAGTGCTGTAGTAAGTGTGTGAATTGGAGATTTTTTCGGGTTAGGGTTGTCCATCTTCAAGGGAGGTTTTACCAATCTTTTCGGTAAATTTTCCTTGGAGGTGTCCCCGCACGACTTACTCCGGGTTTCAGGGTGAAATTCAGGGTGGGTTGTGTCAGCATTTGAGTCTGCAAAAACAAAGAAAAAAAATAGTGTTAGAAATTATATACACAGATCAACCACAATTACAGTAATATAAATATGATTCTTCAAACGTGATACAAATAAGATCAACTTTATTTTATATTTAAGAATAGGAGCAGCAGCACTGAAACCAAATTGCTTTGAATACAAAATACTAACTTGATTGATGATAGAGGCTTGCTTGCAGCAATCTCCTAAGACAGAATTTCGTCCCTACTGTAGTGCACGTAGTTTCTTGGACGTCTATCTTGCAGGATACAACTATCGAATTTTGTTTATGCACTTTTAACAAAATTCCTGGCAAACTGTATTTGTGTTTCTCAGAAAATATTAGGGGAAGAGGAGAAGGATTTCTTATTCTTGATTTGTTTGGCTGCTCGTCTTTTATAGACTATAAACAGAACAATTGCAATACTTCGGTAGAACTGAACAGTTGCAATGGTTTGTTCAAAACCAAACTCTTCCAACAGACATATCTGTTGAAAAATAAAATCCAGATAAAAAGAAAAAACAGTTTTCGGATTTGTATTTATAAGAACCCAAGAGCCCCAAAGGCCTAAGGCCCATATAAGTATATAAGTATATATGTATATATATATCTCACTCAAAAGCCTATTAACACATATGTCAAGTGTGTACATATAAAGGCTAATCATCAAAACTATTTTTCCAATGTGGGAGACTCCCACATTTTCCAACAAATAGATTGACACCTACGTACTATGCTAGAACTCCCCAAGGTTTAATTCGTATTGTAGCCCTGATTGGTGATAATTATGAAAGAGCCACTCAAGTCAATTCTGGGCTTCTCGCCAAAAAAAAAAGAAGTCAATTCTGGGCTTGACACCTACGTACTATGCTAAAAATCTCCAAGGTTTAATTCATATTGCAGCCCAGATCGATGATAATTACGAAAGAGCCACTCAAGTCAATTCTGGGCTTCCTCCCGTAGACATACTTATTTCAGCTTCTTGTTTTTAATTTTTTAATTTTTTTAATTTTTTTTAATTTTATCAAAAGCTTCTTGTTGGTTATATATAGCACAAAGATGATCTAAGACTTCGATACATAATTTTGATTATAAATTTTCCAACGTGGTATGGTAGACATCATCTGATAATTTTTTTTTCTTTGAAGAAGAAAAGGGTAGATGATGATGGTATTCTATAGTAAATGAGTTTCATCTAATATTTATTTTTTTATTTTTTTTATCTAGTAATTGAGTTTCAATAGGAAACCATTAACTTCCTCTTAATTTGTATGTATTTGAAAATAAGAGTAGGTAATCATCAATTTTTGTTTTTTTTGTTTTTGTTTTTTTTGTTTTTTTTATGTTTTTAACAGATAGATTTCATAAATTGATTAAGAAAAAAAAAAAAATTTCATGACTAATCTCAACCGTTAGTTGTTATTAGATTTAATGGATGATATTCTGGTTATAATTTTGATTGTAATCTTGTATGCCACGAATCATGCCCTTTAAGAGATGTTATTACCAAATTATCCACAAAACTTTTGAATCTAAAATATTTTATATTTTAATACTAAGGATATAATTGGTAAACTAATGTTAGTTTTTTTCCTAATCATGCATAAACCAAACATTAGAAATGAAAGTAAAATACATTTCTTAGTTACTTTCCCGACATTCTCAAACACTTTTAAGGGAACCAGTGAGAAATTTACTTTCCCGTACATAGGAAAAACCAAAGAACCAGTTCCTTACCATCAACCAAACGAGGCCCTAGAGTTACATTGTCAGTTACATTGTGGTGACGCATGTATCCTGCAAATGCCAAATCCATGTTTACATATTTCAAATCATAAAGCTACCAAAACGGTTGAATTGAAGCAAACATGATCCCAATCAATTTCCAAAGTGGAGATTACTTGTTGGCAAACAAGTAGATAATCAAAATAAGACATACTAAAACATAAAATAAATTTAGTATCCTGGCAGGAGTACTAATCAATCGAGTTAGTACTTTCTTGAAGATCCACTTACGGAAATACTCACCAATGATCTTTTTATCTTCCTCCTGATCAATCCCAACTAGTGTAATGCCTAAGGCTCCAAGGCGCAATCTTTGTTGAGGGTACCAATTAAAATGTGATTTCGGTCGGAAGTTGAACAACTTCATGATCCAAGTCATCGTAATTTCTCTTGTAAAATTGAAGATCTGCCAAGTTCTGATCATTGTTGTCATACTCCTGGTGGCATACTAGTTGGACACCACAAGTTTTTAAGGAAAGTGGTTGAGAAGGGAGAAATCTCACTTCACACTTGCTCAGAATTTGCTCTTCATTCCACTGCCTCCCCCAATGTCTCATATCAGATAACGAAATATACTGCAGCCACACATGATTTGACCCTGGACTAATAAGAATATGCTCATGAACCCAAAATATTTCATCACCATTAATGTACACTCGGAGATGAAATGCGTATCTTTCAAAATCATCATAATCATAGGTCAGAGGTTCATCTGTGCTCTCAAACACAGCCGACAAAGCCAATCTCGAATTTTTTTCCACTGAAATTTGGAGGAAATTTGATAACAAACTCGCAATACTCATGATCAGTTGGATGTTTACAAAAGCTGAACCACTTTGGAATATTATTTCCTGGAAGTACAACACTAAACTCGAAGTAGGAATCCTTCCCCTGCATATAAATAACAAAACAAATTAATGCATGCATGAATATTGGATATTATTAATTAACTTAAGTTTATAAGCGGGCTTGCATGCTTATAAGCTTATTAGTACCTCCCTTTATTCCAAGTTACCAGAAAGTATTCTTAATACTTCACAGCAAGAATCTGTTAAATATAAAACGAAAATGGTCCTAAAAGCCTTATTTGTAGGGCCGGGCATGGGACGGGATGGGACGAGATTGGGCTAATCCCGCAGCCCGTTCCGAACATTGCACATGGGACGGGATCGGGACGGGCCTTGCATTTTGAGATTTGATCCCGACTAAGTCCCGTCCCGGACGGGATCGAGACGGGACGGGCCTAGTCCCAGCCATCCCAACCCAATTCCAAAACAGAAAGCCGCCAGCAATAGAAATATGATCTGCTAAAGAAGAACACTACATATAGAAGAACATTCATGAAACAGGCATCAGTAATGAAACATATAGTCATGATCTGCTAAAGAAGAACCCCTCCCTGCATAAACAGAAAGCTAACTTTTGTTTCTTTGTTCTTGTTCATGACATACGCAATAATCCCAACAACAAAAACTCCTAGCTTGCATATTCAGGTGAATGAAAAACAACTTGAAACTAACAACACAAACTCCTGCATATTGAGGTCAATGGAAATTAAACACTTATAATTAAAAATTAAGAAAAGGAAACAAACAACTGATAATCAAAATCCCACTACATGCATGTGATCAGGTATCACACCCCCAAAAAGCTCAGAAACTTAAAAGAATGAATCCAGGACCAACTTTTTTATAAACAAAGCAAGAAGTACCATTAGTTGTACTGGTGTTGAAATTTGATTCGGATACAAGTAATTGAAAAGACATGAGAGATTTAATTCATTGAACCATAGCTTATGGCTAGCTGATGATGAATTAGAAGATGACTTAAACTTTCTTATTAGTATATGTCATCCACTACTGGTTTGTTTTACTGAGAACAAAATGAAACATTCATGAAACAGTTTGCATCAGTAATAGAAATAGAACACATAATATGAAGGGAAAAACAAGCATATAAATACTAAAATAACACCTATGGGACGGGACGGGCCTTACGGGCCTTAAGTTTTTAGTCCCACGGCCCGTCCCTTGTTTCTCCAACGGGACGGGACGGGACGAGCCTAGTGTTTTTACATCTAAATCTCGTCTCATCCCGTCAAATTTTGGGACGGGATCGGGACAGGATCGGGATTTCGGTTTTGTGTGCCCAGCCCTACTTATTTGTTATGTAATGTTCTTATTAAAGCAAATCTAGCTTACTCCTGATTCCCATCACAGGAGTTGTGAATTGGGGATTATATGAGTCGAATGCATCACTCTTGGAAACCAAAGCTCTCTTACAATTAAGGGTTAAGGGTGGAGAAGGGAGGCTGGACCATTTGAGTCGGTCATTTTGTGTCTTCTCTTTATGACACGCCTTTAGTATTCTCTTCTGTTGATAGGACTGTTGTAAGAATAATGCGTGTATAAGCAGGGACCAAAATCTAGTACATATAGCAGTTTGTTTATGACAGTTACTTCCATCAAGCAACTGCCATGCGCATTTATATTAGGGAAGGTCTATATAGAAACTCTTCTCTATTTCAAGACTTGAACAGTGACAAAGTATTAGTTGAAAATCAGAAATTAAAAGATCTACTTACCATGGCCACGAATAAATAAAACATTTACATAAACAATATAGTAAAGAAAGAGCAAGATCTAGATATCAGAAGTGAGAGATACCTGATCATCATGTTGATTAAGTAATATAGATGCCATCGTTTCCACATCTAAGTCCATAGTATGGAGTAGTTTATAGCATTCAGACAAGTCGCTCCACTGAAGCCAACCCGATGAGTTTTGGTGTTCCAAAATATCAGAAAAGTTTGAAATCCTTTCCAATGATTTGCATCTGCCTGCATGTATTCCTTTTATGCTTGGAGAAAGCTGTGGAATTTCTTTCAGCCTCTTGCAATCACGTAATATGAACCACTGCAAGTTAACAAACTTGATGATCCATCTTGGAAGGCTAACAAAACTACCTCCGGATAGATCAAGATAGGTCAGAGTGGACAAGAAACCAAATGGCATCAAGAAATCACAGTGCGATATGTTGCAGTCTCCAACTCGCAAAAATGTCATCTGAGGAAACACTGTTAAGGAGCAGTCTTCATCATTATTGTCATCAGACAAACACTGCTTAGTGGTGGATGTTGTCGTTGACATTGGAAATGCAAGAAGTTTTGGAGCGCCTCTGACTACAAGTTGCTGCAGATATTTCAACTTATAGATGCTGCTTGGAAGAGCTTTAAGGTTTTCACAACTCTCTAGATTTATCTCCCGTAAGTGTTCCATGGTTCCAGCCTCAATTTCAGGAAAGCATTCCAGTAATTTGCAACCTTTCATATTAAGAACTTTCAGTGACTTCATTCCAAGTTTTGTCGGAAACCTTGTAAGATTAGAGCAATCTTGCACAGAGAAACTCACAAGCTTATCAAGGAATCCAACAGAATCATGAATCTCTACTAAACTCCTACATTCTACAAGAAGCAATTTCTTCAAATTTGGAAATCCAGAGAAGTCCGGGATTTCTTTTAGTCTTTCACATCTACTGAAGTCCAAAGATTTCAACCAATCAAGTTTCTGTACAACAAAACGTAATTGTACAAGGATTGATCAGATGACACTTGAGCCTCATTTAATTAAACAAAAATTATTTTGTTAGAGCATGAAGCTCTTAAAACTAAGCAAATCAAAAGTACATACCATGGTTGACTGTCCAAAACGTGATATGCTGCTTGATGGCATCTGGAGTGCAACAAGTTTCTTTGGATTAAATTCAGGTGGTAGGGATTCAAGAGGATATTTGTACCAATCAAGGAACCTTAACGAGTTGGGCAGATAACCAACGTTCCCAACAAGACTTGCATTTCGATTTATCAAGTATCTGAGATTCCTCATTTTTAACAAGGCTTTAGGAGCCACATGGATATCTTCTTTCTTGGGCATTTCTATCATTATGCCTCGAACTTTACTTGTTCCCTATCAGGAAAAAATAATCATTAAGTAAAACATTCTGCTATTGTAACAAGCATACTTAAATTAATGACTAGAAAAACAGAATGTACTGTCCAAAAGGACAAAGAAGCCAGGTGAATAGCAAACTTCGTGCGTTAACAATGATATAATTTACACAATCAAAAACAAGCAAGATGTAGTTTACTTACTGTTTCTTCAGTTAGAACTTGTAAAACATCCTCATGAAACCACAATCTACTGCGTTCACCCGCTTCTGTAGGCGATTCTTGACGCACTATTTCCTTGCCCATGTCTTCGATCAAGTCATGCATAAGATAGCGCATTACTGTCATCACCAATCATTAAGAGACTCTTATCTATGAGTACTGCAATGCTATAAATTGGGTACAAATCACAGCTTCTTAGGATATCGACAGTAAAATCTTTATCTTGTCCTTTGAAAAAGCATGCAATGTCGAGGAAAACTTCCTTCTGATGATCTTCTAATCCATTGAAACTTATTTTAAGAATTTCTTGGACTTCTTTGTTAGGAATTCTTTCATAACTATCCAATGCATCTTGCCACTCTTCTATGCTTCTACCAAAAAGATGAGAACCCAAAACCGATAGAGCTAATGGAAGGCCTTTGGTATAATACACAGCACGCTCGACGAGTTGCAAATAATCATCCTTAGGTCTGTCTCTTTTGAAGGAATTCCAACTGAAGAGCTCAAAAGCTTCTGGAAAATCTAATGCCTTGACCTTGTATGTTAAACTAACTCCATGAGCAATTAACAGATGCTTATCTCGTGTAGTTATGATAACTCAACTGCCCGGACCAAACCAACTATATCCTCCAGCTAAGTTTTCTAATTGCTTTAGATGATCCACATCATCTAGAACAATTAGAACCCTCTTATTCCATAGCCTTTTCTCTATCTCAAAAGCAGGATCATCGATATTGTTTAGCTTTACTCCTACACCCCCTAAAATCTTGGAAAGAAGAGTTTCTTGCAGTTGAACTAAGCCTTCATGTGGCACTGATGATCTTTCTCTCACATTTGCCAGAAAACAGCTACCTTCAAATCGATGAGCAATTGACCCATAAACAGATTTGGCAACTGTTGTCTTACCAATGCCTCCAATCCCCCATATTCCCACCATGCGAACATCATTTTCCTCAACACATAGAAGCTCATGCACATCCCGGACACGAGATTCCAGTCCTACAGGATACTTCGCAACTTTCAAGTATGTCCGATTTGATACTTGAATTGAGATCTCTTCAACAATATTTTGGATAAACTTGGATTCATGCCTGCCATCAATATTGGAGATCAAAATTATATGAATTGGCGTTGAGACAAATATTAGCAGGTATATTTGAAGAGAAAATGTTAAAATAGAATTAGATTCATACAATTGGTCATGGTTCACAAGGAGGAGATATTTAGATTTTAACTTGCATAGTTTTAATCATCTCAAACTTTCAAACACTAGGACTAGAGCACACATAGTTGAGTACAGGTTTACAGTCAATCAATCCATCGTAGCTTAATTTTGCTTTAATTTATTCAAGAAGACGATTTTAGTACTCAAAAGTTGAACATATATGCTCATTAGGGAAGCTAAAAGCCAAAGTGATTTTTATTGACCAGAGAGATAAAATAAAATAAAACAATAACATTCAACAGATCATAACAAAACTATAGGGGACCTGCAAGTGTAATGCCATAGTTGACTTCTCTTTCTATCATAGTATGTTTAAGCTAGTAAGCTATGGAGCCAGTTGATTTATACAAGCATATATATAACTGAATAGTACATGTTCTTCATTATTAATCAACTATAAACCAATTCTCCTGTTTATATATACTTTCAAATGATGAGGCAGCTAAAAATAATTGGCCTAAACAGAATTTTGGTTTGAACCCTTCCCTTTTTGCTTTGCTTGATAAGGAAATATCAAGTGACAAAAAAATTTAAGAATCATTTGTTGTTCATCAAGCATGCATGTTACAACCAGTACGTTTTTAGTTTATCAAAAATCTGAAGTAATTAAGAGGTCAAAAATTGCCTGATTGAAAAGGAATTCACGATAATGCAACTGCTTCTGGTTCGTATCAAATGCAATCCCTGTCTGAGGGTCTTAATGCATGCCTTGTATATTTATATAGGTGATAGAAATGGATCAAATGATCATACTTACCCGTCTGGAAAATGCCAACCAGACAGACTAGCTGCGTGAGTAAGGGCTGTCCTCCAACTCTGCACCCGGTCCATGTCGAAGTTGAACTGCACTTCATGCTCACGCATTGCCACAGCAAAGCTGCCTCTCTGATTTCGTACATCCGAAGGATTCACCTTATAAAAAATGGGCCAAACAAGTTGACCCTTTGATTCTTTACAATCAAGGATGATGAGGAGTTCATCCAAGCACCATTTGGAGGATGCATAGTTTTCAGAGAATACAATAACAGAAACCCTCGACTCCTGAACTGCCTTGACAAGTGTTGGTCCAATCTCTTCTCCTTTTCTAAGATCATGATCATCTATGAAGGTGTGAAGACCCCTCTGGCACAAAGCAGTATACAAATGGCCAGTAAAATTATTGCGTGTATCTTCACCTCTAAAACTCAAGAACACATCATAACTCCACCTAATCGGAGTAAAAGAAGAAGAAGAAGAAGCAGTAACACCTCTATTCATATTGCAAGCCATACGATGAGAAAGATTATCACAGCCTCAAATAAAGCAAGCTTCGAATTCAGAGTGGTGCTACTTACTATAGTCATATATACACATAGTATTTATATAAACTGGACAAGAGGTACGACTACTTCCTTACACCAGCAAAGGGAGTTGGCACACTTTGATCAGGAAGAAAGGAAGAAAAAAAGAAAAAACACAAAATCAGAGGTTTAAGGGAGTCTCTATCTTCAACTAATTCATCACCGCATTTCTGCATGGGCTTAAGAATATTAATACTAGTTCAACTTACTAAAAATATCCCTACTTGTACTAAATAAATAATAATGTCATAGAATTCGAAGTAGAATTTATATGACACCTAATCTGAGCAGAAAAAATGGTTCATGAATCTTACATTCTGTGGAGTTCACTCCTCGACAGGTCTAGTCTTGGTATATCATTATCAGAATATCGGCTAAGCTAGCTTCCAGAGGAAAAAAGAAAAGCATTTGCTGTAAGATGCTCTTGAAAATGAGAAAACGTGTGGTTAGTGGTGTGGTGGAGTCAACTTTAGTATTTGCTTTAGCAAACACTTCTATTGCTAATCCATCAGATCCAAAACTAAGCCTATGTGCCACAACGTGAGAACTTTAAAATAGAGTTTTTGAATATGATTGCAAAAAAGAAAGGCAAATCAGCTTGATAATGGAACACCAATAACTTGCAGCTGTGCAGTGATTAGCTAATACGAAGGTAAATTATGTTTGGTCACTCTTATATTTGATCCTTATAAAGTTGACACTAGCTCTATTCAGTTCGTTTGATGTTAGTTTAATTCGTCCGGTAAAGTTATAAATGAATGTTGCACACAAGCAAAAACTCTAATAAGGTGGTTTCGGCTTTGCTTCTCGAAGGTCTGGCCTTCTTGATATAGCGCGCAGAACTATAAACACTAAGCTCATGAAGAAGAAGCACAGTATGGCCAGAGTTCCTCGTCATTCAGTCATCACATCATCTCTTCTTCGTCAACCTTCAATCCGGCTCAAGAGATGGCTTAACATTTCCGGTTCTATTTGCTCAAGTTAAAGGCATGTTGGAAGCAGTTTTATTATATTAACACGTTATAAACTCTTTTGAACTCAGAAAGGTGTTATGCGGAAGCGGCTGACGGGCCCCGAGGGTCCCACACATACGGGTCTAGAAATGCCGATATTGTCTCCAGTTTAGCCACCCGGATGCGAAACAGGTATGGGGTTTTACACAAAAAACCTCGACATTAGTGTGTGTGGTACCATTCCTTATAACCGAAGGATAACTCTTCACGTTTCTGATGTGGGATTCCAAATGGCTCTAATCTAAGCCACACGTTTCCAACAATATTCACCTGGCGTGATTCAAGCCATCTCCAAATCTCACAATCCAAGTCCCAATAGCTCAACCGTGATCACAAGCATCAAATTTCAAATCTTATGATCTCAATCCAAACGGGAGCTCCACCAAATTGAAACTCAATCGTACGAGACACCAAGTCCCAAGCGTCACCTGGGCTCTGATAACACTTGTTATGCGGATGTTATGCGGAAGCGGCTGATGGGCCCCGAGGGTCCCACACACATGGGTCCAGAAATACAGATATTGTCCCCAGTTTAGCCACTCGGATGCGAAAAAATAGGTATGGAGTTTTACACAAAAATCCTCGACATTAGTGTGTGTGGTACCATTCTCTATAACCCAAGGATAACTCTTCACGTTTCTGATGTGAGATTTCAAAATGCTCTAATCTAAGCCACACGTTTCCAACAATCTCCACCTGGCGTGATTCGAGCTATCTCCAAATCTCACGATCCAAGTCCCAATAGTTCAACCGTGATCACAAACATCAAATTTCAAATCTTATGATCCCAATCCAAACATGAGCTCACGTCTGGGGTTATTTTCAGATTCTAGATTCAATTATGAAGTCTACTGATTCGGCGAAATATGAGATCGATAAATTTAACTGGAGAAATGATTTCAACCTTTGGCGTTTGAAGATGCGAGCCCTATTAGTTCAGCAAGGGTTATTGAAGGCGCTAAAAGGTGCAAGTCCTTTGCCAACTATTTTGTCAGATGAAGAAAAAGAAGACATGTTAGAACGAGCACATAGTGCATTTTTGTTATGTCTTTCTGATGAGGTTCTACGTGAAGTTGCCGATGAGACGACTGCACCTGGTTTGTGGCTAAAGCTGGAGAAATTATATATGACCAAATCCCTCACTAGTCGATTATATTTGAAGCAGCGACTATACACTCTTCGGATGTCTAAAGGTACACTTGTTGAAAACCATATTGATGATTTTAATAAGCTTATATCTTATTTGAGAAATATGGATGTGAAAATTGATGATGAAGATCAGGCTTTGATTTTACTATGCTCTTTACCTCATTCTTTTGAAAATTTTGTCGACACTACGTTGTATGGAAGAGACGCTATCTCTTTAGAAGATGTCAAAGCAGCTTTGAGTTCAAGAGAACTAAAGAAGAAGGTGTCAGACAATTTGAATGATAATCAAGAACATGGTTTGGTAGTTCATGGTAGAGAGGAAAGCAGTAATAAAGGTAATTCGAAATTTAAGCCTCGGATTAGAAAGGGTAGATGCAACTATTGTCACAGAGAAGGTTATTGGACCCCTGAATGCCCTAAACTCAAAAACAAAAGTAAGTCTTCTGAAAATTCTTCTGGTGATGATGCTAATTATGTGGATGAAGAGTTTACTTTTGATTTTGCCTTCTTTGCTGGTGATTCTTCTGTTGATGCTTGGTTGCTTGGTTCGGCATGCTCGCATCATATGTGCTTCAATCAAGATTGGTTTGATACTTATCAGTCTGTTGATAGAAATTTTGTCTTTATGGGAGATGATTTTCCTAATAAAGTTACAAGGATTGGAACAATTCGAATTAAGATATCAAGACTTTGGCAAACGTTAGACATGTCCCAGATATGAAGAATAATTTGATATCTTTGGGTACTCTTGACTCACAAGGCTATAAGTTTTCGTCTCAAAGTGGAGTTCTAAGAGTTAGTAAGGGTGCTCTTGTTGTGATTCAGGGAAAGTTGATTTGCCATAATCTCTACGCACTTCAGGGTAGCACAGTTGTTAGTGCTCCATCAGTTGCCTCTTCATCGAGTCCATATTCAGATATTGGTACAGTTGTATTTGCTGAGGGCCAGTTTGATCAGTTCTGTGAAGATTAGATAGTGAGACACCGCACTATTTTGAAGACACCATGTTTAAAAATTGCAGAACATATTTGTGGATCCCTCATAGAGAAAGTATTTTGCATGCTTTCTAACTTGGATAAGTCTACGGATTTTGGTGCTGAATTTGTTAATTCTTGCTACTTGGTTAATTGGCCTCCATCGTCTGCATTTTGTTTCAAGACTCCAATTAAGGTATGGTTTGGTATTCATGCTGATTATTCTGATATTTGTTGTCTGTTTGGTGCTCATGTGAGTGATGGTAAACTTGAGTGGAGAACAAAATTTGTATTCCATGGATTTGCATATGGGATGAATATTTATGACTTGTGGTGTGTCTAGTCTAAGTCACCCAAATTTGTAATCGGCGAAGTTATGAACTTTGAAGAGTACGCCATAATATTTGAAGGAGAGTCTATTGATGTAGGTTCAGGCCACGGTGTTAGTAAGCAGGTGGAGCTTGTTCAAGCTTTAAGGAAAGTGTCAGTGCGTGCTTTTATTCAGCCTAGTCAGGAGGTGCTTGTTTTTGTTAGTGATATTGAAGAGAAGCAACTTTGGATCTACAACGTTACTTTGTATGAAGATATTCAGTCTCTTCGTCAGAGTCATCTACTTTTGATCAAGACAGTTCCTATTTGCAAGTTCAAGCTTGGCTTGGGCTTGATTGCTACTTGCAATTAGTACCCTTCAGGGTTTGATGGAGGAGACCTTGGGAGAAGATTCTACTTTGGAGATTTTTGATTAATTTAAACCAAGGTGGAGATTGTTGGTTTGTGGCTTAAATTAATATAAGCCCATCAATTATCTTTAGTAAGCCCATATAATCAACCTGATCCTATTAGGTTAGGGTATTGTCTATGCACTATAAATATATGTTTTATGTCACCAATTAAGGTGTGAGAGACAAAAAGAGCCGCAACTTTAAGTTATTGAGAAATAGCCGCAGTTTAGGGTTCTATAGAAGTTGTTCTTCTATTTGGTGTTTCTCTTGTGTGAGTGTATTTTGGGTGTGATATGGATTTTGGGTTTGAGTGTTAAACACCTTGTAATCTCCTTTTGACATTAGTGGAATCTCCTCATCGTTTCCGCCAGTTGACGTAGCCCTTTGTTTTAGGGTGAACCACGTAAATCTTTGGTCTCCTTAGATTTTTTGTCTATTTATCTTTTCTCATATTTCGGTACTTCATGTTTGTTTGACGCTTCCGCACAACAAAAGGAACTTCCTTTACCAAAGGTCATGCAGTACCAAGTCTTTTTCAACGCTCTAGAGCCTCGAGTCTTTAGGTTTGTATATGAGATATAGATATAGTAGTTTAATAGTCTTCTTGGTGTGGACGCAAAAGATATTTACTCTTTACAAATATTTGTAGGATTACTTCACAAAATTTAAAAAAAAAGAAAAAAAAAAAAAACACTTTTGAGAACAAGTTGTATAATCTTCTTTGTCAAGAACAGATTTTGTTACTACTCTGAAAGAAATTTTGACTTAAAATCAATCTTGGTGAAACACTAGGGTGGGGTACATAGAAAAATTTGTTTAAACGAGTCTTAGGTGCGGCTAACGCACCACATGTCCTGTGCGACCCACATGTTTTTGTTTTTAAACCCCCCACCTGCGTTCTTCTTCTTCCTCTTCCTTCCTCTGCTCCGGCGAAGCTTCTTCTTCCTTTACACGGGTTGGTGGAGGCGTCCTCTTCCTTCCTCTTCCCCGGCAAAGCTTCTTCTTCCTTCCTCCGACGAAGCTTCTTCTTCCTTCCTCCGACGAAGCTTCTTCTTCCTTTACGGTGGAGGCGGAGGCAGTTTACAGTGGAGGCGGCAGGGGTTGCAGGTTTGAGGCGATGGCTGGGCAGAGGGAAAGAAAATTGGAGAGGATCAGTTTCCGACCGGAGAAAGGAAGAAGATCCGCCGGAGAAAGGAGGAAGAAGAACAAGAAGACAAGTGTGCAAAAAAAACAAAAAAAAAAGGTGTCAAAAGATGATTAAGTGTAAAAACACGTGTCAAAAGATGATTGGATGCGCATGTGACAGGTGATGTGGATGTTGCACCTAAGAATTTCTTTATTTAAACATGTCGTCATGCACTCATGCGTACTCTTAACTTACATGTGATATCTCCAATCTCCATATCTATTATTCATCAAGAACATTTAATTAAAGATGATGACCCAGTTATTTTTCTAATGCTCCACTTGTACATCTTCGCAACCACCGCAACAACGACATGACATTTGGCAAACATCTTCTGCATTCAACAATTCGGAAACTGAAAAAATACAGGCACAAACAGACAATCCAGACTGTGATCTGTACTGTGAAATACCATATCATCGTCATATTAGCATGAAGGAACCTAGAGGTTGCATGATAAAATAAAATACACAACAGGTGTTGCATTAAGATTTGTTCTAAATAACTATAACCCTAGTAGTAAGAATTGATACAGGAAAGGAAACTATGTACTGTGGTACTGATCTGAGCAACAAAATCTACACAGCCTTTGCCTGTTCCACATACATATACATCTGTATGTAGTATATACAAGAAGCTATCTGATTAACTACCCCCACCCTCTTAGTACTACAACATTATCAAACTCCTTTGGTTAACAACTTAAAATAGAAAATAGAGGTTCCTAGGCCCTCTGGTTGAAGTCCATGAAACTCGGGTGTGACTGCCCGTTAACGTTCTGGTTGTGACGCATGTGGAGCTGCTGGTGCTGGCTCTGGCTACCTCCAAGCTGATTATGCATGGCAGACTGGGGTGCCGCATATTGTCGGGGGAGCCCTCTGTAGAAAGGGTTTCCATTCCCAAGGGGGGTTTGGTTGGTTTCAATCTTAAGCCGCTCCACTTCCTCCTTTAGTTTTTCATTCAACGCTGTAGGTGTAAATTAATAATAATTACTTAAATAATTAAAACATATATAAGTTTCAGCGATAAGCTAATTTAACTTCAAAGCTATAAGTGTTTCGAAGCACATGAAATTAAACAGTTTCACTATTTACCCTATAAATAAACATACTAAACCATAAGCATTACCATCTCTCAGTTGTGCTTGTTGCTCCATAGCCTGTAGCCGAATTTTGAGCTCCTTATTCTCAGCAGTTATTGCAGTGGTGTCTCTCTGCATCAAATATAAGATACATATCAATGTACATTGTATTTATTGTCACATTTCCTTTATTATTTGTCTTGTTATGTTCTTTGGTGTCTTGTTATGTTCTTTGGTGACTTCCACCAACATCAGAGCACAACAAGACACAATCTGAGTTCTTACAGGTGATCAGCAAGCTGACAGCAATAGAATTTGCATAATTTTATGCAATTGAAATTAAGTACCCTGGACCCACCGATAATTTAACGAGACAGATACATCCATTCACGTGGAACATCAAATGTATATCTATATCATGTTTTGAAGTGTTTGGCAGTAACAATTTAGATATTCATACTTTACACGCCGCATGCATATATTATTGTATGCACATCTGAAGATGCACCTACCTTGTTCTACACACTGAAACTAAGCTATAACAAACAAACTTTCCACCATATTCAAGAAGCCTGAAAATACAAGACCTGGTTGCATGAAGCAGCTGTTAGATCTAGATATGGCTTGGATATGTCCAGACTTTTAAATAGAATATCAGCTATTCAGTAGATACTATTGTAAGCAAGTAGATTCAGTGGAAGACCCCAAATTTGTACAATCAATCAATGAGAAACTGATAAAAAAAAAAATTAAAAAAAAAGTTAACGCGTCAGTAGTTTCAAATGAATATCCCAGATTCTCAAATCCATTTGTCACATCAAACTATAGAACCTTTAATGAAGAAAGATAAACCAATGTTTGACGGAAGAAAAGGAAGAGAGAGCTCTGAACAGGAGAAAGAGAGCTCTTAATAGTATTATAGACTTGTCCTAAGAGAAAAAAGATGATTGCTGAGTATTAAACCACCTCCATGATGCTCTCACTAAACGTTAGCATTGCAGATTACTAGGCTATTATGTATAGCAGATTATTAGGCTATTAAGTATAACATTGTATTAATTATTTAATATGACATTAATATATACGAAGTAACGTTCTTACAGTATCATAACAAAATTAGGGGCGCTCGTGACTTCACAGTGAAAAAGGTCAAAAATGGTCTTAACTCCAAACACTTCCCACCTAAAGATGCAAATTATACTATATATAAGCCCGACTCATTATTCCCAAGTCCAGCTAAAGGTCTCTGAGAGTGGTTGTTGTGCCACAGGGCTCATCAGACCCACTGACATAACAGACTAACATATTAGGGGCTATTCGAATAGTAGCAGGGTGTTCCAGACCTAGCATGTTAGACTGTTATTGGTCCGTCTTAGACACAGCTGAACAGCCGCGCCTAAAACCGCTTTGGACCTTGTCGCTCTGGAGTTATAACCTAACACTATCAGGCTGCATATAAACACAGAGCAGGGGGGTCTATAGATGTATGCTTACATATTTTCCTTTTACAAACTGACATTTAATGTATCTTACGATATAAAATTACTCGAATGAAGAGAATGTTATGTGGATCTTATTACTCAAATGATTGTCATCCACCTTAGAAAACAAGTTCATCTTTTGGCACTTTTTAGGAACTAGGCCTTACTTTTTAAAGGCTAGGAACAACTATGTCATTT
This sequence comes from Fragaria vesca subsp. vesca, assembly GCF_000184155.1. Classification (NCBI taxonomy): domain Eukaryota; kingdom Viridiplantae; phylum Streptophyta; class Magnoliopsida; order Rosales; family Rosaceae; genus Fragaria; species Fragaria vesca. The sequence goes on along the minus strand of NC_020492.1, from coordinate 14,583,989 downwards.
TCACATTCAGGTCAACCGTTTAGAGTAAGAACTTTAACTACATACTCATATGCACAAACAACCCAGACTAGTCACTAGGATACCATACACAAATACTTACCATGTAATTGGTTTTCTAGGAAAAGCATGTAATGATTACTAAGCACTTAAAAATCAGCGCCATGAAATTAAGACACGGCATTGGTTAAAGTTTGGGTCACATTTGAAACTAAACCATTGGTCCCTGTACAAATGCTGGATGTACAACTAAGATGGTTGTGACAGACACAGTTACCTTATGAAACTTGTAAATTTGTATGCATGTCTTTTTTTGCTGATTGTTTGCTTGTTTTCAAAGCATCTTTATTGTAGGAACCAATATATTAACAAATTAACAAGTAGAAAACAAGAAACAGATGCAAGTAACATCTTGAAAGATACCAACCATGCTCAGAAACCAAAACACGCCCCCACAAAACAAACAAAGAAATTAACTTCATGGTGATCATTGCAAGCCATAAAATTCCATTTTGCAAAGAAGAAGCATAACAAGCCAAACAGTGGGTTCCATTCCATTCAGCAAGTAGTACCTAATGGTCTTGCCCATTTCATACTCCCCTACAGAAGTCAAAGTCTTAGGTATTACCTGTAACAGTGTGACCTGTGCCGATAGAGTGGTAGCCTCTGTCTGAAGCGTCTGCACCTTCCTCTCCAGCTCATTTGCATATCTCACCTTCCTCTCCTTGGACCTCGCCGCAGATTGCCTATTAGCTAAGATCCTGTCCACCACAAAAAATTAAAAATCTCAATTTCTCATTCGACTTAATAATATCTACAAACAAAAACAATCCAATTGTCAGGAATATTAAATAAATTACCGGTTCTTAACTAATATATCAAATTGGATTCAATACTGTGAAAATTTCCGAAAATTAAATTCCGCCCAATTTAGTTGATCTCAAATTTGGTAAACCCTAAAATGAAAGAAGCAATGATCACAGTTGAGGAAATTGAAGCAGAAATAGAAAAAGGAGAGACCTTTTAGCTCTCTTGGGGTCAATCAGAGAGAGCTCAGCGAGCTTATCAGGAGTGATGGACTTCTTGAGACCATCGAGAGAGAGCTCAGAATCGAAGGAGCCGTCCATGGAGTTGCTATGCCTGTGGCCGCCGGCGCCGGGCCTCTTACCCCCAACGACTTCCTTCCCGGAGACGGCGTCTCCGGAGAATCCGAGGCCGTCGAAGAAGTCGGAGTCGACGGAGAGGCTGCGGAAATGAGCGGCGGTGGCGGAGGAGCTGGGCCTGGGGCGGGAGGCGGAGGAGTCGTCGGAGTCATCGATCGGCATGGGGACGGCGGCGGAGGAGGTGGAGGTGGCGCCACGTGGCGGGACGGGAGAGGGGAAGGAGGAGAGGTCGAGGTCGGAAGGGTCGAAGAGGAGGAGGTCGTCGAAGTTGGGGAGGCGGAAGGAGGAGAAGTCGGAGTGGGCGCGCCGGTGGTAGGAGCCGCCGCGGTGGGGGGTTTCCGGCATCTGCTCAATGTCGTTTGAGGAGGTGGGTGAGGAGAAGCTGTGGTTGTTGGAATCCATTTCCATTTCAGGTCGTCTGCTCCGGCCAGGTGTTCAGTGTTTGGTTGGAGAAAGGTGGAGTCTTTGAAAACAACAGGAGGAGAAGGAGGAGGAGTGATTTGATGAGAGAGTGGGTGGAATATATAGAGAGAAAGAGAGAGAGCAAAACAGTAAAGAGGAAAAGTTCGGTGAAATGAGAAGAAGCAGTTGTGTTTGGGTTTTGCTCTGGTTTAAGTAGCCTACTTCTCTTTATTTAATTTTGTGTTTTTCTATATAAGAAAAGTGTAGCTTTATTTATTTTATTTTTGGAAAAATAAAGGGCCTGGTTTTATTTGATGTGATCCCATTATCTTATGCTAATGTTAGTTACATGCAGCTGAAAATGTATTATTCTACATTTGGTGGTTTGGACTAGTACAAAATACAATGCATCATTCGACAACAAAAATGATTGAAGGTGTATAGAGTATAAGAACTTATGCATATATTACTATATTCTTGTCTTGGCTTATTCGTTTTCTTTTTTGGTTATGCTATAGGTTTAAAGGAGGGTTCTAATAAAAACTTTATAACAAGTAATGGTATTTGATACCTGAATTCTTTTGTAAATTTTATGTAATTATATTTTTGTTATTTTTCTTTATATGTTTAGTTTTAAGTAACAATATTTGATCAATCTAAAAAAAAACTAGCAATTGATTAGGGTAGAGAATAAAATTGCATTTCCAAAAGTCTCGTGCGGAGGCCTCACGGCCCTCACTTCAAAGATCTGTCTTAGGCCTCCCACAAGTCAGGGTCGGCGTTGCCGTTGTTGCCAGAAACGAGAAGACGTTTTGCTATGTTGAGTGGAGCATGAAGCATTTCTTGAAGGCCCTGTACAAGGAAGCTAGTGTACTAATGCTTGAAAGGAACAAGGAGCTTACCTAGAGTACGTATGACATACTATCTATGATAAGGAAGTAACAAATGAGTAAGTTACGATCTTTTTTGATGATATATATCATCTATCACTTGTTCCATTGATTTCAGAATGATGTGATGTGTTTTCCCAATGGATCAGATGAGAAGATTCTTTTTTATTATTCATCTATCACTTATTTGGTAGATTTTAAGATTGATGAGACGTTTGCATAACCAGTCTCTAAACAAGCTCTAGCTAGCCTCATGTTGTAACTTGCAAACTTGTAAGCTCTAGCCTCGTGTTGTAACTTGTAAACTTGTAATACAGATCCTACAAAGATCAGGAGGAGTTTGCCACTTCAAATCAATCTCCATTTCTAAAACAAGAATATTTTTTTTAGCTAGGGAAATGTCAAAGACAGCAAGCAGACTCAATTTTATGCAGAACTCCAATAAGGAGACTCAATTCCCGACGAGTGTAGAACGCTTGACAACAATTTCACATCCCATTTTTGAAATTGTACCCAGCATTGAAGATCTATCCTACGATCATATCCCACTGAAAATACTCAACTTAGCGATACTAGCCAAGAGACCCTGTAATTGATAGGGAAGCCAAAGCACATAGCTAAATCCTGGACATACATTTATAACAACAAATTGCTCCAGACTCTCTAGGTGACATTTCCATATTGAGGCATTATGGGGAGGAGCTACGATTTTTTAAAAAAAAAAATTAAACATAAACAACATAGAACTGAGCAGATTCGACACTTGTAGACAATAGAATAATGACATTTAAACTTTAACCTCTTAAAATGGCACAATGTCAAAGCTTAGAAGACAAACTTGAAATATACTCTTAGTTTGTGTTATTTTCCTATCCAATGTAGTTCCAATTCTACCGAGTACACTCATCCATGGATGATTTTCTCCAATTTACAAAGTTGAAGCCACAATAATGGTGATCACTGGTACGAAATGTAGCTCTTTATAAACAAAAAACAAGTTGGTTGTATAGGTGAAACAGTTAACAAAGATGACAAACTCCAAATTAAGAACTTTTGGAGTAGCAGCAATGTTCTATATATATATATATATATATATATATATATATATATATATATATATTACTATA
>NC_020492.1:14577999-14579893 GCF_000184155.1 Fragaria vesca subsp. vesca | reverse complement strand
AGATTTCTCTGATGGCCGAATCTTGACAGTTTTCCCAAGTGGAAGTATAAAGGAATGTATTTAATAGCATCCATCCTAGAAGAAATAGTCTAACAGGATGTAAATTTCACAATACCAAAACAAACGTGCAATTTCATGAATACCAAAAATTCATCCAGAATGGTTTCATTGAATACCAAACCTCCAAGGACTAATACACTCATTGAGCTAGAACATGCCTTATAGTTTCATTGAAATAGTACCATCCAGAATAGTGAGAATACTATTCCAACCCGATAAAGTTCGAGACTCGTTACCTGCAGATGGGAGATCAACATTAAGAATGGACAAATATAAGCCTTTCAGGATTTGAACCCAAAGAGCCTTAAGTTGGTGAAAAATTCTAATTGACAACTCTAAAACAATAGCAATTGATTGCCAGGCAACATTATTTTAGTTTTATTGAATTGTAACTTTGTCACATCAACTAAGATAAGCACGCACCACCCAAAACTTTAAAACGTTTGATGCACATACCAAAGGCCTAAACCTAAGAGTTTTGATGTAGCATCAGAAATATAGCATTGGAGAAAAGAAGTTATGCTAGACAACATAACAAAAAGATTTACTTATGGACTTACCCATATACTAATCAAATCACGACCAAATGTGCAACAATAGGGTTGAAGAAGTCTTATAGATTCTTTCCTTATGGCTTTTAGTTGGATGTAGTTTTTTTAGCTCTGTTCTTTGGTTTCTTTAGTTTCCTGGTTCTGTTTCTGTTGTTCTAGCTGCCTTTTGGCTTTAATGAAATTTATTTCCAGATCAAAAGTCTTATAGATGAACATGACATAACAATTAGGCAAAAGAGGTGACAGTATCACAACTATCTAGATCAGGTACATAATCTTTTAAACAATACTCACATAGGATCTAAGAGAAGCATCTAATAATAGGAGAGAGGAGACGTCTGCCAATACTACTTTCAATGACCTGAAAGAGCACCTACCAGCCTGTACATTAATTGATGATCTCTCCTTGAGATTTGCAACAAGAAATGGGGAAAGGATACCAAAGTTGCAAACAAATCCAGGCAACAAGACATCAATGTACGGATACAAATTTGTTCCCCACCTTATTTCTCCACCCACCCAGATGTATGACATGTGTCCATGCCATTTTGTTTTAACTCATCTAACCATGGTTAATAATAATATGAATCTAGAATTAATTTATTTAATTTAAATTTGTAAGGTTGGGCATTTCGGGTTTAGGGTATTAAGCTTTAGGGTTTAGGGTTTTAAGTTCAGGGGTTAGGGTTTAAGGATTAGGGTTTTAAGGTTGGGGATTAGGGGTTAGGCCATATTTATAATCATGATTAGACATAGTTAAGTAAAACCCTAAACCCTAAAAAAACTCCAAACCCTTACCCTATCCCTAAGCCAGTAAACCCTAAAAAACTCTAAAACCCTAAACCCAAACATATTTTTACCCTAATTGCCTCACAAATCTAAAATAAATCAAATTAATTCTAGATTCATATTAATTGTTAACCATGGTTAGATGAGTTAAAACAAAATTGACACATGTCAAGTATCTAGACGGGTGGGGATGAAAGTGCGGAAATAAGGTGGGGAACAAATTGCTATCCTCAATGTACTATGTGTTGAATCTCAAACAAAATGGTGAAACAATTGGGATTAAATCAGAAACACATTTACTGAAAAATGTTGGAAGCAAACCCTTGGTATTACATAAGTTTCCCTTGAAATATCATTTGCCACTAGGGGTGCAATTTTGAAATCGAAAACTGAAAAAAAACGAGCCGAAAACCAAACTGAAACCGGAAAAAACCAATCCGAAAAAAACCAAATCGAATTAAGAAAAACCGAACCGAACCAAATTAGTTTGGTTT
>NC_020492.1:14540620-14577567 GCF_000184155.1 Fragaria vesca subsp. vesca | reverse complement strand
TTTTAAAAAAGAAGAAGAAAAACAGAAAAAAATTGAAACCGAACCGAACCACGGTTTGGTTTGGTTTCTGGTTCAAGGTCTCAAAAAATACCAAACCGAACCGAATTTTTTGTTTGGTTTGGTTTCCGGTTTTAGGTGAAAACTGAACTGAACAAAACCGAACCCACTCCTATTTGCCACCCGGTTGATGCTTGAAATGACAGTAAATCTACGAATATTCATTAAAGCATGAATTTTACTTTCATCATCACAACAATATCATGTTATCCTTAGGAGTTTTTGCAGTAGCATGTATGAAAATATTCTTACAATAAAGACCGTAAAATATATAGTAAAATCATCGAATGGTAAACTCAGTTTTAATTTCGAAGTCACATACTGATGAAAAAAATATGTTGTGAATTTGGTCAATATGTGTGTCAAAGAACCCCAAACAAGTATAGCAAACCAAGAGAAACAATCACAGATAGGGCTGGGCACGGTCCCAGACCGGCACCACTTTTGTAGGGACCAGGACCGGGACCGGCAGTTTTGCTCCGTGCCGGGCTTGCACATTATGATCTCAGGGATGGCTTAAACTCGGACCGGCAACATCTGGCCGGTTTCTCTAGGCTTTCCATTCTTGCTGCAAATTTCCAAAAACCCAATAGATGTTATCTACAAATATATCTGAAAATTTCCAAAATCCAAACACTCAATAAATTTCCACCCAAAAAATTTTCAAACTCACCAATGACTGGGCTACAAGGATTCAAAGCAGAGATGAGATCGGAGAGGAGATCGAAGCAGAGGTGAGACCAGAGAAGAGATCGAAGCAGAGATGAGACAGGAGAGGAGATCGAAGCAGATGTGAGACCAGAGAGGAGATTGAAGCAGAGGAGGGTCTCCGGTGGCTCCTGGGTGGCGGAGGCGACGAGAGACTCCGATTGCGCGACCAAGATATACTCTAAACTGAGAGAGTGGCAGGATATTATTGTTGAGGTTCTTCTTCACCAGTAGGAAGAAGAAGATTTGAGAGAGGTTAAGATGAATCGATCAAGCAAAAAGAAAGAAAAAGAACAAAACTCACAGATATGAGAGGTGAGTGGCGGAGAACCAAACACTGCCAAACACATAGAGTTTGATGACTAGAAACAACGAAAAAGAAAGGTTTAGTAGCAATTAAACCTATTCAAACACAACAATCACACCTACCGGGCTTTCAGGCGTTTCTTATTTTTTCAATTAAAGGGACCGGGCCCGGCCAGCATACAACAAGGCCCGGCCCAAACAAGTCAAAAACTAACAAGGGCCAGTTAAAAAGCCTGGCCCGGCTAGGTCGGGCCATCCTGTCCGGTTCGGTTTTTTTCCTCCTCGGGTTTTTTGCCCAACCCTAATCACAGAGATACAAGCATAAAAACACAAATTTAAGGCGGTTCAGCAAAAGTTTTGCCCACTACGTCCATCGGACACAAAACACTCTTCCACTATACTAATAATGGGTACACCAGAAAGAAAAAGAAAAAAAAGACTCTCTTCTCTCCATATCTCTCTCCTCTCTGTCCTCTCTCACTCTCTGTCTTTGTCATGATAAAACTAAGAGCAGAACCCCTCCTTATATAGGCATAACGATATCAGATTTCTTCACCAAATAAGAATCATATTCTTATTAGTGGTAGGCAGCAATGCCTCTACCTTCTTTGTAATCGACAAGGATCACAGGTTCACCATCATCACTAAGGATATCATTTCCTTATTGGAACCCCATTCATAAGTAGGAAGTTTCAAAACCTACTGAGTAATGAATTCTCGTACTCAAAGACAATCATTCTAAGTTGGGAAAGACTTTTTTTAACTAAGCATAAAGGAGGCATGGGTTTTAAAAGTATATATGCTTACAATTTGGCAATGCTTGCCAAGCAAGGATGGAGACTTCTATCCAACCCTCAATCACTCATTGCACAATTGTACAAAGCAAGGTATTCATATTCCATTTTGGGAAGCAGACATGGGGGATACACCATCTTTTTCATGGCGCAACATCTTACAAAGTTGACCTACACTGCGAGCTGGAGTGCAAAGTTGGTGATGCTACCTGTAATACCCCGGAAATTTGATATTAGTTTCTAATATTAATTGAGAATTTTCGAGTTAGAAGTTAGTGTGTTTTGAGGTGCGAAGGAAGAGCGGAAGCGTTTGGACGCATATTTACCCGAAGCGGTCTTATGGTTCTGAAGGGTCAAAAGTTGACTTTCAAAACTGTTGGGTTTCTCGAGAAACTTCCTTCACGAAAGTTGTAGAGCACGACGATACGAGTTCGTAGACACGTGGCACGCGTAAAACGGACTTCGTATGAGAAAGTTATGGTCAGTAGAAGTTATGGCTTTTCGAGATTTTGTAGGTTAAATAGGAAAATTTCGTTTTGGGTCCTCATAATTTTCAGAACCCATTTTCTTCCCCTTTCTTCTCCCTCCCCGACCCCGAGAGAACCCAAGCTCCCCAATCGACCCGACCCGGACCCGGTTGACCCGACCCGGATTTTCCGGCCAACTCCGGCTGACCCAGGCGACGGCACTGGTCGGAGTCGCTTCTCCTTGGCGGCGCAATCTTCCCTGTGTTGGTGGATGAGGATGACCCGAGCTGAGCGGTGCAAGCCGAGAGCCACAGTGAGGGCGGGCGACCCGGTTTGCAACCCGATCAGATTCCTTCCTCCGGCGGCGGCGACGCGGCTTGGAACCGGTCGGGATAGGAAGTGTTAGGCGTCCTCATTCGATCATTGGTGGTCTTGAAGCTCAACTCGCGGTGTAGAGTTACGGTGGTGGATTCCAACCTTCCGGCGAGTTTTCCGGTGTGCTCCGACCGAATTGGCGGATACCTCAAGTATAAAAGGTGCTCCCCTCTTTTCAATCTACAAGTTTCGTGTTGAGAGTTTGTCCTAATTCGGAAGTTTCGTGGTGGCGCGTGGGGCCCACTCGCCGTCGCCTGTGGTGGCGCGTGGCGGCGCGTCTGGCAGGATGTGTAGGTTTAGTTGCAAGGGTTAGGTAGTTGTTGTTGTGAGCACGTTGATATATTATAAGACTAGGTTGAGATCTTGTAATGCTTAATGTTGGAGTTGTTTTCGATGAGGTGTGATGATTTTGTGATTTTCAAAAGTAGGAGCCGTTTTGGCAGTTGTAGGAGGTTTAGTTTTGGGTGATCGAGGACCTTGGGAGGTCTTGAAGGAGAGTTACCCTCCTTTGGGCAAATGTTACTCTTAGTTTGTTTGGTTACTAAGGTTAATATTTGTGTTAATTAGGGTGACTTGTGGAGTTGCCTTTGAGATAGACGCTTGCGTTTGTGCTTATGAAGACGCAGCGGGAGTTAAGGTGAGTAAAATCTCACCAAGGTCCACTTTGTGGCCTACTTATTTTGATGATGATTTGATGATGATTGTGATGTTGATTTTGATGATGATTTGATGATGATTTTGATGTTGATTTTGATCATGATTTGATGATGATTGTGATGTTGATTTGATGATGATTTGATGATGATTGTGATGTTGATTTTGATGATGATTATGATGGTGATTTTGATGATGATGATAATTATTGCTAATTGTGAAGTTGTCCTTGAAAGAAAATGATTTTGTTTTTAAATATAAATGAGCTTGATCGTCAACGGCTCATGGTAAGTGAAAACAAGTTTTCTGTTAATAGTATAATCTTTCAAAAGGACTTCCGATCATGAGTAATAATTAGAGTTGGTAGAATTATTCTTGTTTTAAAATATTTATATCCACGTGTTTATGTGTGAAAGACACGTTATGATAATGTGTTAGTGTGATGTTGAATTGATGTTTGAATAGTCAAACCGGGTTCCAAGCCTTTAATCGGGTGATTGGTTACGGTTATGATGATATTATTATTTTGTGATTGATAAGTGTTATGATGGGAGAGTAAAAGAATATGTGCCTTCGTGGTGATTGTTGTGCATTCGTTGTGGTTGTGCCTTAGTGGTGATTGTGTGCATTAGATTAGGAGCCTTCGTGGTGGACCGGGAACCAAGCCTTAGCCGGGTGATTGGTTACGGTCAGTATAGAGCTCTAGTCTGTCAGTCGGTACTTCATGGGGGATGACTAAGTGTTGACGAACCCATAAGTACGTGTTTGTCTAGTTACTTATGGGGGATGACTATGCGTTGACAAACTCATAAGTAAGAGTAGAGAAATGATTTGGTAATGTTCTTATGTGATGTGATTTAAATTCCTTACTTTGAGTATCTCCTGAACTATGCTTGTCCGTAAGAGATTTTTTAATGTTTAATTGTGTGATTTTAATGGAATTCCTGAACTATTCTTTTTGCAGGATTTCATTTATGATTTTGAGTGATTGTGAATTGTTGTGTTTTCTTAATTTCTCCTTTCGATTTCTCTTGTTTGTAAGTGTTTTTTTCTGAATTTGTTTTTAATGCATGAACTCTTGGTGTTTACCTTATGTGTTGTTGGGTTGAGTATGTTGTTTAGAGATTTACTCATACGAGCTTTTAAAGCTTACCGAGTTTGTTGTTTACAACCCGGTGCACCAATCCATGGTGTAGAGGTTGTTTTTGCAGGTCAGGATTAGCAGAGTTGAGGCTGTGGCAGTTAGGCTTGTTCCTTGTGTTTACTTTCTAGATTTGTGAGTATTGAGGGAGGTTTTACCTGTTTCAAATTATTCTTTCACAAGTTGTAAAATTAAAGTGTTGTAAAGTTTGTTTTTCTTTTAGTTATTATGCCTTGAATTTGGAATTTTTTTATTTATCCAAAATTCGGGGTGTGACACTATCAAAGTCAATGTGTGGCAAGATAAATGGATTCCTACTCAATAGTCTTTCCTTGCACTAAGACCAAACAATACAAGAATCAATGTGGTGGCAAACTTGAATCACTTAATAGATGCATAATGCAACCAATGGAAACCTACAGCTGTTTATGACCTTTTTCCTTTTCTGCAATATATTTTGTGCATTAGACAGAAATACTACTCCGGACAGATTAATTTAGAACCCTGAAAAGAGAGGCCATTACTCATCGAAGTCTGCCTATTGGATTGTTAGGAAAGGTGTGCTTTAAAATGTACAAGGAAGTAGACATTTGTGTTTGGCATACTTGCAACAACCATCTACCAACAAGGGAAAGTCTTATTCGAAAAGATATGAAGGAGCTTTTAATTGTCCGTTGTGTACTCAAAAAGTTTAGATGCTGTGTATTTGTTCTGCAAGTGTCCAGTTGTTATTGTCACTGTTCCACCTTTCACCTTGGGTGCTACTATACCATCTCTAAACTTTAAAGAATGGATACTCGAAAGATCACCATGCCACCTGATATGTTTGCAAAGCTTTAAACTACAAGAGCTGTTTGGAGAAACAGAAATGATGCCCTATGGTCTGGAACATAACAAACAGCACAAGACATTTTGTTAAACTCGTTTGAATAACTTGCACAACGAAGATAAAATTTGAACTTTGATTTTGAAATCCACAGAACTTCTGTAGCAAGAGCATTTTGAGAATAAATCTGACAGGCAACGTTTTAGGGACTATTTTCGACTAGTATTTTTGAAACTTTCAGATACCCTTATTCAGATGGGATCAATTAGCAATCTTTACAGAATTGTTACATTTCAGATTAGTAAAGCCGAAAAGTTTAACAAACATAGATCTGTTTAACAAGGGTATCTGAAAGTTCAAAACAGATCCATGCTTTCATACATCCTTCTTTTCCCATATGCTCTAATAAGGATATTAACTGTCTTAAGGTCTGGCTATATTCACATTAGCTGAAATTCATCATACCACATCTCCATCTAATCTATTGCCCACACTTCATCCGCATCAATGGAAGAATTGATGTGAAAACATCAGGAAGACAACTACCCTTTCAATCATATCTATCAATGAGTCCTCCATCAGTTTAGACATTTAAGCCACATCATATCTATCGATATGAGTATTGCATCTCACTATGCTATATAAATTCTCATATATCATATATGACATCTCAGCTATAAGTCTATTACTTTACTGTAGAACTGTAGAACCATGCAACTTCTTCCCTACCTTAATGGCCCCAATGTGGGAACAAGCATTATGTCGAACAGTAAATGACACCAAGCCAAGTTGAATATAACTGACTCTCATATGCGAAAACAACTCTAGAGCACCCTTTATGCTCTCAAGTTTATGCTCTCAAGCAACCTCTATCTATGGTTCTTTAAGTTAAAATCTTTATTTCAGTACCCAAAATCTGCAATTTCCCAAGCAGCTCAAATGATTAAATCGACATACCCTTAGAGGCATAACGATTATTACTGTATTCCAATAAATTTTATATTCCTCTAGGGCATTTACTATAGAACCATAAAACTCTTTCCCTACCTTAATGGCCCCAATGTGGGAACAAGCACTATGCCCAACAATAAATGCCACCAAGCCTAGTTGAATATAACCAACTCTCATATGAGAAAGAAACTCTAGAGCACCCTTTATATTTTGTGCTCTCAAGCAACTTCTATCTAGCTATGGTACTCTAAGTTAAAATCCTTATTTTAGTACCTAACATCTGCAATTTCCCAAACAGCTCAAATACTTAATTTGACATACCGTTGGAGGCATAATGGATATTACTATATTTCAAGAAATTTTATATTCCTTTGGGGCATTTTGTCAAACAACTGACGAGCAACATTGACGAGCCCAAAGTTTCTCTAAATGCGAGACCAATGAATTATGCACCAACAAATTCAATCTCATTAATCAGGTCTCAAAAACATATTCACATTGTAAGTATCACGGGCTTAGTTCGTAAGTTAGGTACCTAAAGAGATTGATCAGAAGAAAATGACATCCTTGTGCTTCCGGGATATGCAACCTCCACTCACTATCACAAAAACATATCAAATCTTTCCATAAAAGACAACAATGAGGTTTCTGTTAAAACCTCTAGTTAGGAAAAATCATAACCGGTAAGGCTAGGCAACAATCACATGAACAGAAACGGACGACAACAATTTTATTAACATAAGAAAACAATTTTATTGACAGAAACCGACAAGGCAACAATTCAGTAAAGGCAACAATCATATGAACATAAACCGACAAGGCAACAATCTTATGAACAGAACTCGACAAGTCAACATTCTTATTAACAGAAACCGACCAGGCAACAATGAGTTGTCTATTGAAACCTCAAGCTAGGAAGAATCACAACCAATAAGGCAACAATCTTATTGACAGAAATCGACAAGGCAACAATTTCAGTAGTCTCTCCTAAACACTATTACATCAATGAGATTGTTATTGGAACCTCAAGTTGGGCAAAAAATCACTGGAGTGGTGACATTCCAACTTCTAATGACGGCAACATGTTTGCAAAATGCTTTAAATCTCAAGATGCAAAACCAATTCCGACTAGTCATCCAAACACTTTCATATACCCTTATTTTGATGGAATCAATTGGCTGGCAACCTTGCACAATTGGCAGGTACCCTTATTTAGTACCCCCCACATCTACAATTTCCCAAACAACTCAAATGCTTCATTCAACATACCCTTGGAGGTATAACTGATATTACTACATTCCAAGAAATTTTATATATCTTTGAGGCATTTTGTCAAACAACTGGCAAGCAACATCGACGAGCCCGAACTTTTTCTATATGCGGACACCAATGAAATATGCACCAACAAATTCAATACATTTACTCAGGTTTGAAAAACATAGTCATAGTAAGTAACATGGTGCATCCACATGACATGAAATCGAAAAGGGATTTCGTTCGTAAGTGAGGTACCAAAGAGATTGATTAGAAGAAGAGGACATCTTAGTGCTTCCATTCAACCTTTGATCACTATCACAAAACATCTGTCCACTCTTTCCTTAAAAGGGAACAATGAGTTTTTTTTATTAAAACTCAAGCTAAGAAAAATCACAACAAACAAGGTAACAATCTCATTAAAGGCAATAACCGAAAAGGCAACAATTTGAGTAAAGGCAATTGACATGGCAAGAATTTCAGTAAAGCAACAATTTCAATATAGGCAACAACCAACAAGGCAACAATTTCAGTGAAGGCAACAATCTTAACTGACAAGGGAACAATTTAAGTAGTATCCCCCAACACTACTGCATCAATAAGTTGGTTGTTGGAACCTCAACTTGGGCAAAAAATCATTTAGATTCCAACTTCCAAGGATGACAACATGTTTGCATAATGCTTTAAATCTCAAGGGGCAACCTTTTAGTCACCAATTCCGACTAGTCTTTTGAAACTTTCATATACCCTTATTTTGAGGAAATCAATTAACGGTATATGAAAACATACCATACGCATCAATGGAAGAACTGATGTGAAACATCAGGAAGGCAACTACCCCTTTCAATCATATCTGTCAACGAGTACTCCATCAGTTCAAACATTTAAGCCATACCATATACATAGATAAGAGTATAGCATCTCATTATGTTATATCTAATTCTCATATATGACCGTCAGCTGTGTTATATCCTTCCCTACCATAATAGCTCCAATGTGCGAAGAAGAACTATGCTCAACAGTAAATGTCATATATCAACCCAGTTAAATACCACCAACTCTCATATGAGAAAGCAACTCTAGAGCACCCTTTATAATTTATATTCTTAATCAACCTCCAGCTATGGTACTCCAAGTTAAAATACTTATTTCAATACCCTCACATCTACAGTTTCTCAAACAGCTCAAATGCTTCATTTGGCATACCCTTGGAGGCATAGCCGATATTACTGCATCTAAGAAATTTATATTCCTATGGGACATTTTGTCAAACAACTGACAAGCAACAACGACTAGCCCAAACTTTCTCTAAATGTGGAGACCAATGCATTACGCACCAACAAATTCAATATGCACCAACAAATTCAATCTCTTTACTCGGGTCTCAAAAACATAATCAAAGTATCATGGTGCATCCACATAGCATAAAATCGAAAAGGGGATTTTGTTCGTAAGTGAGGTACCTAAAGAGGTTAATCAGAAAAATAGGACATCATAGTGCTTCTTGTGGTGACTTAACTAGGCAGGCAGCCTAGTAGGTGCACCCGTCCCACATCGCCCGGGGGAGACAAGTTGTTGTGTTTATATGTGCAGAGCTAGCACTTTACATTGAGACGCGTTTTTGGGTGAAACCTCAAGAACAAAACTGTGAGGGCCGGTGGGCCCAAAGCGGACAATATCTCAATGGTAGGGATTAGGTTGTTACACTTCCGGAAATTCAACCTCTAATCACTATACCAAAAACATATGTCCAATATTTCCTTAAAAAGCAACAATGAGGTTTCTGTTAAAACCTCAAGCTAGGATAAATCACACCCAATAAAGCTAAGCAAAAATCTTATTAACAGAAACCGACAATACAACAATTTTATTAACAAAAGACAAAAAAATTCATTATAGAAACCGGCAAGGCAACAATTCAGCAAAGGCAACAAACTTATGAACAAAAACCGACAAGGCAACACTTCTGTAAAGACAACGATTTTATCAACAGAAATCGACTAGGCAGCCTTATGAACAGAAACTGGCAAGGCAACAATTTTATTGACAAAAGGCAACAAATTCATTATAGAAACCGACAAGGCAACAATTTAGTAAAGACAACAAACTTATTAACAAAAACTAACAAGGCAACACTTTTGTAAAGGCAACGATTCTATCAACAGAAACCGACATGGCAGCAATCCTATGAATAGAAACCGGCAAGGTAGTGATTTTATTAACAGAAGACAACAAATTGATTATAGAAACCGGCAAGGGAACAATTTAGTAAAGGCAACAAACTTATGAACAAAAACCGACAAGATAATACTTCAGTAAAGGCAACGATCTTATCAACATACACCCAAAGGCAGCAATCTTATGAACAGAAACCGGCAAAGCATCAATTTTATTAACAGAAGGCAACAATTCAGTAAAGGCAACAGAATCCAACAAGGCAACAATTTTAATCACAGAATGCAACAATTCAGTAAAAGCAACAATCTTATGAACAAAAACCAACAAGGAAACAATTCATCAAAGGCAACAATCAGTGGTCTTCTCCAACACTACTGCATCAATAAGCAGTTGTTGGAACCTCAAGTTGGGCACACAATCACTTGAGTTGTTACATTCCAACTTCCAATGATGGCAACATGTTTGCATAATGCTTTAAATCTCAAGAGGCAACCTTTTAGTCACTAATTCGGCATAGTCTTTTCAAAACTTTCATATACCCTTATTTTGATGGAATCAATTAGCAGGCAACCTTACACAATAATAACGGTATTAAAAAAATCCTTTATAATTCGGGCCCAATCAAACATGATTCCTCAACACCCCAAGAGATCTGAATTAAAATTTCATGCATATTACTAGGCTTTTCATCATACCTTGAAAAATCGAAGGGCCTAATCGAGATTATACCACATAATCATGATCAAATCGCAAACCAATGAACGTCTGAAACCCACCATCACGAGTATACCTGAAATTGAATTATGGAAAAGAAAAAAATGGAATCAACACCCTAAATGTGAAATAGAAAAAGATTACTATGAGATTCAATTGAATTGTAGAGACGATTACCGAAACTGAAAGGAAGTATCAAACAAAAGAGAAGCCTAACGATTTTACCTTGTTGTGGTGAAGCTAACCACAACGGTGGTTGGCCGCACCGGAGCGGCTGTAAGAAACCCAAACAATTTTGAATTTCAAAAATCACAAAGAGAGAGAGAGCCAAAGCTTGTGATTCAAAATTGAATTGGGAGAGAGATAGAGAGAGCCGTTATTAGACGTCGTTTATATATTTAAAGCCTAAATGTGTCGGCTACTTACACCGTGAGGGTTCCTTTGGAATCAAGCCTCTTTCTGCCAGTCAAGCGGCGACACCTGTCTCTCGACTTAACAGTTTTAAAACTCTGTTAACTCCTTACTCGTGTCAAGCTTATTGCAACAGCAGCTCTAATACTGTCCAAAAGAAAATGATTTTACTGCAAAAACATATGCCAAAACGTTTATATATCCTGTAGATTTTATTTTCACAATCAAATTCTAATGTCTCACTGGTCATTCAATTCTCGTTTTTATTTTCCTGTAAATGTTCGTTTTCTAGTTTTTCTTTCTACTCTGTCTTCTAGATAATCCGAATTCTCAAAACATTTGCTTGTGAACTATTCTGAAGTGTTATCGTTTCTTCTCCAAGAAAAACAAAAAACCAACCTCTCAACAATAGTATTCAAACATCTTACATGGTAACTATAACAGATACAAAGAAGATGGTGAAAAATAAAGAACACGTCCACATATATAACCTGAATTAGGAGGAATACACTTGCAAGTAAGAGCTTTTGAAAGGCTTCATGCTTAACACACTCAACAACAGATAAAAATTACTACTGGTTTCTCTAAGGAAAGCTTGGTTGGATATCCTTGACCCTCCAAATTATTCCCACTTGGTTGGCCTTCGAAACCTGATTGACTGCATAGATAGTTACAAGGCGAATAAGTGAAAGAGATAACTAAGTGAATCAATCAACTTAAAGGAAACAACGAAAAGGAAACATATGGTGAAAGCTAAACATCAATCTTTCCTCTTGGAGTATCAAGTTTAAATGTTTTAACCAAGCTACCTTAGTAACCCCCCTGTTACTCTTTCCCAGAATAAATCTAGCACCATTTCCTACAGACTCTACTCCTAAAGTCTCCTATTCCATTTTAACTCTTCACAACCCCAATAGACGATTTAACTAAGAATGATAGAAGCGAATAGCTCAAAGGTTGAACTACCTAGCTGATCAGCTCCAAATGACAAATCACGGTACCTCTCAGGTTTTTTTGTTTCAACTATTATGTTTCAACAAACTCCTGACTACAAATACACAAAGGAAAGAAATCCATACTTCTAAGAAACTATGTGCTTGTGTGTTTCTAGTTCTGTAAATAACATTAATGATTCAAAATAAATTCACCCTGTTCTTTAAGCTAATTGTGTGGAAGCTTTTCTTTTTCGACCTGTATATTGGTACTTGGTAGCCTGCTATATGATGGAGAAAAAATCAGAACAACTAACCCAGCACCTATCAGCCGCATAGTTAGATAAAAAAAAGTAAATGTGCCTGTGAAAAAAATGAAAACTTGCATAGATTTCTGAAACTTGTAATTGCAGGACGCGTAAGAGAGATAGATGAGTACACCCACCATGCAGTCATAGCAATTGCAACTGAACGAATCCCTGAAAGAGCAGCGATGTCAAATTAATCCAATGTAATAATGAAATGCAAAACGTAAAACAGGAAAAAAAAAAATTGTACCGAGTCTTGCGCGAAAGGATATTCACGACAGACGAATTTGTTAGAAGAGATATTGAGAACTTGCTTGCTTCTTTAGTTTACTCTCCCCTTTTAATTATTTAGCATGCTTCTGTTTTAATACAATGCAGCTAAACAGAATTATTTATATGGATTCAAAAACCCCAAAAGAAAGATCAAAAGCATACCTTGAATATGAATCTACAAGTCCTCATCTATATGCTTTCAGTTCTACCCTTACGAGTTCTCTTTCTACAAAACCAAAAGTAAATTAATCCATAGGAGTATATTATAGGTACCAAAACAAAAAGTAAAAGAGAGATAGGTCTGAAAGTGCAGAGAATATCTTCATAAAAAAAAATGAAAAAGATATTAAAAAAATAAAAATAAAAAGATTGAGGAGGAAAAAGACTATAGACTAATAGACCCATTGTTCTTAAATTCATGGATCAGTAATTGCAACCCGCAGACTTACATCACAAATTAAACCAATCAAGTGCAGGCAAGAAAAGGGATTGAACCAAAACATATCTCAAAGCAAGTTCATTGTCACTTCAAAGCATAGGCATGTATATCCTTCATTGTTTCTGAAACTGAACCAAAACTTACCTCAAAGCAAGTTCACCAAAGATTAGGTTAAGATATCAACAGTCCTGCACCAGGGAAGAAAAAGAGTAGATTAGAGATGCAGCTTTAAGTAAATAAGAGGCATATGACCAGTGGCGTAGGCATATGAATGATATGATACAAGCACATCTATTAGTAGTTAGTAGCACACAAACAACTTAGAACAAAAAGGCCATAATAACTACCGTTGGAGATGACAATAATCACTACCAAAGTATGCCTGAAAATGGCAAAAAGCCATATAGATAGACTACTCAAAATTCCCTTTTGCTGTTCTTAATCACTGAATTAATTGCCAAATACATAATCAACAGTTATATGAAAGGATATCGTATTCTATACCTCCAAAGATTTTGAAGACTTCCACTGTTGTTGATAAGCACACAAATGGTCAAGCTAGGAAAGAAAAATATCAAACTAATATAAGCCAGATGGATTTAACAAAAGAAACTGCAATACAATGCAGCCTATTTTAACAAGCACATGAGATATATACAACCCAAATATAGTCCCTTCAAAAAATGGGCAAGGTAACTAGTACCTATAGTCAGAGATATGCAACCCTAATTAAACACATTCCCCTCTCCATAATTTACCTTTTTATACCTGTAATAAGAGATGATGAAGGTTCAAGCTCATACATACAGTATAGCTCGAACATATACAGTACTGGTCACAATCAAAAGAAGATATAGAGTTGCGCTTTTATATACCATTTCCATACGTCCAGAGCAATAATACAAATATATATGCGTGAGTTTTTCCATCATACCATGCAAAAGATGATTCAGAACATAATTAGAGCTAAATTAAACACCAAACTGAAAAACTAAATTAAAAAGTTAGTAAGAAAGGCAAGAAAATGTACAGAGGCAGAAAAGGAAATACAATTCAAGAAAGTGATAAGAAAAAATCCTAAGAAAAATACAGATGGTTTAGGGTACATGCATGGCAAGGGGGTTGCTAGAATGAGCAACTGCTGGTCATGTATTGTATTGCTGATATTAGGAAATTCTCAGATGTCCAGAGTAAGAAAACGACCAAAAAAAGGGAATAAAAGGTTATATTGACAATTGTACCAATTTTGAATAGTCATGTTTTACTCCATTACAACATATGGAATAAAATGAAGAAAAGAAAGAATCGAAAGCTCCAGCCATCTGAAATTTCTTTTGGCAACTGATACAAAAATGTCAAAACATTATAAATCATACATTTACCAAATTTCACAAATTCAGTTGAGACACCATGAGTTGGAGAGAACACAAATAAGTATGAGTAAGATTCCACATGTTGCATCAATGAATCGATTGAACCCTTAGCAAATAAAGATTAAGAAATGTAATGTAGCATCTGTTCATGGCTTCATAGTAGACTTTAAAACCAAAGCTGAAGACTGAAATAACCCAGCAATAAGAATATATTTCTGTGTACCAATCTGCTATAGAAAAGTAACGATGTGTCCCCTAGTACAAAGAAACTGAAGCTATCAGCCTATAACTCGAGTGAGACATCAACCATTTACCCAATTCATTTTCATAAGACAGGCCAGAAATACAAGAGCAAGGTCAAAATAGTACGGAAATAATACTGATATAAAACTAGAGTAACCAAATGATAGCATATGCCATAAATTACTAATAATGTTCAGCTAAATGAAAATTTCTATTACACCCCAGGCTCAAACAAACATCATTAACTCGGGCCTCCTATACACGTTATGCTCCTCATCTTCCAGCATAGGATAGGCTGCCACAAGAGCATCTTGAGCTCCAATATATAGTGAGTTGTAGATCTTCCAGTACACCTCCCTAACCTTTCTAGCAGGATGGAACAGTCCCTGGAGACAGTAGTTAAGAACAACAGCAGCACCCAAAGCCACTCTCATTCCTTCAATGGCTTCCATCACAGCGTTGATTACATGTGGGGATGTCTCAAAGATGTTTGGCCACACATAGTTGAGCAAGTGGACTAACGCGTCCTCGCAACCCAACCCAGCTACTCCCAAAGCCATGTGCTTGACAGCAGAAGCTGCAGTTTGCCTGTGAACCAGATCCCTGTCCATCAAGGCATCCTCAAGCAATGGGGTCACTGCATAGATATAGTCTTTCCCCATTTCACCAATGTACTCAAACAGGAAAGAGAGGGATTTCAAAACACCATTCTGAACATTAAGCTCTGGAACACGGTACTCGTTCATCAGCGCTGGCAGGACAGTAAAAGGAGAACATGTTTCCGCTACTATTGCAATAGCTACAGTGGTGCAAACACGGTTCTGACGCTCCTGCACCTTCAGATTGTTCAGCAGAGTAGCAAGGACATCTTGTGGGCCAATGGCTTTTGCAATGTACCCAAATGTGTTCACTGTAGCTCGCCGGATACCCTTCTTATGAGCCTTGAGCATCTCAAGAAGCTCAAAACAGATCCTCATCCACTCCCTCGCTGGAACAAACTCAGCACCACGGTCAGCAATACGACCAACCAGGTCTATACAGTTCTCCTGGACTTTCTCATGCCTATTCTTCAAAATTGGAGTTAATCTGGGAAGCAGATCTTTAATCGGAGGAGTCATCTTTGTCATACCAATAACATTGACAATTGCCTTTAGTGCTCCCAGAATTGATCCAAGAACTTCTGGGTACTCTTCTCCCAAATACTCGTACAAGACAACACCCAGATGACCCATCAGTTGTTCCTCTTGGCACTGTTTCATGACAACAGCAATCCTTGAAATAAGGTCTGCAGCTTGCTGTCTCACCTTTGCACTCTTGTTATTCAAACGCCACTTGATGGTACCACAAATCTGAGGAAGGTAAGGTTTCACCCTCTGCCCAAGAGAATTCACCACTGCACCAAACCCATTAAGCATGACATTTGCATCATCACTGGTCTGCTCTTGGAATGCATAAAGGATACCATCAATGAGAAGCTCCTCCAACCGAGCATCAATATCAGAAGCACCCAAGTTCACAACCACCTTCTCAATTGTCTCCATAACCATTCGCCTATATGGCTCACTCTCATCTTTGAGATCCTCAACAATTCTCCCTACTATATCAGCAACACCCACTTTGTTTGCTATTTCCACAGTTGTTTCCACCAGTTGCCTATAGTTTCTCCTGTCCAAAGCCATCCTTCTAACCCAAAAGTTTCTGAAGAACTCAGGGAGAATGTCATTCCTTATATAGTCCGCCTCTACACCTTCTGTACTCACACATTGTTTCACCACCTTGAGCACAATTTTCTTCATTTCCTCATCAGGAGACTGGAACTCTCTAATCAATATGACCATCACTTCTTTTGTATAGTAACTAGCATATAAAGCATCCATAAGAGGAATAATGAAACCAATGGCCTTCAAGAAGGCAGCCAAAACCTTACCACGGTGAGACCTAATACCCTTCCACAATGGCTTCAAGACAGAGTCAAAGCTTTCAATACCGTAAGGGGCAGCAGCCTCAGCAAGAGCAGCAAGAGATAGAGCAGTAATAGTCCTGACCTTCTGATTTTCATCACTCAGACCATTCTCAATAATTTCAACAAGAGACCTCAAGTGCGGGAGAACAGCACAACCAATCAAAATTGCAATCTGCTGAACGATCTTGATTCCAGTGTGCCGTGCTTGCCATGATTTCTTGCTCTGACAAACAGCTTTCAAGAATGGCAACAGGGCAGGAATACCAAGAGCAGAGGCAACAACACTGAATGCTCTAGCAGTAGTATTTCTAACATACTCATCAATGTTATCAATATCTGGGCGCATGGCTGCAATCATAGTAGCCAAACCAGCTGCTTTACTAAGATTGGAGATAATTTCTCTCCCCTCAACACGTGCATAATAGTCTTCATCAATCAATAGAGGTTCAATCACAACAAGAATCTTATGCACATACGGGCGTACCAATTCATCCAATTTATAGAGAACTCTATCAATTACCTTGACCAAAAGATGTCTCTCCTGATCTTCCAAAGTGGGTTGCATTAGCAAAGGCAGGATGCGGTTGAACAACGGGCCAGCACCAAACTCACGAGCTTTATCAGTAAGCTGCCTCAATGCTGTCTTCCTCTGTGGTGGAGTACCATTCTTAACCTTCAGCAAAAGCTTCATAATCTTCCTCTCTTTCTGCTCATCAGGGGATAACTGCTCCTCCTCGTCTTCATTCAATAATGCACCAAAGTACTGGTAGTCCTCTGGCTTCATAAACGGCAAGCCACCCGGCAGCTCCTTGGGCACATCAAACTGCTGCCCACGATTCTCTTCTGGAATAGCATACTGAGGAGTCATCAGCGGAGTTGGTGTTGCAAGCAACTTTCTTGCTGGGGTCCTAATTGGCACATAATTACTCGGTGGATCCAAAATCTTGTAACCCTCCTGTGGAAACATCGAATCCAGCTCTTCATCAGTCAAAGGCCTATTCCTCTCCTCAATATCCTTCTCCCACCTCAACAAATTGTACTGCTCTGGCGTAATGGGACCGCGCAGATTAAGGGCCCCTGGTGTCGGGGTCTCAAGCCCAATTCCACCAGCAGGAGTGACACCAGGTGTGTACCCACCCGGACCAGGAGTCGCCACAGACCCCGGGGTCGCGCTGCCCATTGTAGCAGGAGTCTCATCCCACCTAGACCTCTGTCTCTTCGGTGTAGGTGTGGCCATCCCAGGAAGCTTTGGGGTGGCATCCCAAGTCATCCCAGCAGGAGTAGCACCAGGAGTTGCGCCTCCACCCGGAGTGGCATCCGAATCCATAACCCTACCCGGAGTCGGTGTCTCATCCCAACGATTCCTCCTCCCCATCCCGGGAGTTGCATCCGCCACTCTCCCAGGCGTTGGAGCATCCCACCTTCCGGGAGTTGCATCAGGCAAGTCCCACTCGGAGGTGGTTTTCGCCTTCTTGGCCTCCGCTCCACCATCCCCGTCCTGCGACTGGTCCCACCTATTCCTCCTCTTCTGAGCCCCTGCCGCCTTGTCCGCCGGCGGTGGCGCAGCCTTCCCCGACTCCTCTTCCTCCTTCTTCTTCGCAATCAGCCTCAGCGTCTCCTCCTTCTCCCTCTTCAGCGCCTCCTCCCTCATAATCTCCGCATAAGTCCTCACAGAAGGATCCGGCGTCTTCTCCCCCGCCGCAAACGCGTCGTGCCGCTCCGGCGATATGATCCGATTCAGCCTCCGGCGGCGGTAATCATCCTCACGATCAATAATCTTCTTCGACCTGGGCATCCCCGACGCCTCGTCATCATCGCCGCCTCTGGGCATGTCGTTCATCAGCGACTTGGGGGCAGTGTACGACGCCAATCTCCGAACGACGTCGTTCTCCACGGGGTCGAGGTTGTCGTCCTCGTCGTTGACGGGGATGGAGGAGACGTAGTCGGCCTTGTCAGTGCCGCCGTAGAATTCGGCGTCGTAGGTGACGGAGTTAAGGGAGGCCAATTGCTGCTCCATCCTCTTCCGCTCCTCCTGGGTCTTGGCTATCTCCGGGTCTGACATCGTTTTAGGGTTTTGATTTGGGTCTCTCCAGAAAAACCCTACATATATATACGGATAATTTGGGATTAGGGTTTTGAATCGAGTACGAAAATTGAAGCTTGGAAACTGATATAGAGAGAGAGAGAGAGATACTAACCTTGATAAGAGAGAGAGATTGGGGATGAAATCGAACAACGTTTTGTTCAGTGTGGTAGTGTTTGCGATATGGGAGCGATCTGTGGATAAATTAGGGCAAATGTTCTATTTGATTTATATTGCGACTCTTTTATGGTCCTCACGGTCGGCTTACTTCTGATCCACAAAAAAAGGTCGGTAAAAAGCTATGCGATTTTGATAAGATAAACCAGCGGTTAAAATCTCAATGGTGAAAGTAATTTGTGGTAGAAAAACTTTTACATGCTTTAAATAGAAGGGGATGGGTCCTAACTAGGACATCATTTGGTTGATGACTAGTTCTGGAATTTTTCGTTTCGTTTTCTTTTTTTATCACATATTTATATTTCGACCATCTAATTTGTAGATATGTATGAGTAAATCATTTGAGTACCAAATTAAATTAAAAGAATCAACTAAACAAAAATATATCAAAACGGAACCGTTCGTATAAATCACAATTACGGAAGCTCAAATGATCTTCAAATTGGATGAAACTTTGTAAGAATGATCTATACACTATGTTCTAGACACTAAACGGTGGAGATGTGAAAATGTGACCTAAAAATGAGCAAAATAAGGAGCACCACACTTTAATTTCAAACTAGTGTCCCGCTCTAAAAGGGAATTGTGTGTGTGTGTGTATTTATATATACACAATTATTATCAGGTCCAAATATCCTTATTTATTCAAAAGGTACAGATTTTCTTAATTGACCCACTTTTATATCATATTTTCTCATCTTAACGTTCACATTGTAGGTATATATGAGTAGATCATCTCTACAAATTTTCAGTCAAATTGATAATCGTTAAAGCATTCAAAGATATGATTTAGAACTAAAAAGGCAAACGGTTTAGGTTAAACAACTTCAATTCGTTCATTAATTTAATTCATTTTCGATACCTTAACAATCTCCAAATCAGCTGAAAATTTGTAGAGATGATATATTCATATATACCTACAATGTGAACGGTTAAGATGAGAAAATATGATCGAAAAGTTGGTCAAACTAAGAAAATACATACTCTTTGAATAAATAAGGATGTTTGTATACGAAAAGGCATGTATATATGTGTGTGTATATCCGCACCCGCAAGCGCAACCATTTCGCATGTGCATAGCACGTGCAGGAAGGCTAGTGCTTATTAAAAGGAAAATAACAACGCATCTACTTTGCGCATTGATGACTGAAATTTACCATACTCATTAAGGCATCGAAAAATAACAGTAAAATGACAAATATTGAAAAGGAAACGGAGACTAAATTTGATATATTATGTATTGATGTTTATTAGAAAACACACAAGGAAAGGATTAAAATTTGATATTCGCGTAAAACACATCGTGATTTAGAGCCGTTTTGTGTTCTCATTGATGACTGAAATTAATATTAGGGTGAAAAATGAGGAAGAGATGATCATAGGAGACCTCTAGAACCCAAATCAATTGTCATAAAATACATAGCGATCAAAGGGTGTTTGTTCTTTGAGACGATATCAGTATAGTAGGAATGGAATGGTTCATTGATTTGGGAAGAGTAGCGGGGTATGTAAGTGAAAGAATAAACGTGAAGGCTGTTCAAGGGGATAGACATTTTGGCCAACATCCATTGCTGTGCTATATGTTATTTAGGCAGCTTTATTTTGTTGCACCAGTTATTACGACTAGGGGTTAGTATGTTTGACTGCCTGATCTACTTACTCGTATTGCAACTTTGCAACCCTTCTATTTGAATTTGGCAAACATTATCAGTTTCCATTAAATTATGGCTGATTCAAGATCTTGTATTTTGTTCAAATATCTAGTTTCACCATCGGAATGTCTAACAATCAACACATTCATTTATAAATTCAGATTGAAGAAAATGATCGCATCCCAAGAATTTGAACTGAAGTTGGGATAACAGGGACCAAAACTGCAACCTTATCCAAAATGTAAACCCTCAACTGAGTTTTGCTTTAGTGAATATATGGCAATTGAAGCCATAGTCCTGGAGCTCTCTCTCTCCCTACGTACATTGTGTTCTGTTAGCAAGATATATATTTTTTTTTTCTGAGGTTGAAAATAAGTCACCATAGTCAATCTAGTGCGCTCTCAATCCGAAAGAATAAAACCAATGAGAAAGGTGTTATAACTTTTTCATCAGTGTATGTCTCACAAGAATTTAGCAAACCCATCTGCTAATGTTACATATTTGAATTAGAACAACTGAGCAGCAAGGCTGAATGTAGAATGCACCTCCAGTTATTTGCTAAGCATTATGAGCTGTGCTTCTTGTTGATATCATGAAGCACACACACATCTGCTGCTGTCTTCAACTGAACTCATGAAATCCACATACAAAGAATTAGAAGACAAACTTGAATCTGATCAGATACACCAATGACAATATTTGGTAGAAAAGCAACAAAGAAACCTCAAATATGGATAACTACGGTTTTTATTGAGTGAACAAAATAAGAGTTAAGCATCCATGGTCAAGAACAAAGTCTTGGAAACTTATGCTGTCATAAACTGTAAACCCTAATTTGTAAACTTATGTTAAATTCAAAATCTTTCAACCATCTTGATGTCATTCCCCAACAAATATGATATTAGTGATGGTCATAGAACAAGGAACATTACTACCACTACATTAGAGCTATTAAAATAATCAAGTATCAACATTAATAAGCAAATATGTTGATTTATTGTTTGAGGTTGGACCTCAAGTACTCTGCATTCATTTTCAGGCAGATTAAACACTGCTATAATATCCAATTTAAATCAAGGAGTCGCTATTCATTACCTGTATACAATTGACTGCTTGTTTGACAGCCCATCCAAATAAACTCAAACCAACTAGAACAGAAAGAGGTGTAATATGGTGTGCAAGACCCATTAAAACCTGAGAAGAAAACATTCAGAAACCATAATAATCTGGAACTATCTCTTTTTATCCAACAAAAACCACACCACTTACATCAATCAAATTCTCAGATTTGTTCCTTGCAACAAGAAATAGAATGATATAAAGCACCTGTGAAGTGAAAAGTCAGATCACGAGGAGTAGCAACTGCACCTATTGAAAAGAGAAAAAAAAAATGAACAGAGAATATAGACAAAAGTTATAATTACCTCACATGCCACACAACAGTAAGCCATAAACATCCGATTCCCGTAGTATGCTCTGAAAAGCCAATTAGTGCTGTCTTTCACATCTTTGTGACTAGCCTTGCCAAGTAGGAATGTACTGGAAATAAAGGATTTGCACTGTTAGTAAACTAAATTTTCGTAGACAATCTAATGACCAAAATTATACATTTGAAAAAATGACAACAAGGATGGAGAATAACCTGTACATCTGCAGCCAGTGGCTACCAATATCTAAGGCAAGCAACGACAGGAAAATCAATCCAGGCCTACATTGACAGCCGCTAGAAGCTAAGATAAACATGCATATATAGTTACAGCAACATATAAAGAAAATATCTCACCGATAGACTTGTGACAGAATTACCAAGAGACATGCAGTGCTTATCCTGAGATGCAACATAAGAATCAATATCGTCGGTGTAGAAAATTACACAAGAAATACATGAGGGTGGGAGGGAGGGAGAGAACCTGT
This sequence comes from Fragaria vesca subsp. vesca, assembly GCF_000184155.1. Classification (NCBI taxonomy): domain Eukaryota; kingdom Viridiplantae; phylum Streptophyta; class Magnoliopsida; order Rosales; family Rosaceae; genus Fragaria; species Fragaria vesca. The sequence continues at coordinate 14,555,374 of NC_020492.1, read as the reverse complement.
CTGTTACCATGTCCAAAACGGCTCCAAATGTTGAAACTGCATCAGGAAGATGAATCAAATGAAATTCTTTGTGATAAATTACAATTTACAAATCACTGTTGCAGAAAATAAATCTCATCATATGTGCCAACAAAAAACTCTTATTTTACCAGTTACCGGACAGTAAACAATGACAGCACTTAAGTAGTGGAATTATGTAAGCCTCAGTAGAGTAAGAAGGCTGTTATACATTGTGATAACCACAAGAAAGAACAAGGCCACAACCTGTGGATCAATGTTTAGATATCTATGAACAGATATGCTTGAAAACCTTTATTAACTAGCTAGCAGTTCAAGTCTGAGTAACATGTATGGTGAAAAAGGCATGGCAGAGTCGAGAAGTGTAACCACCTATGGAACTAAAAGCAAATAGAGTTGGCAAAGACTAAATGACTTGAAAAACTTTTGTTGAACGGATTATGTGCTAACACAGTTTGCATTACTGTAGTTATACTTCGTATTTGTAAGATGATATCAGGATTTTGAGTTCAATCACATTCTAGTTTCTCAGAAGTTTAATTGTCTGAAACTCTCAATCACCTCGGCTCGTGTTCTTATCTGTTTGTTAACCTCAGAGTCTACCATTCAATTTACAGTTCTTATTAAAAAAAATTAAAATATATAATAAATTAAAAAACAACAGTAAGGTTCTCAATGTCAGGGTTGCAAGCAGATACCAAAACACAGCATCAGCTAAGTTGTTTGTACAAAAGCATGTAATGCACACACCAAATAATTCATACCTTGATTGAATTTGCGAGCACACCAACCATCTACTCCATCACAGACAAAGCTGGAACAACACAATTAATCATATATTTTTAACTAACATACACATTGAGTAAAACAAAGCTCAAAATTATGGTTGCATATGGACAATAGTTTTGAAATAAGAGGTAAAGAAATTATTTATTTACTTGCTTCTTTTTTTTTTTGCATCAGATGTTTAGCATGAAAATACATTTTTTTTTCTAAGTTCTCTGGTGGAATCAAAGGGAAAGCTCAACATTCTAGTGGTATTGTTATTTGTTTTTGTGTATCTAAACTCCACCCTACCCTCTTTTTCAAATCATGGATTCTCATTTCTCCAACACAAAAACAACTTGCATTCAAACCTTTAAGAATCCAAGTTCATACACAACATAATATTTCTTCAAAAGCACAAATACAGTACTTCATCATTTTTTTCAAAACAAATCAATAAAAAGTATATATTCTCACCTGGCAAAATAGAGAATGGAGAAAAGTGATTTGTTGGAGAAGCATATGGCAAAAGCATAACAGTTCATAAGAACCCTAATGTACCCTGCATTTCCAGAAGAATAAAAAGAGAGCTTTTGGGTTAACCTCAACATGTATTTCGAAAGTAACATGTAACCAATACAAGAATGTCAAGAACATTTGCTCACCAATTATATTAGGTATGTAAAGGTAGACAGAAAGCTTTGTTAGCTTTGGTTGTGGTACTGATTTCTTGGCCATTGGAACTTGTTTTTTAAACTTCAAATTATAAAAAATGCATCAGATTTAGCAAATATCTGTAGCTCCTGCACGCACCCAAGAAACTTTCTTTATCATAACCCATTTATTCCAGCATTTCTACGACAAATGTAGAAACAGCAACACTAAATACATCAAAAGTAAACAATAATCACAGAAAACCATCTAAACTAAACGGGAACATCTAAGGCATTTAGTGAATTCAATGGTGAGGAAAAGTAGTTTTTACTAAATCAACTTCAATACCCAGAGCAAAGTCTACCACACAGACAGGTATTCACTACAAGACTAACCTCGGAATCGAAAGGCCAGTTCCCTTATGTTTCTACAAAAATTGCAAAATTGTGTGGGACGAAGTCTCGGTAGCTTCTGTATTTCAACTTGGGATCCCTTCAATCCAAACAACACTCAATCATTATTGGAGTATTATTCATTGCTCTATCATTCTTTAACTAAACTAGTAAAAAAGCATCTAACAAGTTTCTAATATTCTCAAAACCTCACACACTTTTCTTCTCAAACACATAACCACAACACACACTCCATTCTCAAATCTGATTCTACCCTAAGATTCAAGTAACTAGGGCTGGGTTTGGTACAGTTACCATGTTTTTTTGGCAATACCACGTACCAGCCAACTCTTGAGTGGTAGGCAAAATCTGCTACCAATACCAGCCGTCAAAGTCGGTATACCGACTTCTCGGTACTGTCTGGTACTAGGTCTGTACCAAGATATTAATATGTGCCAAAATAGTTAAGGCCCAGTCCAAATTTTTCAACTCTCCTATGATTTTCTACACTACTGCTACTCTCTCTCTCTCCAAATACGAATGCTCAAATGCTACTCCAAATATCCCAATCACCAACTTGAACTACAGAACCTTCACCTGGATAATTGAATCCATCTAAAATTGAATATCCCAGCATAGTTGAACCAACTTTAATTCTATTCGCCATTGTTATAAAGAAAACCAGTTTTCTTTTTTCGTTTTTAAACTTGTGAAGCACAGAAAAACTCAAATCATATCAAACCCAGTACGAAGACGTGAATGAAATCAGAGAAGTTTGAAACTTTAGAAACCCAAACAAAATTAATCCAAATCCCAACTCAAATATTCACAACTGGGTTGTAACCATAAACAAGAACAAACATTTTTCAAGTGCAGCTTGGGTACCCAATCATTTTTCACACCCACATGCGCACCACGGCGGTTGATGAGGGACTGGCGCTCTGATCGGAGTCGAAGTCCGGCGAAAGGAAGAGCGCGGGCTTGAACCAGATGAGATTTGAGGGTTGAAGAGTCCAGGTGGTCGGAGAAGAAGTCGACTAGTTTGAGATGGGAGGCCGAGAGAAATTGGCTGAGATTTGAGTGATTGAATCTTTGTTTTTAGACATTGATCCAATGGTTCATGTTTAATAAGAGGTTTAGATTAGCTCAAATAATAAATATATATACATATATATAAATATATATATTTATATATATTGGTACGGTACAGTATTTACCATATATTTTGAAAATACGTACCAATACCATACCAACATACGACAATATTTTCAGTACCAGTTAATACGGTACTAACTTTGGTACAACACTAAAATGTCAGCATTAGAAGTAACCGAAAGACCAGAATAAAGAACTAATTTTGCATATATTTCAATCGTAAAGCAATAACGGTATGCAAAATTTCTAAGCAATAAATGATCGACCGGTTTATGATTTCAACGTCATCAAATAGGGAATCAAGAGAGAGACAAACTTCAATAATAGAAAACTTTGATCAGAATATAAGAATTAAGAAACAGATTCAGCGACAAGAGAGAAATGTGTGTTATTTTTGTGTTTGAACTCTGAAGACAAGATGCGTGTCTCCGTACTCACACAGGACTTGAAATTAAAGCATCGAAAGGTACGGAGGAGGTCACTTTCCTTTTTTTTTTTTTTTTTTTTTTTTCTATTTTAACTTGGTTTTGTTTTCCATTTTCTATTAAAAAAATTTATTAGATAATATATAAATAAATAAATGAAAAAGAGTAAAGGCAAATTTAAGACCTCAACACCATTCCCAAATTCCCAGTCTAGTGCCTTCCCAAAAAAACAGACTTGAGAATTGGGTTTAGGGTTTGGTGAATCAGAAATGCTCGGAAAGGGAAGGAAAGTTTCCGGTCGCGGCGAGACCGTGGCGGCGAACTACGCCTTTGGGCCGCACGAAGATGACGTAATCATCAAGCACCGCCTTCTCACCCGCACGACCACCACAAGAGGCGAACCGCCACTGAAGAAGCTCCAGAAGAAGTTCACCTCCCTCTTCGTCGAGCTCGACAAGGACGACGACGACAACCACGCCGACTGCGAGAAGCTCGCCAAGGCTTTCCTGCAGGAGCTCTCCACCTTCGAGATCCCTCTCCTGAAGAGCAAGGCGGTTGTGGATGCGAATCTGAGAGAGAAGCACAACTTCGATGAGCTGAGGGAGGAGATCAACCGGCAGATTCTGCAGGCGCAGAATGACATTGAGACTCTGAAGAAGCAGCTGGAGGAGGCGAAGATTGAGAGGCGGCATAAGGAGGAGTGTGAGGCCATTCGGCGGTTGATTGCGATGCAGCCGCCGCGTTCTCAGACGCTGAAGATCATATCGGATTTGGAGAAGGAGATTGCGGCGTTGGATTCGGAGAATACGGCCAGTTCGAGGATGCTGGAGCTGAGGAAGAAGCAGTTTGCTCTGCTCTTACATGTGGTATGTTGCTCTGTTCAGTTTCATGATGGTGCATTGTGTTGTAAAAAAAGCGATTTCGGGTTGAGATTAGGTGTGATTATTGTGGTTGTGTGTGTTTTGCAGGTGGATGAGTTGCAGACTACTATAGAGGAAGAGCAGAAGAGTTTAATTGAGGAGAAGGAGCAGAGAAGTGGGATGGAGGATGCAAATGGAGGACCGGAACCAATGCATGTTGATTGAGGGCGTACAATGCATCTTGGATTTGTAATTGTAAGATTCTCTGCTCATGTATTCTTATTGATGCCATGTTTTCAGTCTTGATTGGTACAAGAGAGTATAGATTTTTCTCAGTCGTAGTATGTGAGCAACTTTTAGGATCTATTGTGCATCTGGTTCAGAAGAGAATGGCGAGAACTTTCGTCTTGGTACTAGCTTCTATGTAGTTCATGCTATAATCTTTTCTATTGCTTGTTTAGCATTTATATGCATCACATTGTAGTGTAGTATTATGGTTTACATTTAGATGGTTATGAGAGTTGGAGAATGCACATGTTTCAAATACATGCTTATGCTTTTAAATACCGTGTACTGCTACTGTTGTGCCTTTACTTAGACTGCGAGATAATAATCTTCTCATGTAAAAGAACATATATCAATTGTTTGTTAGCAAGCTATAAGGATTTTATCCCTACTAAGGTTTAGTGCAATGGTCAGCCCCACATATTTTGGATCTGTTATCTGGGGTGCGAACCCCCTCAAGTTATCCACCTTATTATTTGCTACAGTATCTTGCCGCTTATAGATTGTAGGGTTTGGCTCCCTGTTACATCAAAAGTGGACTAGTATTATCTCCACTCCCTATTTATCTACATCTATCTCTTTCTATTCTGAAGGCACTAGATGCTGTTCAGACGTTCAGTTGACTCTTATGTTGAGAGGTTACACCAAGGTTACCCTCTGGATTTGACCAGTTGAGCTAGCTTGGTTCAGTGTGACATTTATTTATTTATTTTTTATTTTTTATTTTAAAGGAACAGCTTTTTAATTGATACAGAGAGCACAAGGAGGCAGACAAGGAGTAAGCTCTAGATAGCTAAAGAGGGTAGCTAAGAACAGAGGCTTAGCAGCCCATATGTTAATGCTAACTCAAAGTTATGGCTTTGGGGCTTATGTTACAGCTGCTTGCCAGTTAGGAATAATGGAAAAAATGTGATATTCCCTAAAAACCTTAGAAGTAGAAACCCATAACAACGCCCAGAACTTAACTCTCTTCCACAGGTCATCCCTCTACCCCGCCAAAGGTTTCAAATAAATTATTTCTATCCATCCACACCACCCAAACTACAGCTAGCACCCCACAACCCCAAAGGATTCTGGCCCTTTTCCCTTTACCAAAAGCTGAACTATTTTCTTTTAGCAAGTCACTCTTCCGGAAGTCTACCCTAATGGAGCTGTCTAGTCCATTCTTGCCTCCCTTATTAATTTCTTCCAAAAGAAACTAGCCCACTTCACATTGCACAAAGATATGATCAACACTTCACCCTTGAGCTTTGCACAGATTGCACCAGTGAAGAAAAAACATCTTGGTCTTCTCCTTTGAAAAACATCACATGTATTCGTCCTCCCATGTGCCACCAGCCATCCCAATATCCTCACCTTAGTACGGGCCTTTACGTTACAAATAAACTTTGCAGGATCAATTATTGGATCTAATCCATCACTAATTCAGAAGATGTGGAATGATTTGCAAGAAAAATTATTATCTGGTTCAAGTTTCCTTCTCCTTTTTTCCAGTTTAGACTCCACTATTCTGACATTTTCTAGTTTAACCATCAGCGAGGCAAACTCCTCAGTCTCTTAGTCATTTACTTTTTTCTGAAACCGAAGTCCAGCTCAATGGAAAATTGAGCTGAATAGCTAATCTTTCCGCCAAAGAATTGGTGTGTCATGGTGTTTTGAGCTGAATAGTTCAGTGTAATATACATATGCTCTGTTCACTGAATAATGTGCAATCTGGGATGTCTGCAGTTATGTTGTGATGGTACCCGAAAAGGACAATAGTTGAGACAATTGCACATGGTTGATTTGGATTGAACAGATCTGATTTGTTGGTCAAGGTATTAATTCTGTGATAAGTTTTGCAGCAGGTTGAGATGTGCTTTATGTGGATTTCATGATGACATTATTGCTTCCATATCTGAGAAAGATGGCTTTGTAGTATAACCACCAGGGTAGATAGGTAAGTTCTAGTTTTCTAGTTTTCACCACGTGGTTTGTTTAAGTTTTGAGACTTTGCAAACTAGAGAGTTGTACAGGTTAATAAGGATGTAACAAAGACGTGAAAGAAAAAAGCACTGAGACGATGTCACTGTAATATATGTTATCAGTTAAGTCTTGTGTTTCCTTGTTCCCATTATCTGTTCGATGGTCTCAGCATTGAATTTGTTTTGAAACTTGTTCGTTCTTACATATTGCTCAGACCAAAATAATTCTCATATTTGCATCCATTGATTCTTTGTTCTATTTTCCGTTGAATTAAGAAATGATCTTCCATTATCGGTGGGTCTGTTGGGTTTACATATTTAAACGAACTGACTTGCTACTGTATTTCTGTTCTGTTGGGTCTGCACCTGTTAATTCTTTGTTCTATTTTCCGTTGAACTACATTCTACCATGCTATATTTGCTTTTTCATTTTCATCTCCTTTGATTGAGCAAGTAGTTGTTACATCTCTAACATGAAATAGTTCTGAAAGTTATGGTATTCAATAGGACAGGCCTATATTCGACTCCTTGTTACTTCTATATCAATCTTTGGGAGAGGTCCATAGTTGACTCCCTGTTACATCTAAACTGAACTAGTATAACCTCCACTCCCTGTTAATCATCTATCTCTTTTTATTCTGAAGACACTAGATGTAACTCACTAATTTACTCTTATGTTGAGTGACTGCGATAACGTTCTCCTCTGGATTTGACTAGTTGATTTAGCTTAGTTCAATCTTTGGGCCAAGGTGACTCCCAGTTACATCAAATCTGAACTAAGATCACCTCCTCTCCCTGTTTATCTACATCTATCTCTTTCTATTCTGAAGACTATGCGACTCACTGACTGACTCATATGTTGCACCAGAAGTTCCCTCTGGAGTTGGCTAGTTGAGTTAGCTTAGTTCAGTGTAATATACAAATACTGAACGCGCAATCCGGGATGTGTACAGTCTAATTTGTGCTGAGCTGGTAACTGTAAAGGTCAATAGTTGAGCCAATTGCCTATCAGTGATTCAGATAAACAGATGCAGATTTGTTGGATGAAGGGTGTATGAATTCTGCGATAAGTTCTACAGCAGGTTGAGTTGTTGCTTTGGGTATAGGTAGTAGGGTGAGGTTCTAGTTGTCTAGTTTTCACCACTGGTCTGTTTGACTTTGAGACTATGAAAACATACAGAATCTACATGTGCAATTTTATGGCTATCACTTCTGAAAGATACATGTGTGAGAATTTCACAGGTTATTAAGGGTGTAAGAAGTAAGAAATGAGATAGAGCATGTGAGTTTTGCTGGCTGATAAGGATGTAACAAAGGACGGGAAGAAAACACTAAGACGATGGCTCTGTAATATGTGTCAATAATTAGGTGTTTTGTTTCCTTGTCTCATTTATCTGTTTGATTGGTCTCAGCATTGAATTTGTTTTGGAACTTAGTTTTTACATATTGCACAGACCAAAATAACTTTTGTATCTGCATTGCACAGACCAAAATAACATCCGTAATCCATTAGTTCCTTGTTATATTCTGTGTTGAATTAAGATACGATCATCCATTGACTTGGTGGGTTCATTGGGTCTACATATTTAAAGGAACGCACTTGCCACCATATCTGTTATTCTGAGATATTTTTATAATCACCTCTAGTCCATACATGAAATCAAGTCAATGAAATAAGATAATTCATATATAAGAAACGGTTTGTGCTGCACTTGCCCTTATATTGGACTATTTTGTATATGCTAAGCAGTGGAACCCTTTGTATTTAGGTCTGATGTTATACTGTTCAATGTCTTAGGTGGATGAGTCACAGGCTAGGGAGAGCAGAAGAATTTAATTGAGGAGAAAGAGCACAAGTATGCAATGGAGCATGCATGTTGGTTACGAGTGTATGAAAGCATCTCAGATTTGTAATTGTAAGATTCTATGCTCATTAGTTCTATTGATGAAATCATCTACATCTTGATTTTAGTAACAGGCATTCATGAGAATATAGATTTGCTGCCCTGTAGTTGTAGTAAGTAAGAAATATTTTGCATTCTAAAAAAAAGTAAGAAATCTCTCGAGTAATCCGTAGAATTTCTTGCACATTGCACAAACATGTTCATATAGTGATAGAAGTTTGCCAAACTTTTTTCTTGAATAATTTGCATTTGCCATTAGCAGTGTAACATTACAATGCATTCAGATACATAATTGGAAGCTGAAAATGCATAATTTCAGCATAAATTTTGTGCGTACCTATTTGCTCAAGTTTTCTGCCACCTAAAGATTGTATGGTTCGATGAGTTGTGGAACCTGTGGTATGCAATGTTGGTTCAGTGATTTCTCGGTTTCAGAGAAATGTTACACTATTGGGACAAAATGATTTATATTATGTTTTTAAGTAACCCTGCTTGTATCTATATTTGCTTCGCTTGTGAGGTTTCTCTAGTGATTGTCCAGAATAGGTGGTGGGAGACTAGTTTGTTAAAAAAACTATATTCCCAATGATATCTTATCTTTCAGTTGAATCTCCCTGGAGTATGTAAATTAATAGTCACAGTGATAGGTTTTGTGCTTTCTATGAGAGTGGGGCTGCTGAGAACGGGATTGAGAGGACTTGTCTTATGGCTTGGGTAATTAGGATGACGTGGGGATACTTTGTGGCTAGCATTTCGTCTCACATTTTTAGTTTATATTGTACATTGTTTCTTCGTAATGGTTTAAATATTGATATCCTTTACCTAGTGTTTCATAATGGTCTTTGTATTGGTGTTGCTTGTATTACCTTCTATTCTACAAGCCCAAGCCAAATCAATTACGACAGAACTACATAAAAGGTGATGGGGTACAAACAAAACCTTGGGGACTTCCTTACCCATCTAACCGTAGGCAAAAACATAGTTTAGGGGTAATGACCTTGGAAAAAAAAAAAAAAGTGTAATGGCCTCAACGGTTTTTCAGAACCAGAGTGAAAATGCGCTCGTGTTTGATATCTAGTTGACTCGTACCTTAAGAGAATGCATCAAGGTTTCTTTTTAGGAGTTTACTAGTTGAGTCAGCTAATTGGTGTTGTTTAACATATGTTGGCCGTGTTTACTGAATCATTCAAAATCAGGCTGTGTACAGTTTCAATTTGTGTTCAGATTGTATTCCAAAACTCAAGAAGCTAATGGTTGAGCCAGTGTATACACTCGGTTGATTTGGAATAAATAGATTTGCAGGTTTATTGAATGCACGGTGAGAAAAACTTTGTGATGCCTTTTGCATTGGGTTGAAATTTTTTGCTTTAGGTGGGAGTATGTGATGGTTTAGTTGCTTCTGTATTGAAAAGGATGGCTTTATAAAGTTTGTTTGCACCAGCGCAAAGATTGTCTAGGAGTCGTATCCTAGTTTTCACCAAACAATTTGTGCTTGAGTTTTAGGACTGTAGATAAAGAGAATTTGACACGTACAAGTCTAGGGTTATCACGTGATAAAGATGTAAGAATTGAGAAGGAATGAGATAGGAGTTTTTAATGGTTTTCCAGGTTGACAGGGATGTAACAATGAGGGAAAATAAACACTGAGAATCAATGGTACTATATCTGTTATCAATTTAATGTTTTGATTCAGTGGGTTATTTCTGTGTTTGATTTTCTCCAACTCTCTGTTATGACCCTATCAGCATGTTTACTACAATTATATTCTGTAGTTATGTATTTGTTTCCTGTTATAATTTTAATTTTTAACTAGGAGTAGTCCTTTGCTTCAGACCATCAGTGGGTGTTTATTGGTGTTTGTGGTATCCCAGTGCTTGATAGCTGTCACTAAACTGCGAAATAGCCAATGATCGATAGGAACATGACTGTATGTAACTGATTAAACAGATATTGGCTTTGTATCAAAGGAAACTAGCATTTGACATTTATTCTTTTATTGGATAGAGCATTTAACATTTCGAAGTTCTTTCTTTCTGCAGTTTGATTTCTGTAGGATTTAGGACTAGGGTCCTATCCATTTCCTTTTGGAACGTTTCAGCAAGCACAACTTTCATATATGCACATGAACTATAAAGTGCTGATGCACAATAGCCTTTTTTGGAGTGTACTGATACAAGCATGAAATTAAGTTCTGATGTTCCAGGTTTTATTTGTACTCCCTAGAATTCTTTTAGAAGCACATTCTATTAGACACAAGTATTATAAATGTACTTGCATTATTGGTTGTGACCTTAATACCAAGACACATTCCTACCAAGAATCTATGATCTATATTTATTGTACCCTCTCTAGTAGTGGTTTAGCACTATCTTTAGGCGAATGCTGTCAATAACTAGATTTTATGCTATACCTGGGTTCTTACTATATAGGGCAACCACACTCGACATGACTTCACCACTATCATCGATATGAATAATTCCACTATTTGGTATTATGTCGTAACTCCTAACATTGCCAGACCACGGCCAGGTAATGCACCATAACGTGGATAGCAAAACAGCTTAGAAATTGTATCACAGTTCCAGGAGCAATGCCATGGACATGGCGGAACATGACCAAAACTTTATCTCAAATGAGTATAAACTTGTTTTACCTCACCAACAACGCAAACAGAAAACTGTAACCGAAGACCGACTTAAAAGTTCAAAATTTGAAATAAGTATGAACTAGTTTCACCTGACCAACAACCCAAACAGAAAACTTGTTTTAACTGCCACGATCAATTTATGAATATTTCCCATACAACATCACAAACTAGGGCGATCATACAATGATTTAAATCAGTTCAAATCAGTTATAGGCTCTACCAACTATACGAAACACTCATGTGGAACATGGTCTTCAACCCTTCCAAATTGCATCACCACTAGAACCAGTAGCCCATTCTACGTACGGTACGGCTGCAGCCACCACACGCTGCCACGGTGACACGGGAGGCCATGGGACAAGCATACAACCAGACCCTCCCGTCGGTTTTTTTCGGAGCTGGACACGTTTTAGTTCAGTAGAGTTCAAGACTTACCATGGTGCACCAGTTGTTTTACAACAAAGTATAGTATATGCGCTTTAGAAGCTGCTACTTACAAAAACTCAAAATCTATGATGGACGGCAACCGCCTATGTTTAGGTACGTTTCTGCTGCCTTACATGTCATGCTGGTGATGCTGCCATGCCTTGCAGTCATGAGCAATCCGTTTCAACTAGAAAAAACAAAAAGGAGGGGCAAGTTGAAAATGCTATTCAACCAGCTGAGCTTTATTTTTATTGGGAGGCAGCACTATTGTTGCATGAAAAATTTGTTGATTTGCTAGATGAAATTTGGCACGATGAGCACCCTAGGCCTCCTAGATGAAGTAATACTCGATTTCTATTTTTTTTTTTTTGGTATAAGCATTCGACATGTTATTCAGATTTGTTTAAATATTTACAGAGTATGCAGTTTTCTTCATTTGAGCAAACGAAAATTTTAACCCCATCCCACATGTCCTATGATATCAGCGAAATTTAAACATCTAATCGGTTTTCATAATGTCATTTATTAAAATAACCAACAAGTCACAACTCACCGAAATTTATCACTTGTGCACACAGCGACTGTGCAAAATCCTCTTACTAAAAAGAAGTTGATCCCTTTGCTGATTGAAGGTGCAGTCCACAAGGATTTTCATTACATTTCTAACTAACAAGATAACTACATTTCAAGGTCATCATTCCATCCAATGGACACTTACCACTCCGCAATGTTGTAAACCCACGCAAACAAAGCACTATATTAATGGAGCAATAATTGAAGATGTGATATAATAGGTTGATTGTGTTTTCGTCCAACATGCTAGAATGCATCCACTATATCTGTTGCACATGAAAATACTCCAGAAACACCTTTTTACCCTAATCGGCTAATCCTAACACCGAATATGGTCCCCCAAAACCATTCATGCTCCCATAAAGTAGCAAAGCATCAAACATAAAGTAGCAGTTAGAATTGGATTTCACTTTTTTTTTTTTTCCCCTGTTTTAGCTAATAGGGGAAAGAAAGAGAGTTTAATAATTGGGCATTTGGAACTAATTATACAACAAGCCCTTTTTACTAAGTGGTGCACTTGTTACAATTACATGAACTTTTGTACTAAACGTTCAATGCTTTCTTGCTACATGTTAATGCTGTGGAGAAAAGAAAAACTCGATTGTTACTGAAACTGTTTCTAATTATCTGAAAGCACTTTTAGCATTTTTCAAGCACTATAAAATAAACTTTGTTTCAACTATTATTATTAATCCATCTACTGTGTGTCTTGGCGCATTCGAGCCAAATGAAATAATTGTTTAAAATCTATTAGTCGCTTGCAGCTTCACTTATCTTATATCTACAGAGAAGGAAACCAGGTTGCTCACAAGTTTGCTAATTATGGGGCAAAGCATGATGGTTACAGCTAGTGGGATTTACTCCTTGATTTCTTGTTGAGGCCTTTTGGACATGACCTAGCAGCCTGGATTGATTACCGGTTTCGCTAGTTTGTATTGTGAGTTTGATTTCATTTCATGTTGGTTGATTATGTTTTTAGTTTTATCCGTAACAGTTGTTGGTTCTTTCAGTATGTATTTACATGAACTGTTGGAGCAAAAAAAATAGTGTTTTTCCTCTAAAATAGAGATAGTTCTAGTTTTACATGAGCCATTAAAGATGTTCTTACACCAAAGTTCTAGTAATAAGACTAACTACGAATACCCTTCGCCAAATGAAATATATCAATTTATCAATTTAAAAATATGATTAAATTACATCATGAAATAAAATCTTATTTAAAACGATGAGTCGATACTCGATACACATATAGATTACTCCATATGTTGCTTGCACGTAGTGGATAATAATCAAAGATGAATAACCAGTGTATAGAGTTGTGTGCCATCGACATGTCCAGCGTTTGGTTTAGATAGATATGTCCAAACTTATTGCTTTCTAAACAGACGAAAAAATTGGGTAGTACACTATGCATTCAAAAAGCCAGATACTGCTCAAGATATTATAAAGGCCGTTAGTGACATCGTACGCACAAATTTGAGTGGGAGTTTGTGGGACGCCTGAAAAGAAAGAACGAGAAGAAGATAAAGTCACGAAACCCTAATTCTGGTTTCTTGAATTGACTGGCTTTAAATATCAATTGGGTGGTGGCATTCGTATGGAATGCACACTCCCTCCCATTTTCTTATATTATCTATTGCATGCCAACTCTTTCGTTTTCTAGTGCTATCTTCTTCAGCATTCCATTTTCATTTTCTTAATTAGCTTTTCTTTGGTGCGTTATTTTTAGTGTAAACTAGACCCCAAAAGTTGGAGACTTGGAGCTCATTGGTATGTTTCTATATTCATCGATGTTCAAATTGGTTATGTACTCGGAGAGTTCTCATATATATGATATAGTTAACTTGGTCAGAAATGGAGTACTTGAAGGGATTGAACAATGATGACGATTCCAAGTAATTTGGTGATCGGATGGCGGTTCTTATAAGAATGTACATTATTATTTTACTATGTTTCCATTAATTGACTTACAAGAATGTGTTCTTATAAAAAATAAAAAAAAAGACTTATAATTAAGAATGTGCTTAACTATCATCTTAGGTCTTGTTTGGTTCGGGAAAATAAAAATACTTCATCTGTCATTTGCATAAGGGAAAGAGAAGGGAAATGACATTTCCGGCCGAGAACTTTTCATTCTGAATTTTCGATGTTTGGTAACAGAAGGAAGATCATCCAGAAAGTTGTTAATTAATCAATAAAATAATTTGTTATAAGTAATAAATGCAATGGTGAAAACGGTTCATTTGAATTTTGGAAGAACAATATTTATTTTTCTTTCCTGATCGACGATTATTTACCATGAACCAAATAAGACCTTAGATTTAAAAGGGCAGTATCTAGTACGTGGTATTCGATATATCAAACCTATTTAGGTTTAGGGGGTACCTTAATATGTGATGCTAGAGTAATTTTTGGAGAATTGTTATGATAATTTAAATCAAATAAAAACAATATCCGTTCATTTCTTTTAAACATAAAATATAAGAGAAATTTTAAATACACACCCCTAATATCTTAATACACACCCCTTACTTAATACACAACCTATCAAGTTTTTCATTTCAGTATTATACTTAATACACATCCCAAATTGCCTAAAAATGTCCTTAATTTATGAAATATTTTGTTATTTAATATAATTAATATATATTTACTATTTGGTACCTCTTTTTACATATTATTTCGT
>NC_020492.1:14511740-14540600 GCF_000184155.1 Fragaria vesca subsp. vesca | reverse complement strand
AAAAAAAGAAAAAAGACAACCCAAATGAATTGTGGAGAAGAATTGGGGTTAGGGGAGAATACGTGTTTTCGACGATTTTAGGGTAGAAGACGTTGGAAAGAATACTTCTAGCGCGATTTATTTATTTTTTAATAATAGATGTATGTTTTGGTCATTTAACTTACCTATTACATCTCAATAGAAATAAAAAATAATAGAGGTGTGTATTTAGAGATTAGGGGTGTGTATTTAAAATTTCTCAAAATATAAATTCCTCGTATAAAAATTTCACATACTTTGTTTGAAGAGTAATGTTAGATAAACCACCTTTTAGGAAACCATCTGTAGAGCCCACCTTAGGTGGCATAGCCATGTCATCAAACCTTAATTTCTGATTCTTTTATATTTTTATTTTTTCTTAATTACAATTTTCTTTCTTTTTTGACTTTCATGATTTTATCTTAAACTATTTTTTTTCTTCTTCTCTCATATCTGATATGTGTCGTCTTCAATTCTATCAGACGTCCGACTAATCTATTCTCTCATCCTCTCCCACCAATTTATATAACACTACTAGAAAAGGGGCCAAATAAAATGGGTACATATTTTGCTCGATCAATGGCTGTTGGTGTTGATTTCATCCATAGTGATCATCTGGGAATTTCACAATCGATATTCTTTCAATAAATGAAGGTAGTTTTACATGTTAATCGACTAGATTATCTTAAATATATAAAGCTGGGTTTGCTTGAGTTAGGATTAGGTTTGTATATAAGTACCAGACTTACATGAATGTTCAATTGGGAACAAAACTTGTATATGCTTGGGTGTGGAGACGAAGACGACATATATAAATTTGAGAGAAGAAGGTAAATACTAGGGTTAAAAGACAATTACATGAAAGTGAAAAAAAAAATGAAAATGAAAATTGTAATCAATAAAAAATATAAAAAATAAAATAATAAGAAATCAAGGTTTGATGAAGTGGTTACGCCATATAAGCTGACACATAAGGTGAGCTCTAAAGTAGTTTCTAAAAGATGGTTCATCTAACATTTCTCTTGTTTAAACTTCTAAAAAAAGTGCGATTTAAATTAGTTTCACATTCATGAGTTCTTGTAAAATGGAGTGTACGTGCTACGTACTCTTCTTATCCATGTGTAGAAGGTTTAACGAAGTCACTTTATATACTTGTTGATGTAGTTCCTGTTAGAAAAAATGGTGAAAATCACCATTTTATTTAACCATTTTAAATTGGATAATTTAAGTGGGTTATAGGGTGAATGAGAATAGTCACCCAAAGTTGAATACTTGAAACAGTTTAATACTTGAAACAATTTTATACTTTTCACCTTCCATGGTTGTTTGGATTCTATAACATCACAAGATGTTAAATGGAATGGTAGTGGTGTTATGAAACGTTTGTAACATTACAAGATGTTAACTACACCAAAGGTGAAAGAGTTGTGACTCATGAATATGAATTTATGACATTCAAGTGACTCCAAGGTTTTCCCATGTATAAATAGGTGACCTCTTCCCTCATTCTATACACACCAACTCAAAACATCTTCTCCTCTCTTGAGTTCTCTCTCTCCCTCTCTAGTTTTAGTTTTCTGGTGATAGTAAGAAGGTACAACAAGTTCATTGGGTGTTCTTGGTACGTAGCAGTGCAGCTCCAAAAGCACGAGCAGTTGTTGTATCGGAGGTGACAAGTGCCATCAAGCTTTTTGCACCGATAGAGCAAACATAATTTGTCTTAAGGAAAGTGTGTGAGATACACGACTCGACTTCAACCTTTTCCTCTCCTCCTACATCTGAGTTGGTAACATTGGTGTTCTTCATGTTCATCTTGTGTTCTTGATTTTACAATTATAATTATTTATTTTTATTATAAATTGGATTTATGTGAAAATATATTTGCAATATCTAACCCTTTTTCTTACAATCTTAAGACAAATTATTATTCTTTGGTTATAAATCTTTCCAACTAGGCATACTCAGTTGGACATGATGTCTAGGCTAGAACCATTGAGGCAATGTTCTTAAGCGAGCCACGCTCCACTAAAACCTCACCTTCTTACCTGGTTGTTTCTGAGTGGAATTACTGAAAGGATTGAGTAGTAGCCAAATTAATATTGATATTGCTTATATGTGAACAATTAGTTGGTGTTACCTACTGCTAATTATTGTTGCCTGGAATAAATTGTTAACACATTTGTTGACATATTTCCAGAAATGACATCTGATTCTGGCAAGTCTGTGGATGAGAGCAGCAATTCGACCCAAGTCAATCATTCATGCTGCTGCTGCTCATGTACCTGCCTCGGTGTCTCATGGTGAGAAACCTGAGAAGTTCAATGGGCTGCACTTTAAGAGGTGGCAACAAAAGATGATGTTCTATCTGACCACTCTGAATCTGGCAAGGTTGCTGACTGAGAACGCTCCTAAGCTCAAAGAGGATGAGCAAAATGATGAGGAAAAGATTGCCGCTGTGAATGCATGGAATAGTTCCGACTATCTATGCAGGAACTATATCATGAACGGCTTGGCTGACTCTTTGTACAATGTGTACATTAGCATGGGAACGGCTAAGGAGCTGTGGGAATCCCTTGAGAAAAAATATAAAACAAAGGATGCCGGTGCCAAGAAATTTATAGTTGGCCAGTTCCTTGATTATATGGTGGATTCCAAGACTGTGATGAGTCAATTCTCAGAAATTCAGTTGATCCTACATGAGATTCACGCTGAAGGGATGCAGCTTGGTGAAAGCTTCTAGGTGGCATGTGCTATTTGCCACCAGCTTGGAAAGACTTTAAGAATTATCTAAAGCACAAGAGAAAGGAAATGAGCATGGAAGATCTGGAGGTCAGGCTTTGTATTGAAGAAGACAACCGAGGATTTGAAAAGAAGGCATGGGTCGGTGGCTACTCCGCCAAGACAAATATTGTGGAACATGGTCAAAGCTCCAAGACCAAAAAGTTCAAAAATCAAGGGTCCAAGCTGGGACCAAGAAGAGGTATTGCCAAGAAGGCTAGGTTTGAAGGCAAGTGCTTCAATTGTGACAAGACTGGTCACAAAGCTGTTGACTGCAACAAGCTAAAGAAAAAGAAGAGCAAGGAAGCTTACATGATTGAAGATGTCACAAGAGATGTCTCTGACAGTAACCTCTCTGTTGTGGTCTCAGAGATGAACATGGTGGGCTCAAACCCAAAGGAGTGGTGGCTCGATACTGGAGCTACTAGCCATGTTTGTGTTGATAAGAAGATGTTCTCTAAATTTGAGCCTACCACTGATGGGGAGATAATGTACATGGGGAACTTAACCACATCTGTCATTGAGGGCAAGGGTAATGTGGTTTTGAAGATGACCTCTGGGAAGGAACTGACTCTGAACAACATTTTGTATGTTCCTGATATCCGTAAGAACCTTATCTTTGGTGCCCTGCTGAACACTTATGGTTTTCGCATAGTTATAAAGCCTGACAAGGTTGTTTTGTCCAAGAGTGGAATGTATGTGGGTAAGGCTAGGGTTATATGAGTGGTGGAATGTTCAAACTGAATGTAATGACAATTGTCAAAAATATGAATGAAGCTAGCACTTCCACTTATGTGCTTGAGTCTTCCGATTTATGGCATGGTAGACTAGGAGATGTTAATTATGGTACTTTGCGAAGGCTAATTAACATGGAACACTTACCAACATTCCAAATTGATGCGAAACATAAGTGTGAAACTTGTGTTGAGGCAAACTAACGAGATCATCTTTCAAGACCGTTGAAAGAAACAATGAACCCCTTGATTTAATCCATAGCGATATATGTGATTTGAAATCAACCCAGTCTCGAGATGGTAACAAATATTTTATTACCTTTATCGATGATAGCACGAGATACTGCTATGTGTATTTGCTAAAGAGCAAAGATGAGGCAATAGAGAAATTTGTTCTCTATAAGAGTGAGGTCGAAAATCAACTCGATAAGAAAATAAAATTATTGAAAAGTGACTGAGGAGGTGAGTATGAATTGCCATTTGCTGAATTTTGTGCTCAGCATAGGATTATTCACTAAAGAACCGCACCTTACTTGCCACAGTCTAACGGCGTTGTTGAACGAAAGAACCGTACTTTGATTGAAATGATGAATGCAATGCTACAAAGTTCTGGCTTGCCACCTAACATGTGGGGAGATGCCATTTTATCGGCTAATTACCTTTTAAATAAAGTTCCCAAAAAGAAAGAAGAGAAAACTTCATATGAACTATGGAAAGGAAGAAAACCATCCTATGATTACTTGCGAGTATGGGGATGTTTGGCTAAGGTGGCAGTCCCTAAACCTAAAAAGGTGAAAAATGGGCCTAAAACAGTTGATTGCATTTTCATTGGATATGCAGATAACAGTATAGCTTATCGTTTCCTTGTGCACAAATCAGAAATCTCTGATATACATAAGGACATGATAATGGAATCAAGAAATGCATCATTTTATGAAAATGTGTTTCCATGTAAGTCTAGAGAAGAATCAAGTTCTTCGAAACAGACACGTGAGGCTAGTACTGAAACCGGCCAGGCTGCTAATGAAAACAGTCAACATCAAGAAATTGAGTTTGAGGTTGAACCTAGACGAAGTAAGAGAGCAATGACATGAAAATCCTTTGGGTCAGATTTTTTTTTACATATATGGTTGAAGGTGAACCTCGTACCTTTAAAGAGGCGGTGAACAATATTGATAGTCCTTTGTGGAAAGAAGCTATCAAGAGTGAAATTTACTCCATTTTGCAAAATCACACTTGGGAACTGGTACGAATCTTCCACCAGGTTGTAAACCTTTAAGCTCCAAGTGGATTTTCAAAAGGAAATTGAAAGCAGATGGGTCAATAGACAAGTACAAGGCAAGGCTTGTGATTAAAGGCTACAAGCAAAGGGAAGGCCTGGATTATTTCAACATTTATTCTCCTGTGACAAGAATAACATCCATCAAAATGGTACTTGCAATCGCCGCATTGCGGAATCTTGAAGTACATCAAATGGATGTGAAGACCGCTTTCCTTAATGGAGATGTCGAAGAGGAAATTTATATGGAGCAACCTGAGGGTTTCTCCGCTCCTGGTCAAGAAAGGAAAGTGTGCAAATTGGTGAAGTCACTGTATAGCTTAAAACAAGCACTAAGGCAGTGGCATGAGAATTTTGACAACGCTATGATCACAAATGGATTCAAGACATAGAAAGTGGATATGTCATCTTGTGTTTGTATGTTGATGACATGCTTATCGTTGGAAGCAATGAAAAGATGATCAAATCCACTAAGGATATGTTAAATTCCAGATTTGACATGAAAGATATGGGTCCTATTGCTGATGTCATATTGGGGATTAAAATCACAAGAACATCAAATGAACTTGTATTAAGTCAATCACATTATGTTGACAATATCCTTGGAAAATTTGATAAAGATAATTCTGGAGTTGCCAGAACTCCGGTAGATATGACTCTACATCTCTCAGAGAATAAAGGAGAGAGTATCTCTCAATTAGAGTACTCTAGAGTTATTGGAAGTCTAATGTACTTAACGAGCTGTACAAGACCAGACATAGCGTACGTTATGAACAAGCTAAGTAGATACACGAGTAATCCTGGAGCTAAGCGATTGTGAGTACTCAAGTACTTAAGGTACACTCGAGGTTATGGGCTGCACTATACCAATTATCCAGCTGTCCTAGAAGGATACAGTGATGCAAACTGGATTTCTGACATGAAAGACTCAAAGTCCACTAGTGGTTATGTGTTTACATTGGGAGGTGCAGCAGTGTCCTAGAAATCCTCTAAACAGACAATTATAATCAAATCCACGATGGAGTCTCAGTTTGTCGCGCTAGACAAAAGTGGGGAAGAGGCAGAATGGCTACGCCAACTCATAGAGGATATTCCAAGATGGACATAACCTGTGCCTGCAATATGCATACATTGTGATAGTCAATCTGCAATTGGCAGGGCACAGAGCACAATATATAATGGTAAGTCTAGACATGCATATTTGTTGAAGACATAATACCATCAAACAACTACTCTCTACTGAAGTTATCTCTATTGACTATGTGAGGTCAAAGGATAATATTGCGGATCCGTTAACCAAAGGGTTAAACAGAGAGGTAGTTGATAAATCATCGAGGGGAATGGGACTAAAGCCCATAAATTAAAAATCTTTGTAGTGGACACCCAACCTAGGTGACTGGAGATCCCAAGACAACCAAACTGCAGAGACCATGTCGGATCATTGTGGGCATTTTCCTCATGTCCATTCCTATGATGAAAACAGTGATGCCCGTAAGGAAAGAGGTTAAGCGACAACTTTTAATGATTCTTATGCATCGGGAATCCGAGTGGAGTAATGCGGGTTACTCTTAATTAAGAAATCACCTATGTAAGAGAGAAGTGGGGCCGCTTCTAAGGGAATTGTTTAGGGCACAATTCTTATCAAACTCTTACAAAACCAGGCGCGTGTCCAGGGCTAAAATAGACACAAAAGTGAGAACTGTAAAGTATCAGGAAAACTCTACTACCAGGACAAGCACTTTAGCCGACGAAACTTAAGCTTAATTCGTCGGCTAAGATCTTAGCCGGCGACGTCGGGAAAAGGTCGTCGGCGATGACTTTAGCCGCCAACGAAATAAGAAGACGTCGTCGGTTATAGTCCCAGAGTTTAGCCAACGAAAAACATATCGTTTGTTTTTTTCCCATACTTTAGCCGACGAAACATTTAAGATATTTATCGGCTAAAGTGTGTAATAAAAACTTAAAAAAATAACTAAAGTTGACGAAATATAGTCTGTTTCGTCGGCTTTAGAAGGGTTTAGCCGACGAAACGTGCCATAATTCGTCGGCTAAACCTTATTAAAAAAATTAAAAATACTATTGCCGACGAATATCTTACATGTTTCGTCGACTATAAGTCCATTCCAGTAATAAAAAAAACACTAAATTTCTAAATTACAATTCCAAGCAAGCTGCAAAATACACCAAAACAATTCCATATAACCAACAACAAGCACATAAAACTATATAATTCATCAACTACACAAAATCTAGATCGTCTAAATTAATATCCGGTTCTAAGGGCTGCTGTGGAGGTTGCAGCGGCTGAGGTAGCGATATAAGCGTAGGCATGGGCGGAGGCGGAAGTCCCTGAAGTTGGGCAGCTGTAAACTCCTGTAAGTACTGGAACATCTGTTGCTGCTGGGCCTGCTGGGTGGCATATACCGCGGCAGCATAGGCAGCTTGAGCAGCTTGCTGTTCCCGTAGTCTCTGAACTTCCGACTCTAGCTGAGTCGTCCTACTGGTGGTCGAGGTCCTCCTGTTGGTCGAGGCTGCCTTTCGTTGAAATTCTGGAGTGGTCTTCAGGACCCCCTCGCCCTTCTTTCCTAGACCTCGGCAGTAGAAGTTGTTTGCTCGCGGTGGGAAGGCTGTGTCCATGATCCTCGCCCCAACCCTCGGATCCGAAGTGTCAATCCGGGACATGGCTTCGGACATCTCTTCCTCTTGCGTGTCCGGCCATGTCTCCCTCACTATAGCACTCATCACCTCGTCACTAGCCTCTCTCACCTTCACCTAATTGGATAGGAAAAAAATGATTAATTAACATTTTGACATATATATAAGTAAAATTAAAAATTTAAAAACGTAAGATGACTTACAATATCCTCCTGGGCGTCAGGATATGTCTTCTCGTACGTATAGATGTACCAGTTGACTTCTGGATGTTCCCTGGCCGCCTCGTCCATGAAGACAGCGAACGGTCTAGAACCGGCATGATGGTTCCTTGTGTTGCGTTGCCGGTTCTGAGCGTTCGCCCGGGAAATGGCCTTCAAAGAAAAAATAAACTATTAGTAAAATATTTAAAAACGCACGTACTTAATGACAAATTAACTAATTAATTTTTTAAAATACCTGTTTACAAGGGTTGTTGAATTCTGATGTCAGAAGCCAACGCCACTCGTACTCCCTGTACTGGAACTCAACAGGGGTACCAGATCGTACGTTCCCGTGCGTAGTCCAGTGGGTCCGCAACTCGTTCTTCCACTCCTTGTACCTACAGATACAAACAAAAATTATTAATATCACATACAATTTTGTTTTTTCATTAACTTCCCAACGTACCTTCCCCCATGCACAACGTCCGCCCAGCTGTTCTTCAGGTGCTCGGGAACGTCAAACCACACCTGCATTTAATCGTTTATTAGTTTAGTTTTTCGAGAAATCAACAATGTAATACATAATATTATTAAGGCATTTTATAAACTCACCGACATCGTGTTGTGGACCATATCCTTAACCTCCTGCGGGACCTCGCCCCAGTCTGACCACAACATAGGGACTCTATCCCTAATGAGCACTCCCACGCGGCCGGAGTACGTCCTCGACTTCCCGCCCGATACTATGTCGCCATTCCAGTCAGTAACAATGACTATCCTCCTTGAGGTACTGACTGTCTTCTCGAGAGCCTTCCCTGTGACGGAGCCTCTCTTCTTCTTTGTTGGCTTTGCTCCGACGGTGCCTATCACATGATAAACCAAATTGATTATTAAAATCGGAGACCCTTTATTATTAATTATAAGAAAACAAATCATTCATCTTTCATTACCTAAGGGCGTTGCGGCGGACGCTACGGATTCCGTCTTTGTCGCCGAGGATGATACCCTCGCGGAAATAAGAGGCGTATCAAAAGGCACGAACCGGTACGCCGCTGATGGAGCCACTGACGGGGGCAGTGGATAAATCGGCGTCCCTGAGCCATCGACTGCAGGTAAGGCCGGTATCATCTACGGAAGGAACAGATGAGGCAGCGGCATCTGTATCCTAGATGACCCATTATCCGAAAAAATAGGACCCGGAGTGGGCACCCGGTGTATCACAGGCATACGGGGTGCAAACACCTCCGTCTGGGTCTGAGGCTACAGCTACCTCGAGGAATAAGGGACGCCCCGCTACCTCGATGAAGGGGGCACCTCCGGTTGCCTCTGCGCCGTTTCTAGAAGGGTCGCACGTCTGGCTGTCATGGGGCGCCGAAACAACGTTTGAGGGTTGCTAGAGGGTCCCTCAGACGATTTGGACCTTTGGCCCTTCAAACCCTTCGTCGATCTAAAATTACCGCTCATCCTGTTTAAAATATTAATTTGAATCAAGGCCAATGTTTTAAAAGGCTAAGGCGTAGCCGAGGTTATGGAGCGAGAGCCTTACTAAAGCGTCAGCCTTTTGAAAAAAAAAATTTAGATTTGTAACTTTTAAAAATTAATTTTTTTAAGCTCTTAACTTTTAGATTTATATTTCATGACAAGAAGAGGAGGTCAGTTTCATGCTTATTTTCATATTCGTAACAACACCACAAAATCAAACAATGTAAACCCATTCAATTAGTCAACAAAAAAAAAAAGGAACGAAAATCTAACCCTATAGCATGAATAACATTATCTTGTTTCCAGTGAAAATCTAACCCTGTAGCATGAACAACAAGAATATGTGCACAAAGGGTGAACAATGATCCACAAACAGAAACAAGAAATGAAATTGAATATCTATTTTAGAGAAAGAGGAGGTAGAAATCTCAAGCACAAAGACAGAAATTACTTCACAGCAGCTAGCATGTCTAACATGATATACGAAAGAGAGAAAAAATCCCTAAATTCAAGAGAAATGCACTTTACCTAATGTACATTAGTTAGATTTTGGAATGTCCAAACTAACTATTTATTCAATTCAAGTACTAGTCAATGTCTATAAATCCAAATTTCCGGAGACAAATTTACATGTGTTTGGATGCTCCCAAACTCTAACATATACACTTCCTAAATACTTTCCACATTCCCTACCATGAAATTTCCCGATGACAAGCTAAAAGTGGTGCAAACATTGCAATTGACTGGAAAATCAAAGCAAACACAAAACGAAATGTGAAACAGAAAACATATAGTTTCGCAGAAATGTACTCGAGGAGGAGGGAGGGCTCGAGGCTGGAGCAGCAGGAGGAGGAGGGAGGGCTCGAGGAGGCCGGCCCGGGTTTTTTAAGGTTGTCGCGCTCTGGAGGCTATCGAGCGCTGGGATATACCCGATAACTTTAGCTGACGAAATTTTTATTTCGTCGGCTAAACCTATTAAATTCGTCGGCTAAACACTTGAAATTCGTCGGCTAAATCTTTGAAATTCGTCGGCTAACTTTTGAAAGTCGTCGGCTAAACCTTTGAAATTCGTCGACTAAAGTACTTTTTATACATTCGGCACATTGTGATTGTGATGATCAAACTTGAGTAACGAAAATCCGACCGTCAATCTGACAATCATGATAAAATACATGAATGGGGAAAAATTCAACTTGATCCGACAAGGTTAAGGGCTCGATCCGGACAGTCAATCCAGTAACTCAAACCCCTAAATGCACGGAAAAGGTCATTGGACCGTCTAAATTACGTATTTTGGCCGGACCTTCAACTGAAAATAGTTTCAAAGCGATGAGATACAACAAGTCGTATAAAAATTGTACGGAAAATAACCAACGAAGATAGGGCTACCTATAGAGAGAAAGAATGGAAAATTGCATTGACCGCAACTATCGGCACCGAAATTTTACCGGAATACTGTGATTTTTCAACCGTGGACGTATTTCACCATTCTGTTCATATCTTATTTAACGACTTTTTTGCGTTTGAAGGTTCTACGTATAATTTGTTTTTGGAACGGAACATTTACTTGAAACTTGGTAAACAAGTTATACAACATTAGTAGGCATGTTGCGATTGTGATGATCAAACTTGAGAAACGAAAATCCGACCGTCAGATCTGACCATCATGATAGAATACATATATGGGTAAAAATTCAACTCGATCCGACAAGGTTTAGGGCTTGATCCGGACGGTCAATCCCGTAAGTCAAACCCCTAAACTCACGGAAAAGGTCATTGGACCGTCTAAATTACGTATTTTGGCCAGATCTTCAACTGAAAATTGTTTCAAAACGATGAGACGCAACAAGTCGTATAAAAATTTTACGGAAAATAACCACCGAAGATAGGGCTACCCATAGGGAGAAAGAATGGAAAATTGCATTGAACGCAACTATCGGCACCGAGACTTTACCGGAATACCGTGATTTTTCAACCGTGGACGTATTTCACCATTTTGGTCATATCTTATTTAACTACTTTTTTGCGTTTGAAGGTTCTACATCTAATTTGTTTTTGAAACGGAACATTTACTTGACACGGTAAACAAGTTATACAACATTAGTAGGCATGTTGTGATTGTGATGATCAAACTTGAGAAACAAAAATCTGACCATCATGATAAAATACATGTATGGGAAAAAATTCAATTTGATCCGACAAGGTTAAGGGCTCGATCCAGACGGTTAATCCCGTAAGTCAAACACCTAAACGCACGGAAAAGGTCATTGGCCGGTCTAAATTACGTATTTTGGCCGGACCTTCAACTGAAAATAGTTTCAAAGCGATGAGACGCAACAATTTGTATAAAATTTTTACGGAAAATAACCACTGAAGATAGGGCTACCTATAGGGAGAAAGAATGAAAAATTACATTGACCGCAACTATCGGCACCGAGACTTTACCGAAATACCATGATTTTTCAACCGTGGACGTATTTCACCATTTTGGTCATGTCTTATTTCACGACTTTTTTGCGTTTGAAGGTTCTACGTATAATTTGTTTTTGAAACAGAACATTTATTTAACACTTGGTAAACAAGTTATACAACATTAGTAAGCATGTTGTGATTGTGATGATCAAACTTGAGAAACGAAAATCCGACCGTCCGATCTGACCATCATGATAAAATACATGTATTGGAAAAAATTCAACTTGATCCGACAAGGTTAAGGGCTCGATCCGGACGGTCAATCCCGTGAGTCAAACCCTTAAACGCACGGAAAAGGTCATTGGACCGTCTAAATTACATATCTTGGCTGGACCTTCAACTGAAAATAGTTTCAAATCGATGAGACGCAACAAGTCGTATATTAGGGTATTCGTCTGCTAAGGTTTAAGGTTTAGGGTTTAGCCGACGAAATATTAGGGTATTCGTCGGCTAACCACATTTTAGCCAACGAATTATGGTATATTTCGTCGGCTAAGATTGTTTAAGCCGATTAATTATGGTATATTTCGTCGGCTAAAGTATAAAAAATACATTAAAAAAATAGAAAGTTTAATGTAAACCATACTAACTTCCTGTTCATATATCACCAAAATTCATATAAAATAACAAAAATATGAATTCAACATATGTAAACTATAAAGGTAATACATTCTTTTTTATTACAAATTAATGTAATCGGAATTAAAATTAAGGCTCGTAATCGGAATCATCCGGTGAGTATTCTTCGGTTTCAGAATTAATTTCTGGTAATCTATACCTTTCCTCATCGCCAGAGTCTTCGTCTGTTTCTTGATTTGGATTAACATCAATTAGCCTTGGCTCTTCATCACGAATTCGCACCGAACGACCCGCTTAAAAATTACTAAGGCGAACGGTAGAGGAGTTAGAAATACCTATTTTTCTGGGCTCTTGATACGCAACATCTTCTTCCTCGTCTTCGGCCTCTGCAAGTGTTTCGAGGGTGCACAAGGTTGACTACTTTCCACGCGTCACCCTTAGCAAGGTCATCAAGATAAAACACTTGTTTTACCGATGTGGCAAAAACGAACGAGTCATTTTCGTAACAACTTGTAGCAGTGTTCACTGATAATATTCCGTACTGATCGGTCTTCATGCTCTGCGGCATAGTATCAAATCATCTACACTTGAAGAGGTGTACTGTCATGCCTTGCCCATAAACGAGTTCCACCACTGAATGGAGAACACCGTAATAGTCAACTTCATTCCGCCCACCATGCGCCATCACCCTAGAATTATGTGTTCTCCGTCTGTTGTTTCTTTGTTCACATATAAATTGCACGCCATTCACTTTGCACATCGGATAAACTCTTGACATTATCGGCTTCATCGCTAGAAGTCCTAGTTCGTGTGACCAATTTGGGTCACCATCAAATTGAATATAGTTCATCTGCAACCAACTATTCAACTGTAAATATGGATAATTATGCAATAAACATAAACACGTACAGAAATATTGAATTACGTACCCAACCGTCAAAATAGTTTGCGAACTCTCCGTTGTGGTAATCGAGATCACCTTGAATGTTTGGACAATATAGATGGATGTCTTTCCAGTATTCAACTTCTGGACAGTTAATCAATACCCACCAGTGGGCAATGACCAGCTCATGTGGTTGCAACTTGTAGGAGTCTGGCAAAATTCTATAAACTTCAACATCACTGAAGAGTATGGAAAGATTGAACTTCGGTACATCTACCAGTATGGTTTGCGGAGTTTCCTTCAACGCTCCTAAATATAACTTCATGTAGGTGACGCACTCGTTCGCAATATATGCTTCAGCTATACATCCTTCAGGCGCGGACTTATTACTTATTAGCCACATAATCTTTGTTGTCTCTAAGTTGCCTATAAATTAAGTTGCAAAGTGTTATGATTATTGAACATGTATATTGAGGAATTCAGGTGTAAAAAACGTACCTTTCCATGAGATACATCCAAGTGTAGTGTACTGCACCGGTAAGCAACAATTGCTCGGGAAGATGGATCATCAGGTGAGGCATGATGTCAAAACAATTTGGAGGAAATATCCTCTCAAATGTACATATGATATAAATGATGTCCTCTTGCATTTCCCGGAGGTTAGATCTTTTCACTTCCCGTGTGCATAACTTCTGGAAGAATCTTGCCAACGCTACTAACGGCTCCACCACCTGACGGGGAAGGAACGGTCAAATGAAAATAGGGAAGAGACGTTGTAGTAGGGTATGACAGTCATGACTCTTCAACCCGTACATCTTATTGTCCCGGAAGTTCACACACCGGGCTATATTTCCTACATAGCCTGAATGATATTTCACACAACTCATCCACCTGAAAATTACGTTCTTCTGGTTAGGCTTCATGGTGTAAGGAGCTTGAGGCATTTTTTTCTTCCCTTCTTTCAACCACAAATGTCTTCTTAATTGCGTTTTTTTTAGATCAATGCGTGCCTTAGGACCGTCTTTCGTCTTCCCCTCCAAGTTCAGCACTGTGCCCACCACACTGTCGCAAACATTCTTTTCTATGTGCATCACATCTAGGTAGTACCTGATCAACAACTTACTCCAGTATGGGAGTTCCCAGAATATACTCTTTTGTGTCCAGAATTTGTACTTGTCGGGTCTTTCAGGTATTGCCGCCACAATATTGGGATGATTGCTGAGCTGCCCAAAATCGTACTCATTAAGCACTGCTAAAATTTCTTCCCCTGTCCATCTTCTGGGAGGCACACCGTCTTCTCGGTCCCATCAAATGCCTGTGCATCGAACCGTCATTCGTGATTATATGGAAGGAGAGTACGGTGACCCAATTTGCATATCTTGTTGCAATGACTGTTGCTCCCCTCATCGCTAAGGCACTCTGGACAAGCCTTGTATCCCCTAACAACGTTGCCTGATAACATCCCATGGGCAATAAAATCACTGATGGTACCAACAACCATGACATGCATCTAGAACATCTCGTGCATGTACTTGTCATAAGTGGGATGACCAACGTCCCACAAAAACTTAAGCTCTTCAATTAAATGTCTCAAATACACATCGAGACACTTCCCTGGATAACCGGGCCCCGGAATCAACAAACTCAACATATTGTATTCCTTCTTCATGCACATCCATGGAGGAAGGTTGTACAGTACTAAAATCACCGGCCATACACTGTATTGAAAACTCATGTTGCCAAAAGGGTTGAACATGTCAGATGAGAGCCTCACATTTCGGACCTTTGATGCAAAATGAGGAAACTCCCTGTCTATATGCTTCCAAGCCTCCCCGTCAGCAGGGTGTATAAGGGTATCTTCATTATGCAATTCCCAATCCGCGTGCCATCTCATAGCTTCGGCCGTGTGTGAAGACATGTACAACCGCTCCAGCCTATCCCTCAACGGGAAATACCAAAGTACCTTCACAGGTTTCCTATTGCCTGCAGGAGTCAGCTTGTCAGTGTGACATGCCGGACATGCGTCAAGGCCACCAAGGTCATTCCCTTCTAGATCTTTACCCTAAAAGAGAACGCAGTCATATCTGTATGCATGGATCTTGATGTAGGAAAGCCCAAGATTTTTCAAGATACATCGGACCTTATGATAAGTGGTAGGAAGACGATGACCGTGGGGCAGCATCGAAGCAGTGTACTGTAGATAATCATCAACAACCTTCACGGTTGATTTTGTCTCAACTTTAATCTTCATTACGTCCATCACACTTTCAAGAACGGTCTTCTGACAACCGAGGTACACATGGGTCTGTTGGAAAGCAAGCAGTTTGTTGTACTTGTCAATACCAGCAGTGTTGACAACTCTAGGGAAAGGCTGCACTGGCTCAGACATATACTGTCCTTGAGCGCATACACCGCTCTCATGAGGAAACATGTCGTTGATGAAGGCCGTTGTTGGATCGTTGGATGTACTGCCCGTCTCAGAAAATTGCCCATGATCATGCAGACCCCCTGATGATGTTTCACCGTGATATAACCAACATGTGTACTTCTCCCAAAACCCGTTACTCTTCAGGTGCTGTCATACTTTGTCAATCATAAATCGATGCATATCGCTGTGACACTGATATTTCGTGCACGGGCAATAGAAAATTGTATTCCCGTTAGCATTAACCAGCGCATATTCCAGAAAACTCATAACTTCTTTATCATATTTTTTGTCCCATTTTGGAAGCGAAATCCAACTCTTATCCATATCTTGAAAATATAACAAAATATGTGTATAACTCTAGCTAATTATTAATTAAATTCCATATATAAAATCTCAATTCATTTAGTATTCTAGTACTACAACTAATTAATAACAAATTAATTAACAAATATATATACTTAATAATTACATAACAATATTATATATCAACATCATCACAAAATCATCATCAACAACTTCATACCATCAACACAATATTATAAATTAATTAACATATATATATATATATATCTACTATTTATTAATTAACAACAACTTCATATATATTATCAAATCATCAACCAAATCGATCAACACATATATATATACATCCAACGTACTCAAAATCGATCAACTCAATCACACCCAAAATCAATCAACTCAAATAAAACTCAAAATCAACATATATACACATATACATACCTATATATAGCTCCAAAAACTAATTATGGACAGATTTCGACAACACCCAAACTTTTTCTCCCGTTTTTTCTTCTCCCGTTTTTTTTTCCCAGATGAGCTGCTGTCCAGATCTGCAAATATAAGGAACTTTAGCCGACGACATTTTAATTTCGTCGGCTAAATAATTTTAAAGTCGTCGGCTAAATTTCACAGACTATAGCTGACGAAAAAAATTCTTTTAGCCGGCGAAAATTTAATTTCGTCGGCTATGGTCAACTTTAGCTGACGAAAATTTAAATTAGCTGACTAAGGAAAATTCCGTCAGCTAAAGTCCACTTTAGCCGACGAAAAAATAGTTCGTCAGCCTGGTTTTTTTATTTTCGTCGGCTAAAGCCTTTCTTCTGGTAGTGCTCCTGTATGATGTATGTTATCATTTACACAAATGACGAACATTTCAAAGACATCGCGTCTATTTTCTAGTTAGTAAAGTCGGCATACTTTCACAAGGGAAGGTTCAAAGGGTAAAACCTACCTATCCTAAGCAGGTTTCAACCGTAGATTTCTATCACCAAGCCTATTGAGTCTTTGGTCGCCAATTTCATTCATGTGGAGAATTGTTGGAAAAAATGGTGAAAATCACCATTTTATTTAACTATTTTAAATTGGATAATTTAAGTGGGTTATAGGGTGAATGAGAATAGTCACCCAAAGTTGAATACTTGAAACGGTTTTATACTTTTCACCTTCCATGGTTGTTTGGATTCTATAACATCACAAGATGTTAAATGGAATGGTAGTGGTGTTATGAAAGGTTTGTAACATTACAAGATGTTAACTACACCAAAGGTGAAAGGGTTGTAACTCATGAATATGAATTCATGACATTCAAGTGACTCCAAGGTTTCCTCATGTATAAATAGGTGACCTCTTCCCTCATTCTATACACACCAACTCAAAACATCTTCTCCTCTCTTGAGATCTCTCTCTC
This sequence comes from Fragaria vesca subsp. vesca, assembly GCF_000184155.1. Lineage (NCBI taxonomy): Eukaryota > Viridiplantae > Streptophyta > Magnoliopsida > Rosales > Rosaceae > Fragaria > Fragaria vesca. The sequence goes on along the minus strand of NC_020492.1, from coordinate 14,523,384 downwards.
CCTCTCTAGTTTTAGTTTTCTGGTGATAGTAAGAAGGTACAACAAGTTTGTTGGGTGTTCTTGGTAGCAGTGCAGCTCCAAAAGCACGAGCAGTTCTTGTATCCTCGGAGATAAGTGCCATCAAGTTTTTTGCACCGATAGAGGAGGCATAATTTGTCTTAAGGAAAGTGTGTGAGACACGCGACTCGACTTCAACATTTTCCTCTTCTCCTACATCCGAGTTGGTAACATTGGTGTTCTTCATGTTCATCTTGTGTTCTTGATTTTACAATTATGATTATTTATTTTAATTATAATTTGGATTTATGTGAAAATATATTTGCAATATCTAACCTTTTTTCTTACAGTTCCTTCATTATGAGTCATTCTTCCGATCAAAAAATAGAAAATAAAAATATCAGTTCAAATATGTTTGCTCTCTCTCGGTCTCTTTTATGATCTAGCTCCCCGAAGGTAAAGCATAATGAAAACATTTGCTTGTACTCTGATTTTACCAAACAAGATGAATAATATATAGAGAGAGCTGGGCTGTATAGTATGCATGGTTAACCACAAATGGGAACTGATTCATTAAGGAATCTGGTTGCTTTTTGAAATCCATATTAAGAAACCGAAAGTATATTAATTTAATTTGGTAAAGCAAAATCCCTGGCCTGTACATGTTAGGATGGAAACGATCAAAGCATGCACTTTTGTTTTAGCGAAAAGACGACCATTATCAACTACTTTGGTAATTGATTCTTCCTGCTGTGTCAAAGCAAGTTCGATCTGATGTCGCAGCGTAATATATTCTCTGTCCAATTTCACACAAGTCTTCACAAGTTACGAATCTTCAACAGTACTACATGCCCTTTCTTACTATCCCAGATGACAAAAACATATGACTTATGCAGATCGAGCAGCGAGAGAGAGAGAGAGAGAGAGAGAGAGAGAGAGAGAGAGAGAGCTCGCCTCCACCCTTGNTTAAAAATTATTTCTTCCGATTTTATTCGAAACAATTTCAGAGAGGAACGTTTGTCTTGTTTTTTAGGTACTGATCACGCTTTGCTCATTGATTTTTGGGGTTTCCGGTATAACTGCCTTGCAGAAAGTATGATAACTTTGAACAAGATAAAGTTGAAGGTTCTCTTTGCTCGCATTGTAATATTACGTCCCATCATTTTTCTTTTCTGCTTTTGTTCTTCCTTGCTAAGTTGTAACATCATAAAACTCACCATCGAACAAAAACATCAGAAAACTCAGATGAAATAGGGTTACTCAGATTTCATGCATCTTCCCAAACTGCTTAGTCCATCTGCTGTACGTAGCAGCTAATTATTTCCTGGTACTTATCTCCTTTGCCTTGCTCATTGCATTTATTTCCAGGGTACGTGGTCACCATCTTGTTAGGATCTGCATCATCAAAACTTTTTGTATGTATTCTAGTGGATCACTCTCATACATATACATCACAGCGGAGGTTCTACGTACAGACATATATATCCCATCTCTTATTTTAGAATCATTTTCTTAATTTCTAAAACTTTTGTTCCCCATAAAAACTAATGAACTGCATGCTGAAATAGTATTAACCTGAATTTTCATTTTATTAGTGGTCTTACACACCATTTGTTTTATTTTTTTGTAAAATCAGTTGCTGTTTTCATTCCTAGTTTGCCATTCTACACAAAATTAACGTTTCGTTGTTTAGATACATATATGAAAACAAATTGTCTCAGTATTAACCTTCATTTCTAATCAATTAATAGATTTATAGTCTTTTACCGAATCAAGTAATTAAGAACTAACGATAGCATCTCAAATTGGTATTAATTTGCAGCAAGTACGTACTACAGCTATCATAATTATAAGTCTTATAGACAATTTTTACAGTAGTGAAGCAAAGAATCTGTCGGTTTCATACATGCAGATTATTTAAGTAATGAATCCTTAAGCAATTACATATTTCAATTTGATCCCTTTAATAATTTGCATCAGTGGCTGTACTACCCCACCATTGCCTCCTCCATAGTTTTTTTTTTTTTTTTCGATAAATTGCCTCCTCCATAGTCGATCATTTTCCTCCATAAATACCCTTCTTCAGGGCGTGTGTCCTCCACACTCCAACTATCTCTTCTACTTCCTCAACAGATCCCTAGCTCGCTAGCTTCTTCTTCTTCATTTGCTCTAAGCTTCTGATTCATTTCCCCATGGCACCAAACAGCCAAGCATCCCTAAATGAGGGCAAATACCCTATCCCTGCCATGACCAACCTCGACCTCGAGCACCAACCCACCCAAGATATCGACAACGACGACTTCGACTACTCCAAACGCTCCCAATGGCTCCGCGCCGCCGTCCTGGGAGCTAACGACGGGCTGATCTCCACCGCGTCCCTAATGATGGGTGTTGGTGCTGTTAAACAGGACATTAAGGCCATGATACTAACCGGGTTCGCCGGACTAGTAGCCGGTGCCTGCAGCATGGCCATCGGAGAGTTTGTCTCCGTTTACTCCCAGTTGGACATAGAGGTGGCCCAAATGAAGAGAGACAACATGAACAAGCAAAACAGCCCGGTGGCCGGAGGAGACGAGGAGGAAGAAGAGAAGGAGAACTTACCAAACCCGTTACAAGCAGCAGCTGCATCGGCTCTTGCCTTTTCAGTGGGAGCAATGGTACCACTGTTAGCAGCCTCGTTCATAAGGGAGTATAGGGCCAGGTTAGGAGCTGTGGCGGCGGCGGTGACATTGGCTCTGTTGGTGTTTGGGTGGTTGGGAGCAGCTTTGGGGAAGGCACCAGTTATCAGATCTACTGTTAGGGTTTTGGTTGGAGGGTGGTTGGCCATGGCTATAACCTTTGGGTTAACAAAGTTGATTGGATCTAGTGGACTGTAAGACTAGCTAGCTCATCTTTTTCTTTCTCTCGACCCTTCTTGTGTATTTTCGACGTGTGTTTTGGAGATGTAAGATTAATTTCAAAATACGTACGTATAGAAGATTTATGATGATGATGATGGTGATGAAGATCGAGATCTGCTTGCTGTAACTTCAGTCTAGCTTATTGAAGAAATGAAATGTATATCAATAATGATTAAGAAATGCAACTTTGCATAATAGTTTTGAAAGTGTTCCTCGCTCTATTGTTACACTGATCTATGATCCATGTATTGAGGGGTAGAGAGTTAATAGGATTTACTACAACGTCGTGGGATTGCTTTGGCTTCTCGTTGTGTACTTTGTGGTAAGGATGGAGAGTCATTGCTACATATCTTTTTGACTTGCTCTTTTGATGGATTGTTATGGAACAGTTGGGCTTGCTTATTGAGTTAGGAAGTTTATCTCATAATTTATTTGATTTATGAGGGTCTTGGTCGAAGCCAACATCTCAAGGAGATTTGGTTAATATGCTACACCACTATCTTTTGGTTTATCTTTAAAGCAGGAAATTAATAAAATGAGATATGATAATTGTATCACTGTTGTTGAAGCAGCACGTCAACTAATTATGGGGCACATAAAAGCAGCTAGCAAATTAGCTTCAGGTTGCATGTCTAATTCTTTAACAAACCTTCAAGTTTTGAAGAATTTTTAGTTTATTATGTCATCCCCGACGGGCTCCGAGGATTAATGAAGTTAATTGGCATCCTCCTCTCTTAGGTTGGATTAAAATTAATACAGATGGTGCATGGCAAAGGGTTACAGGGAAAGCTGGTTATGGTGGAGATTTTAGGGATTTTCAAGGCTTTTTCCTCATTGGTACTTTTGCTTCAAACCTTGAAATTCGTAGCTCAATGGATGCGGAGGTTATGGCGGTATTCAAGCTATTGAGCTATAACTTGGGTTAGGGAATGGAAGCATATTTGGCTTAAGGTGGATTCAACAATTGTGCTCAAGTTCTTGCGTGATCCACATCTTGTTCCTGACGACTAGGAGTGGCATGGGGTAATTGTTTGTGTTGCATTTCTCAGATGAACTTTTGATCTTCTCATATCTTTAAAGAAGGTAATTAAGTGGCTGATGCTCTTCCAAATATTGGTATGTCGTTGTCTGCGTTATCTTGGTGGGACGAGTCTCCCCACTTCATTTTAAATTTTCCTTCGTTGGCTAATTTAAATTTTCGTCGACTATGGTCAACTGTAGCCGACAAAAAAAAAATTTCGTTGGCTAAAGAAAATTTTTCGTCGACTATACTATACTTTAGCCGACGAAAATTTTTTTTCATCGGCCAAAGCTTTTACTCGTCGGCTAAAGTATTTTAGTAGACGAAAAAAAATCTCGTTGGCTATTATCCATCGGCTAAAAGAAAAACAATAAAATGTTGTATAACTTGCTTAGCTGGTTTTAAACAAATACACAACTTTGTGAACCAACTCTACATAGAAGCAAAATTAATAAAAATCTCGTGAAATAAGATGTGTTCAGAATAGTGAAATACGGCTATGGTTTAAAAATCACGTAAATCGGGTAACGTCTCTGATGTAGAACAGTCGAAACCCGATATTGACTATGTTGCAGATTTGGTATTCGGTGCCCAATTGACTATTGTGAAACCTTTCCGGAAGCGTAACGGCTCTACGAGTCAAACTCATCGCTATGCCATGACATATGGGCCTTTTTGGCCATCCGAGTCCGTTTAGGGCTTAAAAATACAGTTTTCTTATTTCCGATTAGAGTTGACCGTTTCGATCGAGCCCTTAACGTTGTCGAATCCAGTTGAATCTTTTACCACAGACATCTTTTGTCATAATGATCATATCTGACGATCGAATTTTGGTTTGTGAATTTTAGTCATCGGAATCACGTGTCTGCTAATGTTATATAACTTCTTTGTGAACCAATTCTATATAGGAAGCAAAATTATCAAAAATCTTGTGAAATAAGATGTGTTTAGAATGGTGAAATACGGCTATGGTTCAAAAATCACGTAAACCAAGTAACGTCTCGGTGCCGATAGTAGCGGTCAACCCTATTTACCGTTATTATTCCCTATGGGGAGCCCTATCGTCGGAAGGTAAATGTCTCAAAAATTTTATATGGGCAGTTGCGTCTCATCTACGTGAGAGTTTTTCATGTCAAAGGTTTGACCAAACTATGTAATATAGAGGGAGATATGAGCGTTTTCGTGTGATAAGTGACGATGGATTAGGGTTGACCGTTTCGATCGAGCCCTTAACGTTGTTGGATCCAGTTGAATTTTTTACCATAGACATCTTTCGTCATAATGATCATATCTGACGGTCAAATTTTGGTTTGTGAATTTTAGTCATCGGAATCACAATGTGTCTACTAATGTTGTATAACTTGTTTAGTAGGTTATACAACTTTGTGAACCAACTCTACATAGGAAGCAAAATCACTAAAAATCTCGTGAAATAAGATGTGTTTAGAATGGTGAAATACAGCTATAGTTCAAAAATCACGTAAATTGGGTAACGTCTCGGTGCCGGTAGTAGCGGTCAACCCTATTTACTATTATTATTCCCTATGGGGAGCCCTATCGTCGGAAGGTAAATGTCTCAAAATTTTTATATAGGCAGTTGCGTCTCATCTACGTGAAAATTTTTCGTGTGGAAGGTTTGACCAAAGTACGTAATATAGAGGGAGATATGAGCGTTTTCGTGAATTTATACACTTTAGCCGACGAGATATTAAAAACGTCGTCGGCTAAGGTCAAAAATTTTTTGGCGGTAAACCAAATTTGGAGGAAAATTTTCAAAGGACTTTAGCCGACGAAAATATATGAAAAGTCGACGGCTAAAGTAGAAAAAATTTGGCGGCAAACCAAATATGGGGGAAAATTTTCAAAATTTTCAAACGAGTTTAGCCGACGAAAATAAAGAATTTCGTCGGGTAAAGTTCTTTATATAGGAGTTTTACCGGAGGTGGATGGTAAGAAGTCAAAAAATCAGAAAAAGATATTGTTTCGCCTGTCGGATTTTCTTCTCAGCCTAGCTCCGCCGTCAAGCCACCGGAGACCGCCACACTTGTCCCAAAAGCTTCGCCATCGTCTCTACTTCATTGCTGGACAGGTGGTGCATCGAGTGGCGCCACCGTGAGGGATAAATCAAGCTCCAAAACTCGGCCGGTTCGGATTCGTTGTCGATCGAATTTCTCCTTTTTCAGGTCACCATTTGGTGAGTTCTATATATTGATAAGTTGAGTTTGATTAGTACTACATTCCCCTAGAATTTGGTAGCTCGATTCGGTGTGTGTGAGGAGAATCGAAGATTTGAAGTTTTTAGGTTTTAAAATTAGGGATTTTTATATTTTGATTTAATTGACCATTTTAGGCTTAGAATTGGGCTTCGACTTCTTCTAGAAAGTTGTTCGAAATGTTAAGAGGAAGATTCTGTCAAATTCTAGTGGTGATTGGAGGTGGCCGAAAGTTTTTGCAGTTTTTTTTTCAAAAACCAACAACTTTAGCCGACGATATTTAAATACATTAGCCGACTATATTCGTCGGCTAAAGTATTTTTAATTTTTTTTATAAGGTTTAGCCGACGAATTATAGTATGTTTCGTCGGCTAAACACTTCTAAAGGTGACGAAACAGACTATATTTCGTCGGCTATAGTTATTTTTTAATTTTTTATTACATACTTTAGCCGACGAATATCTTAAATGTTTCATCGGTTAAAGTCTCAGACTATAGTCGACGACGTCTTCTATCGTCGGCTAAATACTGTGACAATAGCCGATGACGTTTTATAGTTTCGTCGGCTAAAGTCATTGCTGACGCCTCTTTCCCGACGAAACTATAGCCGACGAAGGCTCGTTGGGTAAGATCTTAGCCGACAAATTAAGCTAACAGGCAGACGAAAATTTTTCGTCGGCTAAAGTGCTTGTCCTAGTAGTGCTAATATATGTACGTATGAGCAATTTATAAACCCCTATAGGTATGATCCTCAGCAGTAAGTTTCTCTATCTTTTTCTGTTCGTCTCCGATCTGTCTACAAGTGGTATTTGATTCCCATATATGACACTTTGGTTCTAGAGTTGAGAAATTTAGAATTGGGTTGGAGGGGCATTGGGTTTTGAGGTTGGATTGAGAATTTTTGTTAAGACCCACCCCGAATTTCACCTTGAAACCCGAAATAAATCCTACGGGGACCACCTCTAAGGAAAATTTACCGAAAATTCGGCATAACCTCTCTTGAAAATGGACAACCCTTCCTAATAATACATGTATACACTTCTGAAAATCCAAATCCAAATCCAACACTTAAACTCCTAGAGCCTTCGTGCTCCCCAAATCACAACATCTCCCAATATATTTACTAACTTTAAAAAGAAAATCTCACAATCAACAACCACAGTTTAGAGCAACTCTATTTGAGAGGAAAAGAACTAGAAATATAAAAATGAGCGGAAGCTATACTATTGACTATGTCTCTTCTTCGTGTATGCCCGATCTCAACTATGCTAACCTACACACTGGGTATTTTTAAAACGAAGGGACCAGGGGAAAACATTTGAAAATGTTAGAGTGAGTGAACAAAAATGAATTTAATGAAAAATATTTATGCTTTCCCAATTTAAATTTTCATAGAAAATATGCTGCATGCGACAGCTCAAAAGCTCTCAACTCATCGATTGGCAATTACATAACTAGCTTCGGCTAGTCTCCAAACTTAATAAAATAAAGTCTCTCAGGCTAAAATAATACATATATGTATTTACACTCGTCACACTCGTACGAATTCTATGAACAGAATAGAAAAATAGAAATTCATACAAGGCTACGACGCTTGCGTCTAACGCTCACGTCGCGCCATAATGGAATTTTTCCTCATTATGATCGAAGAGGACGGGTGTATATACGTGTGGACTCCCTATATGAAAACCTATATGAACCAGATAAGAAAATAGTTTTCATATAGGGCTATGACGCTTGTGTCTAACACTCACGTCATGCTATTATGATAAACCAGACACGTATGGCTAGCTTGCATTTATATACATACTATACTCATAAACATCCAATATACATATCCACCGAAAATCTCATTTTCGGTAACTCTCAAAAAGATAAAAATTGTCAAATATCAAAGAAAGCAATAAATTTCAGTAGAAAAAATAACTGATCAACAATATAATGCATCGCATACTTTTAATTAAAACAAAAGTCCACTCACAGCTTTAGGCATAATTCGGTAACTCTCAAAAAGATAAAAATTGTCAAATATCAAAGAAAGTAATAAATTTCAACAGAAAAAATAACTGATCAACAATATAATGCATCGCATGCTTTTAATTAATACAAAAGTCCACTCACAGCTTTAGGCATAAGCCCGACGAAAACCATGCTTAGGACCACACTTCAATTTCAGAATAAATAATACTTAAATATATAACCCAAAACTCTTCCGCCTAACCCACTACCCTTTCTAGGGTTAAGCTTATCGGATTCACGCCAAACTCTAACCACAGCCTTATTTCATTTATTTCAACATTCTAAAACAATAATAAGGAAAATCCAACGGTCGGATTCTACCCCATTAATCGCCAAATTCACCAATCTTTCAAAAAATTCTAAACCTATCCAAAACTTTTCCAAAAATTCCAAACTTCACATCAATAAACTCCCCTTAATACTACACATTTAAAACCATGAAAATCCCCCTAACTGCGGCGGCACCGCCGTCTGCTCCGCCTGCAACGGCGGCCGGCAGCCGACTCCGACGAACCTAATGCCTACCAAATTTAACAGCTTCATCCTCTCAACACACTCTACAACTTTCCTAACTAACACCAAGTCCAATTCTGAGCCTAACTAGGCTAATCGAACGAAAACATTCTAAAAAACCCTAGAACTTCAACTACACATTTCTCCTTACCTAACTCAAGAGAGGGTGAGACCTTTGGAGGGGTTGTTGCACGGAAGGAGGGCTTTCAAACGAGCCAAGCAGCTCTGGCTGTGGCGGCCGAAGGAGTGAGTTCCGGCGAGAAAACCACCACGGCAGTCGGACCTTTCGGCTGGGTTTACTCTCCCACGGCGGTGCAAGGGAGGCTGCCACTGGTATAGGAAGGAAGCTGGGTCAGAGGCTGACCGATCGGGACCGGAGCGGCGGTCTCAGGCTACTGGATGGCGACGAACTGAATGGAGGAAATCTGGCGGGTCGGGGACAGCTCGGGGGAGAGGGAGAGAAGAGAAAGAGAGAGAGTGGGCTTTTCCACTAACCCAGTCCAACTTAATACCCACACTAATACAAACCCAACTCCAAAATTAACACCCCAAAATAATACCCCAATAAAAATTACCTTTTACTAGCTAAAATTTACCATTTTTACCGTCGCCACATTTTTCTCCTACGAATAATTCCACCGAAATAGTTGTCCCTCAAAACCCCTCTAGGGACCAATTAAACCATAAACTCATTGACGGAGACGGTAAAATTCTTATTAATACCAAGCTAGTAAATAAGGTAAAAATTTAAGAGTCGGGATGTAACAATTTTAGTTTCGGATTGAATTGATGTAGATAATTCAACATTTAGGGGTTAAATTTGACGAAATTGAGGAGAAGAGACTCAGGTTGGGTGGTGAATTCATTGATGAAGGGTTTAGTGATGGATGATGGTTGTGGATTGTCGTGGGAGCACAGGAGGTTAAGAAAATTTTCTCCACGTCGAGTGAATATATAGATAAATGGAGTGGAGTTGAGACATGAAGAGACAACAATATCCCTAAAGAAAATATAGATTTAAGACCGTTATGATGACATGTACAAAAGGTGGCCTGAGTTTTAAAGTTAGGAGAGCAATATGATAGTTTTCAAAATTGATATGTTAAAATGATGAATGATGAATGACTCTTAGTTGAGGCATCGTTTGTAAAATTTTCTCTATAAATTTAGTCAATCTAAATTTAAGTTAACAAAGATATTTGGATTCTTTTGACATGCATATGATCGAATGCATGCTTATATTATTATCTATTGCAGTAGTATTCACCTGGTCGGTAATTGATCAAGAGATTCAGGGTCAGCCACCATTAGATTTACATCAAAGGGTTGAAAACAAAATAACTCAACTTAAAAATAATTCTCTCCATTCTTAGATTTATACCCACTGGTAACTTATTATGAATTTTTTGATTAATTACTGACCAGGTGAACATTACTGTTATCTATTGATTAGATGATAATAGTTTAGGGACCTAATTTTTGATTAATTATGCCCACTAGCCCTAATTTTAAGAATTTTATTCCCACTAACAAAATCAGATTTTGAAATTCCCAAGAGCCTAAACAGCAAAAAGACAATTATACCCTTAATGAATTAAATAAACTATAATAGACCATTATAATAGTTTATTATAAAAAAAAAATATTATGATCGGATTCCCACGACCAAAGACGTTGACCGGGCTCCGGGGGGCCGTTGACCGGACTCCGACGACTGTTGACCGAGGTCCGAGGACCGTTGACTGAGCTCCGATGACCGTTGATTGGACCACCTATTGGGGTCAGTAGGACCTCCTACTGGGGGCAGTATGACCGTTGACCTTACTGTGTGCTTCAGTCACATATAAACAAATCCTTATTGGGGGCAGTAGGACCACCTATTGGGGTTAGTAAGACCTCCTATTAGGGTCAGTAGGAGGTCCTACTGAGGGCAGTATGACCTATTGTAGGGTCTACTGGGGGCAGTAGGAGGTCCATTGAAAGGAGTATGAGGTTTATTAGGGACAGTAAGTGTTCTATTGGGAACAATATACCAAAATAAAAACCAAAAACACAATCTCATCGATAATGAACCTGAGCCAAATTAAATCAAGAAATACAAGCGTGGACCATGACCACACATATCATAAATACATAATACAAACTTAATTCCAAGGTGGGTAGTAGCATATTATTTACCAGTCATGGTGTTCTTTTCAATAAATATCAAAACAAGAATACATGAACAAAAGCACATGAACAACATAGGGAATCTAAGCAAGTCTTTGAAGGAAATACTAGAATCCTAATACAAATTATAGGGGCAATTCCCCGATATAGACATTTATATAAACTGTGCCTTCAAGCTTATTCTAATTGCAAAGATGTTAATACACCTACAGTGCAACAATTGGAGCATTAGACTTTCGAGACCTGTTAAACAACTTCATACATACTTGTAGTGTTGGAACAAAGAGCCCACCTGGACATCTGGTGATCAATCAGTCGCTCAATTCACCATCGAATAAAAATCCCACGCTCCATTTGTGGAATATTTCTATGATGGAGGGCGGATCGGAGGTCGCTGGTGGCGATGATGTCAGCGGTGTAGTCAGGGATCTCGAAGGAGACGGCCACGTGGGACTGGGCAACGAGGTTGTAGATCTCATCGGGAGCAATGGTGTCGAGACTGCGCCGAAGGGAGGAGACGGAGGGCGCCGATAGATTTGGTTGGTTTCTAAATTGCTCCGGCGAGGGTGGAGATAGCAACGGCGCTGTTGAAGATGAAGAGGGAGACTCGGGCGATGGAGGTGAAAAATATGAGAGAGAGAGAGAGAGAGAGAGAGAGAGAGAGAGAGAGAGAGAGAGAGAGAGAGAGAGAGAGAGAGAGAGAGAGAGAGTAGAGTAGTAGTAGTAGTAGTAGTAGTAGTAGTAGTAGTAGTAGTAGTAGTAGTAGTAGTAGTAGTAGTAGTAGTAGTAGTAGTAGTAGTAGTAGTAGTAGT
>NC_020492.1:14505149-14511419 GCF_000184155.1 Fragaria vesca subsp. vesca | reverse complement strand
TCAAACAACAAAATGACATTAGATATTAAAATTCTTATATTCTATATGTATATTAAATCTCTCAAATTCATATGGGTCGCGCGTCCTATGCTTATTCGATGAGAACATGTAGCATGCCTTTAATTGCTTTTAATTCCCTTAATTCTAACAATTATTAGATGAAAAGCTGTAAAGAAAAGTTGTTTCAAGCCTGGGCCCCGAGTCGGTGGACTCTTCAGCCTCCTATGAGGTCCAGGCCTGGTGAGCGTCATCCTCGCTTGCCTAATATGGACCAGCCCACCAATACTAGGTTCGAAATACATAAAACACATGTATACGTATATCTATAGATTTGAGGTGACAAGGGAAAATGGTATAGAAAACTAGCTTAGCATACAAGTACATCATGCTGACACAAGGGTCTAAGCACTTAGAGATACTTACTTGCATGACTTATCAATCATTCTCGTGACCGAAATCCGCAGTTTCACTTACTCAGCAAACACGGTCCAACTGCCGATCATGCGAACATGGGTAGCGAGAGCATCCTTCTAATCGGCTACAGTAACAATATGACACCACCGTCGACTTCTACGTATATTACAATCTAACACGGGCTCGACATAACATATGGTCAATAACCCTTCCAGAGGTCACTAATTAATTATCACCTCTCTGATATCATACACTTCTACACTCGGTTTTGTAAATACAACAGATATCATTTCAATCATCATAAATCTTTTTCTCACGAGGCATGGACCATGTTACACAAAAACATGTAAGTATAGTTCACATGCAACGTGTGTATATATACCCTTCCAATAAGAGATCCTTTTTTTTAACATATATGAGGGATGAGAGATTACACCAACTTTTCGATTATATTTTTGAATTTCCACCGTTTAGTTTGTTGGTCCTTATATATAGATCGATTTTACAAATTTTCAACCAATTTAGTGATAGTTAAGGTGTCGAACAAGATTAAAATCAATGAATGAACCAAATCTCTTAAACCGTTCATGCTTATAATTATAAATCGTAGTTTTGAATGCCTTAACGATCACCAAATTTTTGAAAATTTACAGAAGTAATCTACTCATATATAACTACATATTGAACGGTGGAGATGTGATTTTATGATCGAAAAGTTGGTGTAATCCCTCATCCCTCATATATGTAAAAAAAGGGATTATTTAGTGGAAGGGCCCTATAGATTAATTTCAGTTTACCCCTTGAGGTTTGGAGTTAACATTGTTTCACCCCCTATACTATTAATTTTAAAAATTTACCTCCTAAAGTCTCCAATTTTCATAAATCAGACACTATTGCTTAAATTCCGTCTAATTTGGAGGTTAAATGATAGCATGAAATCTTAGAAAAAAAAGTCCTAAAAGGCGATTTATGTTGTTATAAGACTATTTTTGCCATTTTAGTGAGTTATGAAGTCAAAACTATCGTCCGAATTATACAGAATTTCAGCAATTGGCATGATTTATGAAAATTGAAAACTTTAAGAGGTAAATTTTTTAAATTAAAAGTATGGAGAGTGAAATGATGTTAACCCTAAACCTCAGGGGTGTAAAATGAAATTAATCATATATATGTGTATATATATATATATATATATATTCCTATCCAGAGTGGATCCTCGTTTTGAAATTAAAGTGTGGGGCTCCTTATTTGGATCACTTTCAAGTTAATATTCCCCATCGCCACCATTCAGTGTCTTGATACTAGTGTGTAGATTATTTATACAAAGTTTCATCTAATTTGAAGATCATTTGAGCTTCCGTATTTATGATTTACACGAAGGGTTCCATAAGGTGAGTTTAAGTTTTTGTTCTCACTACGCTATCTAACAAAGACATATTTGATAGGGTTTACACTTGCGGTGTCGGCATCACCCGCCCAAGGACCTATCTCTTCGTCATGCTAGATCGCATATTTCCATTAGGTCAATCTACTATGTCGATTTATCAACAAAGTGTGGTTCGATAGACTCATTATTCTATGTCCTCATGTACACTAGTGTAATACTTGTAGAGATCTCTATATGGATTTGATTTGACATTGAGGCATCCTCCAATGATAATCACAATTCAGACTTCATGAGACGGATTTTAGTATCATTGATTAATGGATCAGGTTGTGCCATGTAGAGATCTCTATATGGATTTGATTTGACATTGAGGCATCCTCCAATGATAATCACAATTCAGACTTCATGAGACGGATTTTAGTATCACTGATTAATGGATCAGGTTGTGCCAAGCTCGTTTTCTTCCTTGAGCGAGTAAGTATCAAACCTAAGGGCCTCCCTCCTTTCTTTAGGGAGCCACACGGCCGGTGACACCAAGTTGCCACTATATGGCATCACTATATCACCATCCATGGTGATTGCGCCAAGACCAACTATTTTGGTCACGCCATGTCCTCTTGATTGGACATCAATCCTTGCAAACATATTTGCAACATATGATCTTGTCACTTTAAGTATCTACGCACCTTGCTTTATGCGAGAGATTTGCGGATCAAGATGAGACTTAGTAGGGACAAACCACGACAATTCACGTTGTTCCACTTGAACACTTGTGTTCTTATCTCCCTATAACGGAGGAAATTTTGTCTCATGAAAGTGACAATCCGTAATATAATGGTAAAAGAGATAGTCTGTCAAGATTTCTACATAAACGGACTATAGGTGAAGGTTCATATCCAATCTAAATACTTATTCATCTCAAGACCCATCATTTTGCACTGTGGCAATGCAATTTGGCACCTTGCCGAGCTTAAGAATTGAAGATCCGTTTCAATCCTACCGAGCTCAAAGATTGCAATTATGTGTCAATCCTCGCATACAGTTACGAGCTGTCATGCAATAAATTCAATGATGGTGGGTAGTGGACGAATTAGTAAAACTGCATGCAATATAACCTTAAACGGAAGTATTGGTGCGCATCGAATCTCAAGACTATAATCGTAGTTGTTTTTCGTGAGACCAAATAGCTAGGTTATAGATATCAATCCTCGTTGATATGTAATAGTCATCAACCATGTGATGAAAACTTCTTTAAGAATGGGTAGTGAGCGTGTAGAAATATATACGTGTAGCAGACGTTGGTGTAACACGTGACCGATATGTTGACACTTCAACCAACACCATAAAAGCATATATGGTGTCCACAAGTTGGTTGTATGAGTCTACATAATCCCTTTTTGGATTTGTTGCAAGAATGAAATGTTCTCTTTTGTGTCATGGTGTAGGAGGGTCTTGCTCTTAATTGAGCTAAAGAACAAGCTTTAAAAAACAAATTATGAGCATTGAAAAAAGCCAACGACAAATCGAGGGAAGGTTGGTGCGTCTCAATTGCTTGAGGAATTGACTGGATAACCTCTAGAACCTTGGAGTCGTGTCTAGGTGACATCAATGTCCCCCGAGAGCCGCCACTTACAACCATGGCGTCACCACCATGCTTCATGGTGATGTTTGTTCCCGAACGTTTTCGTTTTGAGCGGAAGAATGGATGTCTATGAAAATTTCACAGAATTCGGATCATCATATCTCTTCTAGGATGATCTAAACGATCATATCATAGCTTGTATGAGTTGATGTCCCAAACTAACTTTATTGGCGACAACAGAGGATTCGATAATCTGAATCGTAGTGACATACAGTCAACTATATTGACTCAAAGGTTCTCCAAAATGAGTTTTCATCCGCACTTATGAGAAGTACACACAAAAGTTATTTACCATTCTCACAATGAGTTTCATATGGTAACCGTTAGCGTGTATGTTTTTAAAACATAACAAGGTTCGATTAAATCTCAATACATAGAGGGCATATGTGACATTGATGATGGTGCCATGAGGCAGCAAAATTCGATTTAAACTGCGTCTATGAATGAACGGTGATGATCCAATCATCGCAGTCACAAAAGATTTACAAGACACTAAGTCCAAAGATAGTTGCCGATTTCTTAGAATTTTGTGGGTAATTTCTCTAACTGTGAGGCACTCAATGTATCCGCGAGACATACCTACTAAAAAATGAGTAGATATATGAGTAAATAGTTCCACTTAAACCATTTTGAATGATTGAAAAAAAGAAAAACTACAATCCCGAGAGTGCAAAATTTTTCCTTGCATCCTGACCTTGGTGCACTAAAACGGTCATAACTTCATCTATGAAATAGGTATGGACGAACCACAAATGATCTGGAAACTAGACTCAGAGAGATTTCCAACTATATAAAACATGCGTTCTAGTTCATCCGAAGTTGATCACAAAGCTCGTACAAAGTTACTGTCTAGAAAGTCAGTTTTCTGGTTTTCACAGTTTTAGCATGTGCAAAGCGTCCAAAGCTTGCAAAGTGGCATGTAGTCCTTTTGCCTTAGCCAAAGGATATGTGTGCTCACCCTTGGTGAGTATGGTAGAGTCTTCAACATCTTATACAAGACAACAATTGGTTAAATAGAATAGGGGGATCCAAAATCAAAAGCTTTTGTTAACTCCAAATCAGTATGACCAGGCATGTTCGTGGAGGGTCGATATTGCAAAGCACACTTAAACCTCTAGCTCTTTAATTTCAGACAATTCTAAGACATTACACTGAATTTGGATGAGCTTAGTTGAATAATTGATGATGGAAAATCTGCTATGTGAAGAAGAATTAACCGGAAAACACATGGCACTCTTTCTTGAGGATGCGTTACCGTGTGTCTCCTCCCCTTTGGAGAGATAAAATCTCGGCATAATCCACTCTTTGGATTACAAATCATGTCATGTTCTAAAAACGATGTAAATTGTACATCTTTCGAACCATAAGAGACAATGGAAGAATACTTTCAATGCTTGAAAAATTCTTTGACATTGTGCCAACAACTTCATCGAGGTCTTTCGTAGGCTCATGAACTTCTTTTATCATAGCCAATGCTCATTAAAAATCCTACAACATAGCTATTTCGATTTTCTTTTCGATGCTCATGAAATTATTTCTTCATAGCAATTTTCTGAACTAGTGCACTGTCTATCCACATCGATAACAGGAATTATTACTAGTTCTATCTATTTGACTATTAGGTTTTGAGTCTTGGAAGTGTGGCCATAAGGTCCATCGTTGCCTCCCCCTCATGTCTACACATTGGCACGACCTCTAAGGCATGTGTTGTGACCTATGTTGCCTTCTCTACACTGGGAGTTATTCCCATGGGCCCAGGCTAAAATGCATCCATTCTCTTCTTTTAAGGGTCTTTGGATCATGATGCCACAAAAAATATTATCGACGATATGTAGTCAAAGAAGTGGTAATCAATCCACGTGACTAGCAACTCAACAAACTGAGTTATATGGACGTTTCAAGTAACGCTCCACAAGTGCATTCCATAGTACTTCGTGGTCATTACTTTTTGCACATATTGTTGTTGAAGGCTTTTGTCGATGTGGCACCTCAAAAACTTTGAGCGTGAGAGATTTTAAATCTCGGCATATAGGCTTCTTAGCTTTGAGGTCAAAATATGTGGTGTAACACTTTCCAATGAAAGTTACACGTAGACAACCCATATATGACATTCCTTACGAATGCTTGGTGTCAAATTTCGGACAAATAAATTGGAAGCCAACTCAAAAGAAAAGCTGATTAGTATCGATACACAACTACTAATATTGAGTCAAGACCAAGATGCATTCTGGTCACATAATTCAATGCTTTGTTGTGAAAATACTTTTTCATCAACAATGGTTTGTCCTTCGAATTGATACGACACAACCCTTAAATAATTATTAGGGTTGATACGGCACAACCTTTTGAATATTGTTCCCGGGGTTGATACGACACAACCCGAAATACTACCGTGGTTGATACAACACAACCCGGACTTCATGGATTGATACTACACAATGCATATTAACAGCAGGGTTGATACATCACAACCCGAACCCTAGAACGCTCTTAGTTTTAGGATTTCCCTACACACACAAAATCTCAAGCATAAAATGGAGATGAAGGAGGAAATGATTTTATCCCTCCCATTACCCAATCCCCCCCCAAGTTATTTGAACTTTGAAAAAACTTGTATATAAAAGCTTACTTGCTAGTTTGCCAAATAAACTGCGTTTATAGTAGCGTTTTACAATTTTCATACTTAATTCCACGTGCGTGCGGCGAGGTTGCTCGCGTAATTCCATTACAATTTATCGCGCGATAATATCATGAAAAATAAATCATATGGATAGTCATATTCACTATATATATATATATATATATATAACTAGTAAACTTACTAACT
>NC_020492.1:14502822-14505129 GCF_000184155.1 Fragaria vesca subsp. vesca | reverse complement strand
TAAGAGATGAAAGCCGAAGTTCCAATTTTTTAGATTTGGACAATACCAAAATTCTAGGCAGAGACATAATATGAACCTTTCAATTACATGTTATGTTTTTGTTTTGGTACATGTTTAGTCATGCTAAATTCAAATGGCTGTAGCTTTGTGCTATATTTTGTTTTGCTCTATCTCATTAAGTGGATTAATCTTAGTGCATTATGTTTAAGTTTGTTCAAGTTTGTCTAGCAAAGTCGGTCTCCATTTATAGCAGAGTTTGCAAGTCACTGCCATTAGCCAAGCTGTTAAATTCAACAGCTTTTATGGCATAGTTGCGTAGCTGTGTATAACTATACATAATGTATCGAATATAAGATCTACCTAAATGGCTGAATGAGAAACTATAATGACATACTTAAGATGCTTTGCAACTTATATTCCAAAAGAGACAAAAGAACAACGAAACCATGAACATCAGTAAGCTAAAATCTTCAAGACATCTTCTTTGTATTAATTTATAGAAGAAAACTGATGATACAGAGATTATACTAACATGAAATTGGATATTAGATCCTTACAGTAAAACAAACATGCAAATGAAAAGCTTCAGAAACTAATTTATCAAGCGGAAAAGAGTCCATTAGAGACTTCAAGACCAATCAGGGTCGTAGATCCATCCACTTCACAAGAAAATCCATCTTCTCATTTCTAATTTTCTACTGCAGGGTTTGAGCCAAAACTGAAACACAAGAAGCCAATTCAGCTAGCCTTACCAGCCTTTCTTGAGCTCTTCACCATTCTCTCATATTCTTCAGATATCAGAGCGAATAGTATCTCTGATCTCTCTTTTCTCAACTAAATGATGAACTTCTTGTGAAACTGGTATTGTTGTGCTTGCAGACGACGAAGAAGAAGAAGAGGGTAGGGTTTTTTTTTGTCGATGAAAACAGAAGAAGAATAGGGTTGGCGTTTGGTATTCACCATCAGATTTTGCTAAATAAAATTAAATTATAAAATAGGGATGAGTTAGAGTTGCGTTAGAGTTGGGTTAGAGTTAGAGTTTAACAAAGTTAACAAGGGTTAGAGGCTGTTAAGATGAGTAGGCAAAAATTGCCACATGTCAAAAACTAATAGGGTTACAGAAAAGGAGATAGGAATTTGGTGACAGAGGATTTGAAGCCTATAAAAGGGAAGAACAACTTAAAGGAGATTAATTCTTCATGACAAATATGTACTAAACAGATAAATTGTATTGGTTTTCCTCTCACATGTATATTATATATAGAGCAGAAGGGAGAGCGAGCTAGTACAAATCAAGTAGCTAATAGAATCGATCTGCAAGGCATTCATCGATTTTCACCGTATCATGATGTTTCTTATTCCTCATCTCATACTCTCTCTTATTACTAGTTTCTATACGGCGGTGGACGGAAGATCTATTATATCGAATATTGAAGAATTGCAATTGAGAAAGGAACTTGCTGATCCTGTGAAGACCATCAAGGTACTAACCACAACGTACTCTAGACAGAGCTAAATCCTTGACACAATAAGGTGCAATCTAAATCCTTGTATGCAGAGGTTAAAAGATCCATTTTTATGAAGAGATTGTCGTTTACAACTAAGTAAATGGTTACTAACAAACTTAGTTTCATTGATACGCAGACTCGATATGGTGACATCTATGATTGTGTAGATATCTACAAACAACCGGCGTTTGATAACCCTTTGCTCAAAGATCACAAAATCTAGGTTTTTAAAATGAAATAAATGTTTGGTGGTATTTTTTATTTTTGATGATCATAGATAGATTATAGCTTATCAAAATTATGTACATAGAACTAGACACACGTAATACGTACAATATATTACTTAATTATTTTACATATTTGTAGCAAACATAACATAACTATGCTATAAATATAAATTTATGTTGATACACTAAAAAGGTAAATTACAGAAATTAGTCATTTAAAAAGTTTATATTCCCTTAAATAACACACATAGGCAATTAATAAATGGTGTTTTTGGAAATTATAGCTTTAGATTTCATTCTTATTCTTATGACTTATTAAATATTGTGTAATAGGAATAGAAATAAATTACTAATTTAATTTACAATATTTTTTTTGAGAAAAAAATTAATTTACAATATTAATCAAACACCTACATAGAAATACCAAAACCTTTTTTATATTCTATAATCTATATCAATTCGGAAAGGAAAATAAATCATGACATTCCTATGCTAACCAAATGGGACCTAATAATAATGCATAGGTAATCAGTGATTAAATTTAAAACCAAATATTTGAATGATCCCGTAAT
>NC_020492.1:14500163-14502802 GCF_000184155.1 Fragaria vesca subsp. vesca | reverse complement strand
TCTAGTTTGAGGGCCTTAACGATCACCAAATTGGCTGAAATTTTGCAGAGATGATCTACACAATATTATCTAAATACTAGACGGTGGAGATGAGAAAATTCGATCGAAAAGTAGTGCAAAAATGAAAATCCGCACCAAAACCATTGGTGCGGACGTCCGCAGCTGAGAAAAATATATATATATTAGAACAACTCTAACGAAATACTACCACAAGCACATTGAAATGATCCATATTGATTACAGGATAAAGCGTCAGGAAATTGGTGGCTCATCTATGCTGGCTCTATGAAAATTGGGTATTGGCCAAGCAACCTATTCACTGACTTAAATGGCGGTGCTAGTATTCTTCGATGGGGAGGTATGGGTACGAGTAGCTCCACACAACTACCACTGATGGGAAGTGGCAAAGCTGGTGACTCCCTCTATATGGAAATAGCATTTGACGATAAAGCGGCGTCATCTCTAGATGACCCTCCAGTTGCATCATTGGAAATATTGGAGACAAAATGCTATAAAGTTGGAAAGCTTTATAGAATGGCTGATTACCATGGTTACAGGTTCTCGTTTGGAGGCGATGGTGGAGATGTGCAACAATGTTCATCATGATCAACAAGGTCCCTCGATGGATCAAGCTGATTTTCTAGATTCTTCCAAATTCTTATATTTGGCGTCTTTTATTAAATTGAAACGAGATTATTGTTATTTACATATGTAGTCGATAAGTCTAGTGGGACGTGTGAAGAATAAAGAATATTTACAAAACCAGATGAGTACTATATCTTTGATCAGTAATGATTACCCAAATCAAATAATGACTGGGATTGGGCCAAAAAAGATCTTGTAGCGTGTCAAATCATACCGAACAGGCCACTCGTTTGGTGTGCTTTTGTGTTGAATTTTCTTATTTAAGTTTAAATTGAGAGAAAAATATTGGTTAATTAGGATATACAGCCTATCACTATTTGGTGTAGTGGCATCAATCTCGTAAGTGGAAGGTCGTGAGTTTGACTCACAATAAACTCGTAGTTGCATTTGAGTTATTTGATTGATTAAAAAAGAAAATGATCGGGACCAAAATTTTATTCCAAAAACCCATCCTAAATGACAAGACATTGATCACATCAGCTCTAATAAATTCCCATGAATTCAAGTTGGCATTTTATTATTTCTATTAATTATTTTTCATGTATTTTAAATGTTCATTTATATATATGAGAAAAGATAAGAGAAGAAATAAAATGAAGTTAATCACATCCAGCAAGAACACAAAATCATGTCTTGATTAGACCTAAAATATACAAAGGGTGCAGTTATTTCCACCTCACGTTTTATTTTTTACCTTTAAAGTTTCTATTTTGCTCTTATAATTTTGAGAAAATCTGGTTTTTATTTTCACTCTTTTAACTTACAATTATAAAAGTGATGAAATCTAAAAATATATACAAATATTTCATCGATATATTTCACGCACACCTCCATTCTTCTCAAACCACATCCTATGTTCTCCTTGATCTCTTTCTTGAGTTACTTATTTACGATTATGAATATATATATATATATATATATATATATATATAAACTGTAAAACTTTCAAAACTTCAAAACTTGAAAAAGCCGATGGCAAGCTGCAGCAAAAAGATTGGCGGCTAGAGGAAGGTCAGACGGCGGCTGGAAACAGTCGGACGGTGAAGTCGAGAGGCATGTAGGCTTTTCCTTTTTGAAAAATCGGTTAGGGTTTTTATGTTATCAGATTAGGGTTAGAGCAAAGTGTACGTTTGATAACGTGTTTCAGGAGGAATTATTGAGAGAATGATAGATAGTAAAGAGAATGGAGAATGGAGAATCATCGTTTTATTAGAAGCTCTTATCTAGGGATTACATAACACCATAAGGTGTTGTACAAGGAAACATATCTTTGATATCCTATATCTATATAGAATCATGATTCCTTGTTTGATTAGCATTAGACCAAGACACACACATGTGGAATATTCCTGTAACAGAAACTTTATTATTGGCCTTATTGATATAAATTAAATAAGAGTTTTGCAATAAATTAAATAAGAGATTTTCATTAACAAAAACTTTTTAATTGGATATGTCTTATAAGGATATTTTTGGAAAGAGAAATGAGTGAGATAAGTGAAGTTAGTACTGAAATTAAAATTGTAGGGTGAAATGGGCATCTATGGTGAATACAGAAGATGATAGAGTGGTAATAACCACACCTTTATGATATTACATAATCAGAAACATATCTCGACATTAAATAAATTATCAATACATGTCAGAATTCTTTGTCAGATGGACACAATTGGATGCTAATAGTTAATTAATACTATGCAGCCGTGTGCGGAAGGTAAATTATTCATAAGTTTGTATGTCATTTAATTCATCCTCATATAAAAGGGGCTTAAAATCCTCTGTCACCAAATTCCTATCTCCTTCCATGTAACCCTATTAATTTTTAGAAAATTTCATATAAGTCACATTCTGAACATTTTCTCCTACATAAGTCCACCATAACAGTTTTACTCATATAAGTCCACTTTTAAGGCTAAATCTGTTATTTTACTTTTACGATGTACCTAAAATGCCCTCCTCTCCTTTACACCAATTCTCTCTCTCTCTCTCTCTCT
>NC_020492.1:14487363-14500063 GCF_000184155.1 Fragaria vesca subsp. vesca | reverse complement strand
CCAAACTTTGGTGCGGACGTCCGCACCTGAGAATTCTCGTGTATATATATATATATATGAAAGACTACATTTAAAGCCATAAATAAAATAAAAATAAGAATGAACAATCCCACCACACTTTATAACCACCCTGTTAGAAATTAAAATGATTCTCAAATCTGATTTGAAAGATGTAAAGAATCATTTTTTTTTTTTCCCGATGTAAAGATTTTATAGATTTTAGTTTAATATTATATTTTCACAAAAAATTTTGATTTTGAGATTAGTATTAGAATATTTAGTTTAAAATTAAAACGTGAGGTGAACAAAGTATTTGATGAGGTAGAAATAACTGCACCCATATACAAAACTTCTCATTATATTGCAGTCATCACATTGACAAAACCTTTTACGGTGATGAAGTAAGCCATAGCGTAAACTAATCCCATGAGAGAGAGAGAGAGGGAATAATACTTTTATTCTCTTAATCGAAAAAAAAAAAAGTAACCCATTCTTCCTTTCAATGAATCTTTAAACTGATTTCTCTTCCCCCCTCAAGTAGAACAGACTTATCCATTGCAAAAAGCAAGGATATTATGTGAACTATTAAGAAATAAAGTTTTTGAGGATACAAAATGGGGGAGGGAGGGTTTAAGATACATGGGCAGAAAACACGCAATATAGGCCAAATGATCAAAAATTAGAACAGTCCCAATTTGTAACTCCGGAAAAATTGACTTCCTCCCGCAAACTGGAACATTTGTTCCCTCTCGACATATGCTCTGATTTGATCTTTAGTGCCTAAATGCATTGGTGCAGGTTAAGGTCGCAATTGTTCCACAAGGTAGTCCCCCTTGGGGGTCTTTCTTAGTTGCAGATGTCAGTGAAACCTCTGGAGTGTATAAAACAAACTCAAATATGATTTTACTTCTCTCATGGTATCTCAAAAAGTTTCTTCAATTTCACAACCAGCTTCCACTCATCAATTGACAGCTCATCCTGAATATAAAAAATCACCCTTTAATTAAGACCAAGCTCCATGGTTTATATTACCCAAATTATTCAAAAATGCAATTTTGCTCACCCTGTAGCTTGTCTTAAGTACATCAATCGACCTCCTGGAGATATGGCTGACAAGTTCATCTTCAATTTCAAAATGCCTTCCATACATCTTTTGCTGTTCATCAGAATTTGTGCCAACGATCTGCAATAACAAAACAAAACAAAGCCACAAGCGCTCATCCAGTTCAATTTACAGGTAATCTTTCTGGTAACTAAGAGCAGTGCAAATTGCAAGCAATAGACTAACAAACAAGTAAAATCCATCTGACACACCAGAAAACAAACAATATCAATAGTAGTAACAATCCAATAAGCAGCAAGACACGGCAGTGCTTAATCAGCTGACAACTAAAAAGGAAAAGAAAATAACATGCAGGGAACAAGATCATCCAGAGGGCACAGAGTAAGTATGCAATATCCACAATGGTGACAATGAAAACTAAAAGGATAAACATTGAGAAATACTGCTGCTCCAAGAACATGACCTACTAGTGACCGATACAAGTTAAGTCTCAGAAGCTGAAGGAACTAGATCACCCGAGAAAGAAAAGGCCAAGTGTCAATATTATAGTTGAGAGCACCCTTACATATTATAAAACCAATTAAAAAAAGGAAAGTGAAATTTGCACTCCCCATTTACAATCCACACTCCTATTCTTTTTTGGGTTAATACTTTCATAAAGAGACAAAACATGTCACTAAAAACAAAATTTAAGTTGCAAGAAGTGTGGATTGTCAAATTGTGAGTGCCAAATTCCCTTAAAATAGTATCCTATCGGTATTTAGCAATACTTTACCGCATACAAGAGAGCACTGGTCAAACAGAAAATACAGTGTCACTTCATTAAGAGTGACTAAGGTTGCAAAGATGTGTGTTTATACATGTAAAATAAGCATACCTTGATAGCCACCTTCAGCCCCTTTTTCGCAACATCTACAGGTTTGTGATTATTCTCTATGGATGCAATACGCCCAATGTCAATAAAATCTCTCTGAGGAATGCAAATTGGAGTCCCTACCTGTACAAAAAGCACATAATTCAAAGGTGGTTGGATATATGTCGCATTTATGGCAAACTACAATGCAATCACCAAGCATCATCTACACCCATGAACATGGTGAACATGGCTTTTAGTGAAAGATAAAATCTAAGACCTAACCAATTAAATCAAAAGAAAGTGAAATTGTAATTACACAAAAATTATGAACTCAGATGAATGGTACTTTTTCGAGGCTTTGTTCACAACAAAATTGGACCACCGACTTGGGAAACTTAGACATGGACTGAAAGTCAACTGTAATTTCAACTTAATAAAAAAAAATTGTACTACTTACTACAGTAAGCATTCAACATTCAACATCTCTTTCAAGTCTCGGATCATTGGTTTCCCATTAAAAAGAAAAAAACAATGGGTGGGCTGTATGTTTCTTAGCAAAGGAAATCAAGAAGTAATAGAGAAAAAAAAAAATTCAAAAATAAAGTAAGATCAACAATTTTAACTACCAATCAAGGATCCTTTTGAGACTTAAAAAGGTGAACAAAGTCAAAGCATTTTGTTTGAAACACCTGCTAGAAACTA
The DNA here is from genome assembly GCF_000184155.1 of Fragaria vesca subsp. vesca. Lineage (NCBI taxonomy): Eukaryota > Viridiplantae > Streptophyta > Magnoliopsida > Rosales > Rosaceae > Fragaria > Fragaria vesca. The sequence continues at coordinate 14,497,442 of NC_020492.1, read as the reverse complement.
TCCGGGAATTTGTTAGATTGAAAATTCTCAAAGCTAGATATCGCATGTCATGATAATCCTGAAACCTCATTAAGCACTAAGTAAAGCAACTGCAGTATATACCTTTGCAATGCCTTCAAGAACATCAACACCCAAGACAATTGGATCCTTTTTGTTGAAAACACAGTTGGGTAAAATCTTGAGCACACACGGAAAAACAGCTTCATCAGCTGCTTCCTTCTTCTTTTCCTCTTTGAGATTGTCGATATAGGCCTTAAATTGGTCAAATAAGTGATAGATTATGTCAGCAATAAAAATCTTCACACCCAATTCTTCTGCAAGGTCCCGGGCCTCAGGTGTCACTTTAACATCAAATGCCAAGATAGTGGCATACTCCTTTTTCTTTTCAAGCATTACACTGGCCTTCATGACATCCTTCTTGTGTACAGGGCCAATGCTAATACCACTAACAGGAATATTAACTTCTGGAGTTTTCAGAAACTCCAGCAATGCTTCCAAGGATCCTAGAGTAGATGCTTGAACACAAACTCCCTCACCACTCTTGTCAATCCTATTCAAGACTGATTTCATATCTTCCATAGCTGTTTCCTTGATATCATCCAAGTCGTCACCAGGCCCAACAACATATAGAGCAGTGCCAGCAATAGCATGTTCAAGTCCCTGCAAATATTAAACACAGAAAATAAAAGAACACTCGACAGAAGTTCAATGGCTAAAGATCAATAGATGAAAGTAGATTAGCCTCAACTTCAACCTAGAATTACCTGTGCTGTGATCTTGATACCTTGTGCAGCTTTGATTTGACTATGGTGCTGATAAGTTCCCTGAAACCAGGAAGAATACTGTCACCATCTGACATAATGGGAACAACTGGCATTGTCTCAAGACACCAACGGTTCAAAGCAGACATGAGGTGCAATTACACGCCTTTTTTCTAGCCGAAGCATTTCATTTTTATTTCAATTTTATGCATTTAAACCCTAATATTGATTCCTGGTTCCACCACTGTCAACTACTACTACTACTTTTCACCAGCATATATCGCAAGGAGCATTATTTGATATAATTCTGAACTAGCAATTTATCATTGAACATGCACTTTTTGTTGTATCCGAATTCAGAGTAATTAAAACTGAAAAAGAAAACCATACCTTGACACGAAGTTCTTTCATGGGATGTGGTGTCAACAAAGCTCGAATTGAAGTAACAATAGGTCCCTAAAAGAAAAGTAAGAAAGCAATATCAAGAATAATCATCATCTCGAAACTTCTAGCATGCTGACAATTATCATTGGTAAACAATTTTGAAAGAACTGATGCCAAAAGTTTGCCAGTATTTAACTAAAGTAGCAAGTGATAAATTGTCTGGGTAAAAGGTTTTAAATGCTTGCCTGCATGCCGCAAACCACTATTTGATCTCCTTCATGAAGCACACCATTAACCAACACAACATCAATTGTTGTCCCAAGGCCTTCAATAACCTTGACCTCCAATACCGTACACTGATGCACAGTATCAACCCTCCCATCAGATTAGACAAATTTCAAGGGTTAATAACATCACTGAAAACAAAGTGAATAGAAATCAAACCTGAATTTCATTGCTGTATGTAAGTTTTTCAACCATGGTTTTCTGGGCCCACTGAACCAATAGTAATAACAAATCTGGAATCCCTTCACCACTGCCATAATCAAAGGACAAACTATCAGGACGTAACATTTACAAAGATGCAAAAATCAAGATACAGCGTAGAGTTCACAAGCCAACCTGATGGCACTTGTAGGTACAATACTGTATGTTTCTCCCATTTCTTTATTTTTATAGTACAACTCAGTATTTAAGCCTTGCTCCATGAATTGAGTGATAATCTGGCAAGATAAGAAATGGCACAAAAAGAACAGGAAATTTAACAGTGTAAGCCAACTTTAGACAAAAAACAGAACAAAGGGATAAAGATCAAAAGCAAGAGATTGGAATGCACAAGACCTGAGAAACCCTCATATTGTACTCATTTACAACATCCTTGGATTGTTGCTTCATTGCCTTCCCTATTGGCTGGTTGCGGCAGGTTTTCCATCCATAGAGCCTGTCCACCTAGAAACAGATATCCATAAAAATAGAACTAAAATTAACTGTTGATGGGAAGGCACTAGTAGGGATGGTTCATTTGAACATAAGTCTTACCTTATTCAACGCAACAATGAATTCGGTATTCCTCATTTTCAAGAGATTGAGTGACTCTATTGTTTGAGGCTCTAAGCCATGCATAATGTCAACAACCAAAATTGCAATATCGCATAAACCTGAACCCCGCGACCTTAAATTTGTAAATGACTCGTGCCCAGGGGTATCAATGACCAATAGACCTGGGACCTTCAGCTTTGCATCAGCTTTCAGTTCCTTAGTCCTCTCACGGATGTTTTCTGCAGGAAAATATGTCGCACCAATCTGTTGAGTAATACCTCCGGCCTCACCTTCCTGAACATTTGTGCCTCGAATACAATCCAGAAGCTTAGTTTTACCAGTATCAACATGGCCCATAATGCAGCAAATGGGAGAGCGAAGATTATCTTCACCCTCTTTAGAGGCAGAATCTGAATTTGGTGCTTTTTTCTTTGCAGCAGCATCTTTCTTCTTACCTTTGTCAACTTCCACCTCAGATTGTTTTTTCTGATTCTCAACCTCATGAGGCTTTATTGGTTGAGAAGGAATGGTTTTCTGCACAGAAACTGCAGGCTTCATCCCTTTATTCACAACAGGTTCGACCTCTTCATCAGAAAACCCGCTTTTGAATGAAAGGTTAACAACAGCATCATCATCCCAGCTTTTTGCATCCCATTCATCATCATCATCCTCTTCTTGTTCCACTCCATTCTCATTAACAGATTCAGAAACTTCGGATAGCTTCTCTGCAACTTCAACTGATTCCTGCTCCTCAACCTTCTCAAGTTCCACAGAGTGAAGCTCAGGAACATTAACTTGCTGGTTTTCTTCTTTTCTTTCTTCTGTGAGTTCCACAGGCTTCATAGTAGCTGCACCATTTGCTTGATTTGGTGCTGGTTTTGACTTCTTTTTCTGATACAAAGGTCTTTTAGCCGGTTTTTCGTTTTCTGTGGTAGGAGGTACACCCTCCACTGCATTGGGATTATTTTTAAGAAACTGGTCTCTCATTTGCTGTAGTCGCCTGTCCTCTTCTTTTTGCTTGGGAGTCTTATATAAACCTGCCTTCTTCAACTCTTGGATCCTCTCCTTTTCCCTCTCTTTTTTCTTCCGCTTTGCCTCCTCCTTTTGCCTCTCAAGTTCTTCTTGCTTAAGCCTCTCCTCTTCTTCTTTTTTCAGTTTCTCTTCTTCTTCCTTTTTCTTCCTCTCTTCTTCTTCCTGTCGCCTAGCAAGGGCCTCTTGCATCTCCCTGACATGTTTAGGCACCTTCTTTTCAGCTGCTTTGCCTTTCACTTCCTTCTTCTTTGGTTCAATTGCTAGCTCAATTTTCACTTGTTCTTGTTTTTCATCCTTGACATCTACAGATGCTGCTGCTGCCGCCTTTTTCTCCTTTTCCTTCTCCTTCTTCTTTTTCTTCTTCTTTGCTGCAGCAGACTCAACAGTCTCTACTTCAGCTTCCTTTGCAGCAGACCCACCAACTGGGGCAACAGCATCAGGTTGAACCTCAACTTTCTCCTCTTTTTGAGAATCGGCAGGCTGAACCTCAACTTTCTCCTCTTTCTGAGGAGCAGCAGGTTTTGATGGAACCTCACCTAGCTCTGCAAGAATCTTATCCAAATCATCCTCTTCTTGAGCAGTCCTTACATTCTTCTTCTTCTTTTTCTTACTTTTTGAAGGTTCTGGATCTTGGTTCTTATTGTTGTTAGAATAATCAGCTTCAATTTTACTAGTAGCGGTAGCTGGTTGTTCGGGCTCAACTACATCTGCAATTTCACTCCCAACCCCAGCATCTTCACCGACTGCAGTAAACACACTATTACTTTTCTTCTTTGAAGACTTCTTTTTACCAGTGAATGTAATCATAGATGCACCTTCATCCTCAACTGTATCATCACCAGCTGTAGTTGGTTTCGAAATGGAAGTATCTTCATCATCTTCATCGTCAAGCAATGCTGCACTGAAAGAATTACCACCACTCTTCTTTGAAGTCTTTGAAGACTTTTTTTTCTTACCAGAGAAAGTAATCTGAGGAATATCGTCATCCTCATCATTCTTTTCATCCTCCTCCTCCTCATCATCAGGAGCACTAAAGCTGGCCGCTGCAAACACACTCCCACCCTTCTTTCCACCCTTGGAAGCCTTCTTCTTCCCCGTAAAAGCAATCACAGGATCGTCGTCTTTCTCATCATCTTCAGCTGCATTACTCTTATCCACAATATCATCATCCACCTCACCATCATTATCCCCTTCATCACCAATGGCATCAAAAGCCGACCCCGCAAACAAAGTTTTCTTCGACCACTTTGAAGGTTTCTTCTTCCCCGAAAATTTCAACGCCGGAGCATCCTCCTCCTCCTCTTCATCACCTGTTACCGCAGACTGCTCATCAGCCTCCCCATCCTTATCCTTATCCTCATCCTCAAGCAACCCGAAACCCGACGAGCTGAACGTATTCCCACCACTCTTCTTCGACTTCCCCTTCTTCTTCCCAGTGAACACAACTTGCGGAACCTCATCTTCATCCTCTCCGGCCCCCTCAAACTCCTCATCCACTCCCTTGGCAGCTTTCGAACCCCCCTTTTTGGCCTTCTTCCCTTTACTAGGAGGAGCAACAACCTTGTCTTCCTGGACCTGACTCTCCTCGGACAGCTCAGTTCCGACGGAATACTCGTCGTCTTCGATCACCAGGTTCTTCTTCTTCGATTTCCCACCACCCGCCGGTTGCGGATTCTCCTCGTCACCGCCGCGAGCAGTCGGCTTCTTCCGACCCATGAATGTTTCGACAGATTATAAATCTCTTTGGTCAAAATTGAAACTCGCAACCCCTCTCCCAAATCCTAATCGCAAAATCAACAATAATAATCAAAAGAGAGAAACGAAAACCCTAAGCTGCGATTGTGTATCTCAGAAGCTAGAGAATTAGATCCAAATTTCACAGAATCAGAGATAGAGAGTCACAGCAGGAATGTGGAAAAGAATCTGATCCTATAAGAACCACATGTATATTATATGTATATATATATATGAATATAGAGAGAGAGAGCTTACTTAGAGCAGTGAGAAGAGAGCAGAAGAAACAGAATCAGAGAACGAACGAAGGAACGGAGAGGGGAGACCGTGAAAGGTAGAGAAGGACGTCGTAGTGTTTTGAGCTATTAGGGTTGGCTCAGGCTGGATTTTTCGAAGAAAAGCCCACAACCGCCTTTTATATCATTTTCCCAAAGCCTCCTTTCGGGTCTCGGTGCAAATTATCTGTCACTACCCTCTGCATCCGCGACACTCGTGTGTCGAAAACGTTTTCAATATATAGTTATTTTTTTTCCTCATTTGTAACTGTTTTTTTTTTTACGGCTATTGTCACCCCATTAAATACTTGGTTTATCCCACATTTCAATTTTAAACTAAATATTCCAATACAAACCCCATAATCAAGAATTTTTATGAAAATATAATATTAAACTAAAATCTATAAAATCTAAACAACAACAATTCTCTACATCTTTACATCGGAGAAAAAAAAAATTCTCTATATATTTCAAATCAGATTTGATAATCACTTCAATCTTCAATAAGGTGGTTATACAGTGTGATGGGATTGTTTGTTCTTATTTTTATTTTATTTTATTTTATTTTTGGCTTCAAATGTAGTCTTTCATAGGATTTTCTCAGCTGCGGACGTCCGCACCAATTTTTTGGTGCGGATTTCCATTTTTGCACCACTTTTCGATAGAATTTCCTTATCTTCACCATTTAGTATCTAGATAATATTGTGTAGATCATCTCTGCAAAATTGCAGCCAATTTGGTGATCGTTAAGGCCCTCAAACTCGAAAAACAAATAGACGGACTGAATTCTGTCCGGTTGTGTTCATACCAGAAAAACTCGAGTTTGAAGACCTTAACGATCACCAAATTGGCTGAAATTTTGCAGAGACGATCTACACAATATTATCTAGATACTAGACTGTGGAGATGAGAAAATTCCATCGGAAAGTGGTGCAAAAATGGAAATCCGCACCAAAACCGTTAGTGCGGACGTCCGCAACCGAGAAGGGCTGTATATATATATATATACAAGGATTATTAGGTGCGGACGTCCGTACAGGTTTTCCGTACTGATTTCCACCGTTTTTCCACCATTCCAGCGCCAGCGACGCCGTTTCTTCTCCCCGGCGTGATCCTAGACCTCCCCCGACGGTCTTGGAATGAAGAAGAAGGCCGGAGAGATCGCGATTGGAGGTCCACCATGATCGGTCGTGAAGTTCTGAGTGAGATTGCTGCACAGACCTCCGATCGCGATCTCTCTGGCCTTCTTCTTCATTCCAACACCGTAGGGGGAGGTCTGGGATCACGCCGGGGAGAAGAAACGGCGTCGCTGGCGCTGGAATGGTGGAGAAACGGTGGAAATCAGTACGGAAAACCTGTACGGACGTCCGCACCTGATAATCCTTGTATATATATATATATATATACAGCCCTTCTCGGTTGCGGACGTCCGCACTAACGGTTTTGGTGCGGATTTCCATTTTTGCACCACTTTCCGATGGAATTTTCTCATCTCCACAGTCTAGTATCTAGATAATATTGTGTAAATCCGTACGGACGGCGGAAATCCGTACGGAAAACCCGTATAGATGTCCGCACCAGAAACAGACTGTATATATATATATATATATTCATAATCATAAAGAAGGAACTCAAGAAAAAGATTAAGGAGAACGTATATAGGATATACGTGGTTTGAGAAGAATGGAGGTCTACCTCAAATATATTGATGAGTATTTGTATATATTTTTAGATTTTATCATATTGGGGAAAATAAAAAATGAAAATGAAAACCAGATTTTCTCAAAATTTTAAGGGTAGAACTGGAACATTAAAGGTAAAAAATAAAGAATAGGGTGAACTGAGCATTTAGTTGGGTGGAAATAGCCGCACCTTTTTTTTTTTTTTTCATTTTATGAAGTTAGTGGGTAGTAGGGATTGGAGAGTTTTTTGGCAGTTAAAACTCTCACTCGTTGCAGTTATCTCTTTCATTACTTTTCTCTCCCCAGTAATCTCCTTTTTTATTTATCTTTGTTTTTTTTTTCTGTTTACCATAATAACCTTCGTGTTTGGTTGTAAGGGTAATGTGATAGCTGGGCAAAATCGGCAGTTCATATTTTAGTGAATTTGTTGATCGCCCGGCTTTATTGTAGTAGAGATGGCCACGCCACATATTTTCTTTTCTTTTTTTTTAAACAGTACAGTACAGTACATGACAAATGGTTTACACATAATTTTGGTGTTTCAAGTCTCAAAACAATCATAAGGTACATGAATTTTTAATCTCAATCAAAATATGTATATGTCGTTATGTCTTCCGTTTCTTGTGTGATTTCCGTTAACATTTGAGGTACAAATCTGTCACTCTCTAATTTAGCAGTAATAAATTATTACAATTAATAATTACTAAGGAGAGAAATTAAAAAGATTCAATTCTCATTTTTGAACTAGTAATAAATTTTTTTGAGGAGCAGCAAAGTCATTTTTGAGCACAGAAGATCTAATTTTCATTGCTGAACTAGTAACAAAACATCAATTTCTGGAAGACCAAAATTAAAACAGAAAATGGAATAGAGTGATATACTTGCAAACAACAAAGTCATTAAGATTATAGTCTGAGTTAACAAAATTAAAAAAATATATATATAAATAGAAAAAGAATAAAACAAATATAAAGAAAAGGAAAAATGGAGAAAACCTGAAATCACCCTTTGAAAATTAAGAAATTACATAGAGTTAACGGCGTTATTGACGTCATGTACTAAAAATGTGTCATGATTCTTATGTCATGTACCTTTATGATTGTTTTGAAACTTGAAACACCAAAATTAGGAGTGTACCATTTGTCATGTACTGTTCTTAAAATTTTCCTTTTTTTTTATATTAAAGGTTTTATAATAATAAAAAGCTTATTTTGAATCAACGATTGTTGTCATCCAACCGTCCATTCACAAATCATCACTTGGCCCTCGATATAATGTCTTCATTAGAAGTTCTCTCTTGTCTTTATTACCAGATATTATCTATTTGTCTCTAGAAAACCTAGGTGGCCTATGACATATTTAACCCTGGTCAAGGGGCGCCTCTGACGTCATCACGGTTTCATCTTGATGCTATCAAACGGGAGATGACAAAGCTATGGTCTTTCCCCCTTAATTTGTTCAGATCTTAGCAGTTATGGACTAACACTTGGTGCGTTTTGTTTTCAGGAAACCAAGACATGTGGGGGCTTGGTGTGAGTCCACAATATGGTGGTTTGGCAACGGGTCACCATTTATAGAATCTTGGTGACTCGTAGCCAGTTATCCATATTAGGTTCAATGTCGGGTTTTCTTGTTTGCAAGTCTTCCTTCCTTCTCTTCGTTGTGGCTTACTTGACTCAAGTCTTCCTGCCTTCTCTTCATTGTGGCTTACTTGACTCATATACTCTCATATAGAATTTTAATTTAACTGAGACACACAAAACATATAAAATCACTAGATAAAATTTCTATCGATTAAAATGGTTATTTTAAAATCGTTTTAAAAAAAAATCATTCCAATATGTGTCTTCATCTATATTAAAAATAAAATCAAGCAATTTATATTGAAGATAACGAAAAAATCAATAAATATTTAATAAAAATAATAATTTGAATTGCCAAGCAATCATTTTTATTTTCAAAAACAAAACTAAAGCAAGTTGCTTCTAAGGGGATTTGACCGGTTGAACCCTCAATCACTTCCTTACCCACAAAATGTAGCTGGACCAGTACGTTAGGGTTGCTTATCACGATATTTACTAACTAAATGTGTATATGTATAGAAAACATCAGTGGGCGTGTGCACTACTATTACCATGAGTGGCTCCGTCGTTGCTCTCACAAGTGTACGAATCACATCAAGTAAGGAAAATATTTAGACCTTGATTAATGTATGTTGAGACCTCAACAAGAAAGGGAAAGAGAAAATAGTAAAATGTATGAATTCAAAAGAAAAAACTAATTCATTCTTCACTAATAATGCTCGATCAGTTCCTTACAACCAAGACCACATAGTTTGATGGATAGCTAATACATAATATCTCAAGGACATGCAGATACACACTTGAGGAGCATGTTGCTAAGTATGGATGACCTCCTCACCCTGACACTCCACCAACTTCTCATCCTTTAGAATTTCTCTCCACCAGCCTCACCACCAGCTGACATAATCGCATTGGAGCCAACACATTCCTAAGGGAGTGGTGCACTGGAGAGCCTAGAGACTGATGGTGCCTCATGCTGACAACACCTTTGAGATCGTGGTTTCCTACATCAAGGCCCTGGAATCCAAAACGAGTGATTGGGCCAAGAACATGCAAACCAAAATTGGAGAACTCAACAACTCATTGTTGCAAGTGGTTGGAGCTCTTGATATCAGGGACGGAGGATAGTAGTGAGTTCTCTGGACTTTTTTTTGTTCTTTACAAATAGTTTATGGTAGGGATTCATAAAATAAGTGTATATATGTCACATCCCGACCCTTATATTTTTACCTTATTTACTAGCCTGATTATAATAAGAATTTTACCGTCTCCGTCATTGTGTAAATAGTTTAATTGGTCCCTAAAGGGGTTTCGGGGATGATTATGTGCGGAGGATTATTCGTATGGGGAAAATACGACGACGGTAAAAATAGTAAATTTTAGCTAGTAAAAGGTAATTTTTATTCGGGTATTATTTTTTCGGGGTGTTTTATTTTTTTTGGAATTGGGTTGATAGGTTGGACCGGTGGAGGCCCAACCCATTTTTTTTCTTCCTCCCTTTCTTTTTTTTTTCCTCTTTTCTTTTTCCTCTCCCCGAGCTCTCTCTTCCCGCCGGACTTCCAGCCGTCCTCCCTCCGCCGTCCGGCCACC
>NC_020492.1:14474528-14486245 GCF_000184155.1 Fragaria vesca subsp. vesca | reverse complement strand
TATATATATATATATATTATATATATATATATATATATATATATATATAAGCACACACACAATGTTGATCAGGTGCGGACGTCCGCACTAAAGTTTTGGTGCGGATTTCTATTTTTGCACCACTTTCCGATCGAATTTCCTCAAACTTCATTCTAGACATATCTAGATCATCTTGTGTAGATCATCTCTGCAAAATTTCAGCCAATTTGGTGATCGTTAAGGCCCTCAAAATCGAAAAACAAATCGACGGCCTGTATTCTGTCCGGTTTAGGTATATAACAGAAAAATGCAAGTTTGAGGGCTTTAACGATCACCAAATTGGCTGAAATTTTGCAGAGATGATCTAGACAAGATGATCTAGATATGTCTAGAAGGAAGTTTGAGGAAATTCGATCGGAAAGTGGTGTAAAATATGGAAATCCGCACCAAAAATTTGGTGCGGACGTCCGCACCTGATCAGCTGTGTATATATATATATACACCTAAATCTACTCCTTAACTAATACACAACATCTCAACTCCACATATCTTTTTATTAACAAAAATATAAGCATTCGCCTTCATCAACTCCAAGTCTTCCCTGTTCTCCGACTAAAAAAAGAACTCTCCCATGTTTGAAGAAAAACTCCAAGTCTCCATCTCTCGTTACTGAAAAAAAGAGTCTCTCTTGTACGAAAAAAAAAGAGTACTTTCGATCAATATTGATCAGGAATCAAAAGGTGTGTTACTATTCTCTAAATTCAAGTTTTAATTCTAAGATTATATTAACTATTAAGTTTCTGAATTTGGGGATATGAATACAATTATTTTCTGAATTTGGATTCTTGTATACGTATTGAATCATTTCTGCTCTTTTAGATTGATTTTCCTAATGTCGGATACTAAGAAGCCAAAAAGATTGAAGACTATAGTGTCGTTTTTCGGAAAGAACACTGAATCCTCAAGAGACGAGTCTACAAACTCAAACCCTTCTTCAATTCCTATTGCTTCGGTCTCTAATGACCACAATCAATCTGTACATCCTCTACCTCAGAATGAAAGAGATGAGTTTGATTGAGTTGTAAACGATCAGGAATTCGATATCAACTCTCTTGAACGTGATCCAAGTGTACGTCGTCAAATATGCAACTTTCCTCTAAAAGAAAATGATAACGTTCGATTGTCATATATTTTGCAAGGACCATGTCAACCGAAGTTACCAGAGTATCCGGCTCACTTAGATGGAGATCAAAATCGCCGGTTCAGTAAGTCTTGGTTCACAAAATTTTCTTGGTTGAAGTATTCAGTTAAAGTGAGTAACGTTTGATTGTCATATATTTTGCAAGGATCATGTCAACCGAAGTTACCAGAGTATCCGGCTCACTTAGATGGAGATCAAAATCGCCGGTTCAGTAAGTCTTGGTTCACAAAATTTTCTTGGTTGGAGTATTCAGTTAAAGAAGACAAAGCTTATTGTTACCCATACTTCCTTTTTGATAAAAATTAGTCACAAAAATCATTTACCGTTGAAGGGTTTAGAAATTGGAAGAGAGTTGGGGGTGCAGGTTGTGCCTTCAATAGTCATGTGGGCGGCATCAAATCTGCATATTATCTTGCTCTGCAACAATGGAAAGACTTAAGAAATCCATCAACGCATATTGATAAAGTGGTAGACAGATTATCACCAGCAAAAGTGATGGAAAATTGGTTGCGTCTAAATACAACCGTGGAGTGTCAGATTTTTAGGAACCCAAGCATTGGCTTTTATAGGTAATGATGAGTCCATGAATTCAGATAATTGTGGAAATTTTAATGAATATATGAGGCTTTTGGAAGGAATAATCCAGAGGTTAAGAGAATCTTAGATAATGCTCCTTTCAATGTAAAGTACACTTTACCAATAATACAAGAAGAGATTCTTAATATTTGGGCCAACAAAGTCATAAACAAAATTCGATAAAAAGTTAGGGATAATAAATTTTGTCTTCTTCTTGATGAAGCAAGTGATTCTTCTCATAAGAAACAAATGGGTATTGTCCTATGATTTGTTGATTGCAAAGGCTTTGTGAGGGAGCGATTCTTTGGTATTGTGAATGTTGCTGACACAAAAGCTCAAACTCTTAAAGATGAGGTATATGCAAGGTGTTGGGTAATGGGGTAAAGATAATCTTTTAGTGAAAAATTTACAGGGTCAAGTTTATGATGGTGCTAGCAATATGCGTGGCTCATGGAATGAATTACAAGCATTGTTTCTTCAGGATTGTCCGTATGCATATTACGTATATTTTTTTTGCTCATCGTTTACAACTTGCTTAAATTGGTGCACTAGAAGAAGTTAGAGTTGTTTACAGATTTTTTTTCAATGTTGATTAAGATTGGGAATTTCGTTGGTGGTTCTACCAAGCGTAGTACTGAGTTAAAACTGACAAGTGAAGCTAAAATTGAAGAGTTGTTGGATGCTGGATTGGTTGAGACAGGAAAAAGAGCTAATCAAACTCGTTGTTTACAGAGACTTGGAACCACTCGATGGGGAAGTCATTTTAAGTCCGTTAATAGTTTACTTGAATTATTCGGTTTAACAAGCTCATGGTGGAGAACTTATAGGACAAGAGACACACTAAACAAATTTATGGTGACGCTGAAGGTATATATCTCTCTATGACATCTTTTGAGTTCTTGTTTGTCTTGCATTTTCTAAATAAAGTCAGGGCATCACTGATTTTCTTCATCAAAAATTCCAAAAGAAATCTGTAAATATTGTTAGTGCTCTTAATCATATTTCTACTACAAAAAAGTTGCTTCAAAAGTTGAGGGACAAATGGTTGGGAGAATTTTCTTGAAACTGTGATATCATTTTGTGAAACTCATGAGATTAACATGTCTGATATGAGTGCTCCACAAAGGATGGGTACTGGTCGTCCTTGTCAACAAAATAATGTTGTTATAGACAAATAGATGAAGAAGTTAGATGATAGATTTCTAGCGCAATCAAAGGAACTTCTCGCTCTTATTGCAGCTTTAGATCCTCAAGATGATTTGTAGTCTTGCTGAAAAGTTCTATCCCCAAGATTTTACTTCTGCTGAGTTGCATGCTTTAGATTTGCAATTGATATTATATGCTGAAAATATTCATAGTCGTCCTGAGCTTCAAAATATTACTAGCCTTTCAAAATTATGTATGAAATTGGTTGAAACAATATTAGCAGAAGACTACCACTTGATTCCTAGATTGTTTTGTTTGGTATTAACTCTTCTTGTCCCTACGACATCGACATAATGAGCATTTCAGCTTTGAGAATTATTAAAAATCGACTTCGGAGCAAGATTGAAAAGAGTTTCTTGATGATTGCATGTTGGTTCATATTGAAAGACGATTTGCTGATAGTATTGACAATGAGTCAATTATTGATGAATTTGCTACAAAAACTCGTAGAGTACAGCTTAAGATTAGGTAGCCAAATTAGTTTTTTTTTATATATGTATGGATTCTACTTAATCTAATGATCTGATTTCATACATTTTGAATTTTTTATCAAAGAAAAATTTAGCCCAGATAGTTTTGGAATCCTGGTTTCGTCTCTACTTGATAGGGTTCGTCAAGTCCTTAAAGTTCTTGACTTTGTCCCCCACTCCCCTCTCTCAAAGGTTCCTTCTAATTTTAACCCCCCAGATGAGGCAGGCCCTAGCCAAGCTCCAACCAGGGAAGACATGCAAGATGATGACATGTAGACAAAGTAGGAGGAATAGAAGATAATCCATGAGAGCCAAAGGAGAAGATGGTAGATCTTGGCACTGATATGAGAAATCAAGGTTGGACTGGGAAGCTCTGATCCTTTGGCATTCAAATTCAAGGGGGGAAAATATCAAAATCAGCGAGAGTGAGTTTGTTTTTTTAACACAATTTTTTATTTTTCTTTCAGGTAAAACAATGGTTTATTTTATTTGGATATTTGGTGTGTAACTGCATAAACACAAGATATTTTATGTTTGAAATTATGCATGTGGTTATCTGAGTGTGTGTGATTTCAAATATAAAGAAGATGGAAACTGGTTTTTAAGATCTCTGAAATTATTAGAGTGATATGGGGTGTATGGATATGGTTGTGAGATTTTCAGCTCATTGATCTTGTGTTGAATAGAAATGCTAAAAAGGAAGACTATATGTATATTGGTTATTCATAGTCAACACAAGATTACCTATTCTTTTTAGGGGAAAGAAAAGGACCAAAGTGACTAAGTTGAAGATCAGAAGTAGTTGAATAACATCAAAGTTATCCGCAGCAAAATCAATGATTCAAATATGGTAGACAACTTATCACATCAGATTCATCGTAAGGTTGACATTTTACACTTTGTTTCACTACAAAAAAGAATTCAGTTAGCCACACCAAATTGTCATGGCAAAGATTTGCCGTCACCATTGGTCTAAGTTTTGTGACGGCTTTGCGATGGCAAAGCAACCATCGTTAAATTAAAACAATTTTGCGACGGCAACTTCGCACCGTGGCAAAAATATGTGAGCTTTGCGACGGCATATGGCACCGTGGCGAAAAAATGTGAACTCTCGGTTTAATTGTAACCATTGATCTCATCCTCACTTCATCTGGACCATTGGTCCTAAGTATAAAATGGTCTCAAGTATAAAATGTAAAAACCATATTCTATTCTTCAGTTCCCTTTACCAGCTCTTTCAGTTCCCTTTACCAGCTCTTTTAGTGGAGAACGAGAGAGAGAGAGAGACCAGAGTCGAAACCCTAGCCCGCCGCAGCCGGTCTCCGCCACCATCCTCCACAGCCGAGTTTCCACCACCGTCCGGTGACATCTCTACCTCCCACCACAATATTCGTATTTGTTATGGCCGCCCTCGCCTCCGATCTCGATCGAAAAGAGCGCCAGATGATGCACCTCTCTGTCCACACCGGTGTTCCGCCCGCTGCTGCCGACGATTTCCTCTCCGAGAAGTCCCACAACGTCTCCCTCGATGGCCATTTCAGCATCCAGGTCCCTTTTCCTCAATCCCCCTCAATTTCAATTTCATCTTTTACTTGTGATTTTTGCGTATCTTTCATTTCTAAATTGCAAGATTAGTTCTTTATGAAAGATTAGATTAGGTGCTTCTTGAATCTTTAACTCTTGTTATGGTAGTAAGGCATTTCTTGGATTATAAGCACAAACATGTTTTTGGTAGAGCTGATAGTAATGGTTAACTATGACTAGCACTAATCCAGTGGTTTTGATAGTAATGGGGATGTAGACCTTTTTTGGTATATTAACTAGCACTAGTAGAAGACTTTGAAATTTATGCAGGATAAGAAGAGTAGGTGTTGCTGCATTATTTATATATCTAATGATTTGTACATGTTTGAGCTATTAATCTGTAATATGAACCTGATATTTTTTTTCAAGTATAGCAGTGTATGAATTACTGAAGCATTGGGGTTGTAGGTAGAAGAACATAAGCGACTTTATCATGAACAACTTGAGGTATGCATTTGGAAGTTGTGCACCATTTTTATGTCTGTATACAAATGCATGTGAACTGTTTATATGTTTAAATCTGCATTTTGTATCTCTGTGCAATAGTTCAAGTACTTTGAATTATTTTATTAAAAATATATGGCTAAAGTCTTGTTGTTCTTAGCTTAATCATTCTACAAGCACTGCTTTCATTTCTAAAGGCTTGTAAACTTTCTTCATTGATGTTCTTATATGCATCATGTTTACACTTAAACCTCAATGCATGTTGTGTGGTAATACCTAAGCACATTATTTGGATAAATTTTAATCCGACTAATAGTAGTCTAATATGAATGGTGACTAAAGATGTATCAAGTGGTTTAAGTGTAATCACGGGTCTTTCCTGTTATTTTTATCAAGTGGTGACTAAAGATGTTGAAGATGAGGCCAAGTATGTCTGTCTAGTGTCATCCAATGTTACTTCTAGAATTGAGTGGTGGTTTTTGTTTATGGAGTTCGGAAGCAATTCACTAAACACTCTCTTACTTGGTTTAATTTCCTTCTTTAAGGAGAAAGGATGAGCTTTGGAGGCCTGGAGTTCAGTACTGCAGTTCAATAGAGAAGGAGAGGAAACTC
Source organism: Fragaria vesca subsp. vesca (assembly GCF_000184155.1). Lineage (NCBI taxonomy): Eukaryota > Viridiplantae > Streptophyta > Magnoliopsida > Rosales > Rosaceae > Fragaria > Fragaria vesca. The sequence goes on along the minus strand of NC_020492.1, from coordinate 14,480,173 downwards.
CTCTTGCATAGCTATTGTTTCGGCAATAGAGAAAGGTAGTAAACCTATTGTGTTGGCGTTTGGTTTTGGTTTAGTGAAGGCTTGTGTGTTAGTAATTGTTTTAGGAGGTGGTTGAAGTCATTAGTTATTATTTTGGTTTGTTGAATTGATGTCGAATGTTTGGATTGGATTAATTTTTTAAAAAGTGGATTGGACTTATTGACTTGTGAGATGTTGTTAAATGTGTGAGATTGGCTCTTTGTATCAAGTCATTCTTAAGTATTGCCTTGAATGTATTCACACACGAATTTTAACAGACATTATCTATGTTTCTCTATGTTTCACCTTTATGGACACATGTTTTGACATAGTTCTTTTATAGGTTGCTAATGGAAATTGTGGATTTACAATTAGCAAAACCTTGAGCGAAATTGGAGTCGGTTCTAGTGGTTGCTAAATGAAGCAGAATTGGCAGCTGCATTTAAAATACAGGTAGCTTGTTATTAACATGGAAGCTGTTTTTCATGTTATTAGTTTTTGTATCCTTGGTTTACGCTTAGTATCTAGATAGCACCATCTCAGATTCACAGTAAAGACTTTTCCCATGTTCTGTCTTGCAAAAATTTGAAGCTCTTATTATGCATACTATGTGATTCATATAGGAAAAAAAAATTTCTATGTGAAGCTTTTTATAGTTGAAAGTTTTTCATGTTGCATATTACTTTTATTATTGTTAGGTTGAGAAAGTAGAGGAACGTTGTTTGCCAAACTCATGCTGCAGCCCTGCAATTCCAACTGTACGTTGGGGACTTTTGATTACGGTCATCTGTTGTTTGAGTTGTAGGGTCAAGATCTTGTTATTACAAATATTAAGGACTCTAGAGCTGTGCTAAGCACAAGAGATGAAGAGAGTTCTCTCCTTGCAGTTCAATTAATTGTACGAAGACTGAAAACCAAATAAGTTACTTGGTTCGTATTTTAGTTAAGAATAAAGATATGTGTTTTTTAGTGTTGTGTTTATGTTTGTAATTGAGATTCAAATTTATGATTCCTTATGATGTATACTAAAGAATCCCTATTGCTGGTATATATTTGACATGAACTCTATTTAATTATGCATGAATGACCAGGCTACTGAAGCCATGGAGGCTTACAAGATGGAATTGGACGAATACAACAAGTCTGATTTATTTTGATTCTTACCCCAATCATATGACTTGCATGCTACTTTATTTTGATTCTGATTTAACATGATCTACAATTGAAACTTTGGTTCTAGAGACTTTGACATAGTTAGTTGCACTTAGTTGGTTTTGTGCTTGTGTCAATGAACTATTTGGTAGAAACACTTGTAAATTACTGCTTGATGTGCTTATATTGATTTGCACTTAGTTGGTTTTATGCTTGTGTAAATGAACTATTTGGTAGAAACACTTGTAAATTACTGTTTGATGTGCTTATATTGATAGTTTTTCTGATGTAAAATTGACATTTGAGGACTCTAATTGAATGTAACAATTTTTTTCAGTATGTTTAATTTCTTTTTGCACAGCTTTTGTCCAAAATAAAAAATAAAAATAAAAATCTGACAAGCTAATATGCTTGTTAGTTTTTTTTTTAAATTTATAAATAGAATTTGCTACGGCAAGTTTGCCGTCGCTAATGAGTGATTTGCGACGGTGGAAGCAGTCGCTGCCTGCTGTCGTAAAAGGTAAAAGAGTTGGCGACGGCTCGTTGCCATAGCCAAAAGCAACAACGACGCCCTCAATGGTGACGGAAAAAATGTCGTCGCAAAGCCGTCACCGTTGCTCTTTCGCGACGACAAAGTGGTCTTTGGCGACGACTTTTTGCCGTGGCTAACTGAATTCTTTTTTATAGTGTTTTTAGAATCCTATAAATGTTGTTATTGCATGATTTCCTAATTACATACTTTACTGAAAAATTTATATAGTGATATTTATTATATATGACGTGCAATGTGATGGTTGACTAGTTATCATGTTTCAAAATGAATATCATCTGTCATAGTGAACATTTAGGTAGGGGTAGATATTTGCTCTATACGTTAAGATGTTGTAGTTGATACTATGCTTTTTGAAAATCTAGAAAAGGCTTTGATATCATTGCCTTTGAGTTGATATATTCATGCTAATGTTCAAATAGCTCTCTGTGTGAAATTAATAATTGATTGTTGCTTCTCTTATTTGCATTAATAGAATACACTTGATATTTGTAATTCATCTGTGAGTAAATGAAACTATAATAAAAGAGAGGTTGTTGGTTGTGTTAAAGAACTAAGCAAAACTAGACGTGTTGAGATTTCAATAGATAGATTTTAAATTCTCTTGTGCAGGCAATTCATTACTCTTCTCTTGTGTAGAGAAGATTGAGTTGTAAACGAAAAAGTGATTGAGTCTATTGTAGTTGTGATAAGTACTACATTGTTTGTAAACTTATACTTAATATTATATTGATAATCTTGCTCTATGCTTTTTCCCTCATAGAGGTTTTGCATTGAGCCTTGAATCTTTTTGTGTTGATTAACTTTGATATACTAAAAAATATATAGTATTTATATAAGCTAAAACATATTATTACATCATTGAGAATTACTTTGAGCAAGCCTACATGAGTATGAGAAAACTTTGCTCCCTATGGAAAAAATTCAACCAATACTTGTGTGTGGTGCAAAAGTACTAGAAACGACATATTTAACTTAAAAGAATTGTCTCAAACTCATGTAGGCGTTTACTACATGCAAATAAAAATCAAGTATGAGAAAACCTTGCTCCCTATGGAAAAAATTCAACAAATACTTGTGTGTGGTGCAAAAGTACTAGAAAAGACGTATTTAACTTAAAAGAATTGTCTCAAACTCATGTAGGCGTTTACTACATGCAAATGAAAATCAAACATGCATATGCTCCATGTTACATCGTATATCTGCAACATTCTCAAAAAACCATACCCCCCCCTTCCGGCAAGCCTATCAATACCACATGTCGACGAGGTTTTGGAATTCGTATATGATGGATACAAAACTACATCCGGTACCTGTTTAGGGAGAAGGGTTTGGAAAACAAGAATTTGGTCTTGCACCGAAAACCTAAACCCTTTTTTTGATTCCCACTACTACAACACTGGTTCCCATCATCTGCTTCAACATAGGAGGCAACATCTAGCGCATGCAACTGCGCTTAGCATCATTGTTTCTTCATTTAATGGAGGACCCGAGAACGACAATCTCACATGAGTCACCATACCACAAGGCGAGCAATGACCAAGCATTTATCGTAGTTAAACTTGCAGACAAATTCCACTGTGTCCTCCACTAAGTACCACTGCTTGTTGAAAAAAGGGTCATTCAAAGGGATCTCAAAACGGATCTTTAGCTTCTCGATCTTTTTCACATTCTTGTCGATCCCTTTAAAGTCTCAAAGTATGTAACCAATGATCTTCATAATTCGATCTGATGTGAAGGCTAGAGGAATGCCAAGCAGTGTGATCTAGTATGATGATGTCACCAAAGGCACTGATTCCACCAGATTTACTCCGTCATAGCACGCCAAGGCGGCTGGCGAACAATTGTATTCCCACAACGCACTTTTCCAAACCTTATTTATATCTGATGGTGCAAAGCTATAAGACCCGATATCCATTAGCCTCATCGACTTGCAGCTTCCCATCAAGGCATCAAACATGACAGAACTTTCCAATGAAAGGGCGCACCTGGTATTCACGAGCGGTAAGCACTTTCCCCACAACAAAAACTTTAGGTTGACGGAGCCCTTGTCCATAAGATGCACGCAGATACACCTTCTTTCTACCATATGCGAACGGTAAAGAAGAGGCGTGGTGTGCCGCCAATTGTGCTCATGATTGTGAAACGAAAGAATGACAGAAAACCCTAACCCTATAAGAGAAAAGGAGAGCGGCCAAGATTCTACTATTTTGATTTCAAAAATCCTTATTATTTGTTACAATATTTGAAAGCCTCCAAATAGTTTACTTATTAGGAACATTAAAAAAAGACCCTTATTAAGTTGCTTTGTTGACTGCTATATGTTTGATGGTTATAAGGACTATTCCAAATTCTAGTAATACTAGTGTTGACTCTCTAGTGATAAAATGGGCTCCACCTCTTTCTAATTTTTTCAAGCTTAATTTCGATGGTTCAATAATGAATCAATCGAATCCTTCTAGTGTTGCTGCAGGTTTTGTCTTAAGAGGTCAACATGGGAAACCTCTTCTTGCTTCTACAAAAATGTGGGTTTTCGAATGTTTTTAAGACAAAAGCTTAAGCAAGAGCAGATCTTTTAGTTGATGTGATCTATGGTCATAAATCTGTTATGGTTGAAGGAGAGTCAAAGTTACTTATCGATAGTATTCAAAACAAGGTTTCAACTTCTGGGAGGATCCGAAATATCGTTCGTGACATTAAAAATTTACAATCTTGACTTCAAAATTACAGTTAGTCAAATTCTGACGTGTTTAAAGAGGTAATCTTAACCATTCTCTTCTCGATAATAATTGGTCACATGTCCTACCTCTTTCGGTCTTTATGTGTGTCTAATTTTAACTCTTTGTTTAGGTTATTTTTAACTTTGAAAGGTTTTTCACTTTAGTTCTTGTTTTCACAGAAAGTGCGGTACTTAAGTTTGGGCTGGGTCACTATGCTTGTGGAACCCTAGGGTTTCGTGACAGAGGGCGGTGGCAACCTTGGTCTTCCACTGCACGTTGTGGTATCTGACATCTTTGTTGTCGATAGGAGGCAGCACAAGGGAGGGAGTCTCTCCTCGGTGCTCGGCTGGAGCAAAAGGTCCATTGGAGGCGAGATACTGAGAAAGAGCTTTCGTCTATCGGTGAAGCCGATCTCGGGTGAAGGTGAGCATCCTGGGTCCTGATCAGTGTTTATAAATAGCGGTGGAACGAGGCCCGACTAGCAGCAGTGGATCGTGGAAGCGGTGAGTGCCGGTGAAGACAGAAGGGATTGAGCTTTGGATCTGTGTTTGACGACCCAACGGCGATATTGGATCTTGCTTGATTCTTCAACGGCGGGGCTTGAAGCAGCGGAGGTAGGCAACAACGACCATGTGGTCCAAGACGGAGGAACCTCCGGACTAAACTGGTGGTAGAATGCCTCTCCGGTAAACTTGCCTCCAGTCCGAATTAGACGGGAAAGAGGAAGGACTAGTTGGGCTTTTGGGCGTTAGTCTGCTGGGCTGCAACCTTACAACCTAGTGGGATGAGCCTCGAGGTCTACTTTTCTTATCTCTCTTCATTTTGATTTGGGTCTGTGTTGGGTTTTGCGGGGGAGTGACAGATCCCTACATAACCGCATCGAAGATTCTACCCCTTTTTTTGATAGAAAGGTATACCGAAATGGTCTTTAGGTCTTGATTCATTGAGCTAGGGTACTTTGGTTAGTTATGTAGATTATTGTTTTTTAGGCCAAAATAAAATCCTCTTGTGGACATTAGTTTTTGAGTTAGTTATTTCTTTGTAGCTTTAGTAGGACTCTTCGAGTTGTAATGGAGCTATGCTCCTGGTTGACCAACTGTTGGATTTGTATTGGAGTAACTCCTGCTTGTCCTGTTGGGTAGTTTTAATATATGGATTTTACGCCTCCCAGAGTAACATAAATTTCCATAAAAAAAAAAAAAAAA
>NC_020492.1:14471533-14473082 GCF_000184155.1 Fragaria vesca subsp. vesca | reverse complement strand
CTCTCTCTCTCTCTCTCTCTCTCTCTCTCTCTCTCTCAGCTAAGAAATGGTAGCTTCAGCTTTCTCGGCGCCCCTGAGCTTCTCGTTCGCTTCGCTCCCTTCCGTTTCCGTCAGGTAACACCAACAAATGCTCTGTAATTTTGGCAGATTCATATATAGCAACAAGGGATTGTATTTGATGAATTTTTCGCTACGATTTGTAGAAAACCGAAGAGTTGTACAGTCTTTGCAACCTTGCGGAGTCCTTATGGCGACGCTGCCGGTAATCCTTCACTAATTATTCAACTTCATATTGAACAATTCACAGATTCGTGTGTGAGATTCTTAGGTTTTAGATGGTTTAAGCTTTTGCAAAGTGATTGATTGCGATACGTATTGCTGCCGTGCTCAGGTTTATCGAGTGGCACATCTCTAAAGCTTGATGGCAAGTTTTTTGGTGATACTAGTACCAGGTGTGTGTGTGCTCTTGTTGATTTTATAGATATAATAGTATTTGAGCTGTGAATTTCGATAAGAAATGCTGTTGGGTGGTAAATGATGAATATAAAACCGGGAATTACTTGGTTTCAAGGCTCCGTTACAGTATTTACAGTTCTGTTTAACTGTTTGAAGTGATTATTGAATTTCGAAATGGTTTGGAATATGTATAGTTACGGTGCAATAGAAGCGAAAAAGGGGAATCCGCCAATACTGCCGGCAGTTATGACCCCGGGAGGACCTTTAGACCTCTCTTCTGTGCTATTTAGAAATCGTATAATCTTCATTGGGCAGCCTGTCAACTCCTTGGTGGCTCAACGAGTCATATCACAGCTTGTAACTCTGGCTACCATTGATGAGGAAGCAGATATTCTGGTATGCTGATACTTTTATGTCGCTCCTATTCTCCCCAATCCTGGAATGTATTCACAAGGCTAATGTTTCAAGATTTTAGTCTTTAGAATGAAAATATGTCTATTCCAGAGATTGTAACTTGATCTTGTACCATTTCAGGTTTACTTGAACTGCCCTGGTGGGAGTACATACTCCGTGTTGGCAATTTATGACTGCATGTCTTGGGTAAACATCATACAGTTTTTATTTATTTTTTATGTTTAATGTTCTAATTCTGCTTACATTTCAGTGCTCTTTCCCTTCATTAATACTTTATATTTTCCTCTAGGGATTTTCTTTTGTCATTTTTGTGGACAAGTTCTTGTTTTCATTTTCCAGAATTTCATGATTCCCAGACCAACATAGTATGTACTATGTAGTTAATATTTGCATTTGATAATCAATTTGAAAAATGTGTAGTTGAACTATAAAGCAATCTCCACCTATTTATGAAATATTCAGATAGTATTCAAATTATGTAGAGCAACTGTATAAATTTTAGGCGGTATCTTAGATGAATATTGTGTGATATACACACACACACACACACACACACACACGTTATCAGGTGCGGACGTCCGCACCGTGCGGATCGTCCCTCCTTCGCCACCGTACACACCGGCGAGCACCGGCGAGGCGTGCCTCCACCCTAGCGGACTCCAGCAGCTTCTTCGACCTC
>NC_020492.1:14452154-14471513 GCF_000184155.1 Fragaria vesca subsp. vesca | reverse complement strand
ACCCTTAAAAAAAAACACTAGACTCATAATTATTCTTCATAACTGAATAAACCTGACAAGACCCTTAAACTACCAAGCAGACTTTCCTTTGACCAAAAAGGGATGGGCTTAGTCTTTGGCTTCCAAGGAGGATATTTCTTTTCCCGCCAGCTTATGGGTGTTTGCAGTATGGTAGTGTAAGTAGGCATATTGATGATGTTATAACCCAAAAATTTGGACTATTTAGTTCCATGTCTATTTTCTTGCTACAATGTTCTGGTGGGCATTGTCCCAGAGCCTTTTCATTTTTTGTATCTTTGTTTTTGTTTTATTTTTTATTTTTTATTTTTTTGGCAATTTGTGTTTAAACCAATATTTTTTTCCATTGTTTTGCTGTAGCAAAAGTTATACAAACATTAAACAGCTATTCATTCTCATACATGAGATACATGCAGCAATGAAAACATGCTTGTTAACAAGAGCAAGAGCTGTTTTATCTTATATTTTTATATTTTATCCTGTTACTGCACTTGCTCTTGCTTATCTGCATTCTTCCGATGTTCTTTTTCTTTTCCTTTCTTTTAAATGTATTTCTTAAATGTTAACCTATTACGGCACAATGTCTTGCTTATCTGCATTCTTCCGAAGTCAAACCGACTGATTATTCATTAGTCAACATCGGGCTGTTCTTTTTAAAATTTATTTTATAAACGCTAACCTGTTACTGCACAATGTCTTGCTTATCTGCATTCTTCTGAAGTTAAACCAACTTACTGATTATTCATTAGTCAACAACGGACTCATTTGAGATTTCTTCTAGAATTGGCAAAAGCTCTTTCAGATTATCAAAGTGCTTTTAGCAGCATATTTGATAAAAAGAGTTAAAAGTGCTTTCCAAATTATAGAAGCACCTTTTGGTGGTTTCTGATTAAACTGGGATGTGCTTCCTTGAAGAAGTGCCTTTTCGATCATTTTTTAATTTTTTTTAGTATTTTGTCCCCTGTTGCTCCGCGGCACGCTTCTTTCTCCTGTAACTTGTAGTATATTATTAATTTTGAATCTTTGGACTTCACATTGGCATGTCTAGTACAAGATATTGAAAGTGTTGGCTTATACAATCTTAAAATTCATTTCCTATGTGTTTAGTTCCATATCTATTTTCTTGCTACAATTCATAGATATAAAGTCTTCTCTTAAAATTGATAGATTTTTTGTGCATTAGTTGCTGTAAATTTTATAATACCTGCCAACATAGTTATAATCTTTTCGCATAATATCTGATTTTTGCATTGTCTGAATGTAGGGTCACGTAGAAGATGTGAGGCGCCAAGTTAATGAAGCAGTTCAAACTCGCCATGTTAGTCTCTTCTCCATACTTATAAGACAACTTTTGTACATGCCACATAGATACAACGCATACAATACATACATACATAACTACTTTGTAAATATTTATATATAATTTATTTTGGTTGTTGTTATTAGCGCTCCAACTTTGAATTGTCCCCCACAGTTGGTCTCCATAATATCATCAATTCAATGTATTCTTAAAAAAAGAAAAAAGAAAAAAAAAAAAAGAATGTTAGAACAATTCATGATAATAAAGACAATTACAGGATTTTAGCTTGACATGTGGGTATGTTAATGATAACTCTCATTGGGTCATCCAGTCATGCTTTCTTAGCGCTGTTCTGGTTGTCTAATGCAATTTCAGAATTACTTTTACACATTGCAGCCTAAATATACACATTGTTCCGGCTGTTCTGCATCACTAATTGAATTGAATTAAATTGAAGCAGGATAAATCAATTCTATCTATACTTATGTTTATTGAGTAGAAAGTGAAATGTTTTATAAGTTTTGCATATGATGGATTATCCTGTACCTATCCCGAAAACTGAAATTTAGCTTCAAGTTTTTCTGCGTCTGGGTGTTGGGAAAATTCTCTCTTGTGCTGTGGGGTATGGCTTATTTGGCGACATACATAACTAGGTTTTGTCTCGATTAGTCTCCATGTTTTTCTTTTATTGAAATTATGTTATATAAAAAAAATGTTGGACCGATATATGTTATCCAGGGGCCTGGGCATCTCTGTTTGTGTCAGATTTGAGTGGTACATGATGATGCCATGATCACTATTTTAAAGTAGTTTAGTCTTATTGCGCAGGTCCCCCAACAACACCCATAGAAAAAACCATTAATTTTTGTCCACCTGTCATAGATGGGTGACTATTCTCTTATTTTGAGTTAGTGTTCTTAATAATTTTGGGTCAAAGAATAGGCTTGAAAGCTGATGATTATTCTCTATAAGTTTTGGAACTCTCGACTCTGAATTATGATGTCCTTTACCTGATTATTCGCTCCATGGATCAGATTGTTCTTGCTGTTCAAGTTCCTATGCATTCCCCGCTCCACATGTATTTCAAGTTTAGCAGCTTATTTGCTGCCCCATGTCAACCTTTTCTCTGCTTTTCTATGCAGAAAGTCGACAAAATGTACGTTGCTTTTACCGGCCAATCTCTAGAGACTGTGCAGCAATACACTGAGAGGGATCGTTTTTTATCTGTTTCCGAGGTAATGATGCTGAACTCATCTTGTTAGTTTTTTCTTGTTGATTGGTAATGATACGCAGCATTACACATTGAGATAATGTAAAATCCATTGATTTGGGAGGGAATAAAAGTGGGTAGATAAAAATAGCACAGAAGGGGAATAAGCCAAGTAGCATCTGTAGTATCCAAATGGTCATAGAAGTGCTTCTGACCATATTACTTTGAGTGCATTCTGGTCGCTTTAAACTACTAACATCGCTGCTTTCTACACTAACAATGCTGCTTTCTATTTCAGGCTATGGAGTTTGGACTAATTGATGGTGTGCTGGAAACAGAATACTGAATAAAAAGATTTTTAGCAATTGTCCTGAAAAAAAAAATTCATGCTCCTTGTTGTCATATTTTTCAAATTAATAGTACAGTGCAATTCATTATCACATGATTGTGAATGAATTCGGTGAAGTATCAGAGCTTTGTACATCATGACACGTTGGATTAGATTGCATTAGAAGTGGATTTAATCTTGTTAGGTATTTGTGTAATTTGGTTGGGAGCTAAAGGAACTAGATTAGACTGTATTAGGATTGGATTGAATGTCGTTAGGTGTTTTTGTTTTTGAGAGGGTGGAAGTACTAGGATATTTTTAAATTTATGGTTTTATTACAATCTTCATGAGGTCAATGTGGAGAGGAAGGCTCCCATATTACATCTGAAGAAGACTCATAAGCAAATGGTTGCTGGACTGTGTGCAATATCACTGCATGCCCTGGGTCCAGATACCAGCTTAATTTCAGGTACTCAACGTCTTGATATCCAGAACAAAATTGCTCGGCTCGAATTGGCAATAGATATACCCTGTTTTAACAAGAATGATCCCCTGTCATTATAGCATGAGCACTAGGACATTTACAGAAGACATGTTCCCTGTTTTCCAGTAGAGCATGACATAACATACACCCAGCCGGTCCTTCAAACCCTTGGTGATCAACTGGGAGAATATTATGGCAAGCTCTGAATCACGAATATGAACCTTACCAGGTACCTCTAGCTTTATGGCATACATATGAACCCTTGCCAGGTACTCTAGCTCTCCACAAATGCTTCCATAGTTCCAAGTAGGAATCTCCATTTAAGGTAGAGGTAAGAACCTGACCAAGCACTTGTTGCTGTGCAATCCGATAAGCAGATTTTACCGTGAAAGTCCCACGTTTTTCCGGCTTGCTACTCAACCTATTAGGATTTAGGAGAAGAAGACTGGCTTGCTACTCAACCTATTAGGATTTAGGAGAAGAAGACTGATATGCAATTAGCAGCATGCGGTTGATAATTGCTTGAACGACCTTCCAATTTTATGTCCTGGTCTGTTGGTGAACTAACTCCGAAACATAATGTAAATCAGTATTGTATTAGAATTAGAAACTGAATGACGAGAACAAAGATCGTAACAACGGATAAGATATTTCTATCAGATTATGCTGCAAGACTGAGGAGATCGCTGCTTGCTTTTCAAAAATATAACTAGGTGAGATTAGGGTAAAGGGTTTGAAATGCTATCTCTATCTTGAAGAGAAAGTCTTGAACTCCTAGAAGAAATACTCTCTGGCGTATTTGCTTTTGTGCAACCATAGCAACAGTTCCATCTCTGGCGTCATCAACCTTTGCATTGAACAACTTGCTGCAAATAGCAAAAGAGAGAATTTGATCGAGTATCATCATAATTCATATCTTCTTTCCTAGGAAGCACAACTTGCTAGCGCATTACGGTCACCATGCGTGCAACTTCACCAAAACAAAACAAATAAAGCTGAAAATTCCTGCTGCTATGAAGTTGATTGGTGAAAGAAAGGGTTGGTGATGCCACCATAGGAAAAGCACCACTAGTTAAACTCTCAATTTACGGCAGAATCACGGGAATTAGTTGAAGCATGGGGAGGTGCCATGGTGCAAATTACCCCTCCTCCAACTAACAGTGGTTCTGACTTTTCACACAACACCCTCCTAAACCTCCTAAATCTTACTACTACTAGTATATGAAGTCAATTCACTTCAAATCTGTCAAAAATCGACGGCATAGTCTGAATTGCTACCAGGTAGGTGGGTGGGTGTGGTATGGGTTTCAAGAAAATCTATGCCTTCAATTTAGAAATGCTTTGCTAAACAAGAAACCCAACTCCCTAATTGCTCAAATCTATAAAACTCGGTATCACCCCATTGCTCCTTCTGGGAAGCAGAGCTTGGAGACTCGCCATCTTTCTCATGGAGAAGTATACTCCAAGGCAGACCAACTGTTAGAGCTGGGGTGAAATGGCGTGTTGGTAATGGACAACAAGTAAATATTTGACTGAGATAACTGGATTCTAGAATGTCAGCAATACTTGGAGCAAAAGCTTCCAAACTGTGCGTTAGAATTTGTTGAACTTATTGATGAAAGTAGCAGAAGTTGGAAAGAAGCTATGATTCGCAATATCTTTACACCGCATGAGCAAATAAAATTCTATGCAATCCTCTTAGCAGGAGACAGATGGAGGACACGCTCTTCTGGAGCTTAGAGAAAAGAGGCTTCTATTCTATGAAATTGGCATATTGAATTGCTAGAGAAGGGGTGCTAGCAGTGGCGGATCTAGGAAGATAATGCTTTAGGATCTACGTCTAATGGTAATTCATACAAAATGTTGTGGAAGAATTTGTGGGAAGTAAATGTACCTGGCAAATTGCAAATTTGCCTCTGGAGAGCTTCCAACAACCTCCAGCCAACTAAAGCGAAGCTGCTTACCAAAGGGTTTTAAGGTGATACAAGTTGCGTTCTCTGCCGGTCTGCCCCAACCGTTATAAAGACGGTACTCACATCTTTTGTCAATGTCCGATTGCTGCTTGTAACGCATGAGCAGAAATTTGATTCAACTTTTGCCTTTGGAACTCCAACTGATTATATTGCTAATATCAAAACACAAATACAATTAAATTAGAAGAGAATGAATCAAGAAAACCAAAACACAAAACCAGAAACCCAAAATCACCTGCCTTTGACGAACCCCAAATCAATCGCTTTAATTAGAAGAGAATGAATCAAGAAAACCAAAACACAAACACAGAAACCCAAAACCAGGTGACGAACCCCAAATCAATCGCTCGAGAAAGTAAGAAGCGGCGAAGAGCGAGGACGTAACTCGCAGTATGCAGAGAGGCAAGAGAGAGGAAGAAAGAAGAGGTAGGCATCGATCCAGTCCAGCAGTTAATAAATATATAAGAAGTAATGGCAAAACTGCGAATAAACGGGAAAGCAGGACAAACATGTAAGTTCGTAGGGGTAATGGCAAAACTGCAAATAGACGGGAAAGCGGGACGTACATGTAAGTTCATAGGGGTACGTATGAACAGTGATCGACACTGTACGCGTTTTAGCATAGAGTAAATTCTACCCTTTAAGTAATGAACACTGAACCATGCCATACAACTCAACTTCACTTCATCTGTGCTCAATTCCTTATCTTTCTTTGGTGTTAAACTTGAACATGGTGCTGCTCCCCCAAGACCGAGTCAGGTGAATTCACTTTGTGGGTTCTAGAATTTTCTTCAGTAGCCATGAGGTCTAACTGAAGTTCTGGGTCTTGCACTCCCACTTCTCATCCAGCAACCTGGTCTGAGATCTGACAATAGTCACTGGCCTTGCCATGTTTGAGTTACGTAGGAAAATTCTGCATAGTGATCTGATGTTAGTTTATTTAACAGAAATGGAATTTAATCTATTAAACAGAAAACCTACAATGAAGTGGACAACTGGACAAGACATCAACGCCAACTCCTAAAACATCACCAAAACACCAAACAGAGAAGAAAGATTTACCAAGCACTCCCAAGCACAATAACTACAAAACTACGGAACTGCAGAATTACTCTTTGACTGAATAGAAATAGGATCACTTTTTAACATAGAAGTCCATAAAGATGCCAAGCGGACTACATCCCAAAGCTGTACGACTCATCCAGGTTCACATTTTCATAATCTCTTCTGTTTCTCTCCATCCAGAACCCAATACACTATAGCACATCTTCCAAGGACCAACCCATTCTTTTTATATCTGAAAGATAGGAGAGATTAGATAGGCATTGTAAAGTAGGCTTTTAATTCCCCTCTATTCTTAGGCTAGAAAGCAATGTGGTTAGTAGATCGTTTCCTTTTATGAACCAACATCATACAACTGGGAGATAAAAATAAAACTTCTAATTTCTAGTTTTTAAATTCAAGTATTTGTTGGTTCCTCCATTTTATAGTTTACAAAAAAGATTCTCCACATATGAGATATTGACACAGATTTATTCTTATAACTTCTTTTTTTCTTGATCAAGGGAAATGAGGGAAACAAGATCAGGAGCTATTACAAACCAAAATAGTAGCCCCACGAGGACACGAGCTAGTTGATAAAGTTAGACTAGATTGTAACTCATTAGGACAAATACACTACTTTAACATTGAAAAGAAAAATTGAAATCTTATACATATATATCATGGAGAACAATGAATCAAATACTAAGGAAGTGTTTATGATTCTTAAAGGCACAGACTTGCACAGCCTGAATGAAAACAATCAATTTCAGGCAAGATAAATGGTGCCAATTTTATAAAATCATCCTCAACAATCACTTCAGCATATCATGCAAAAACATTGAACTTGGAAACCGTGAAAACTGAGAGAACAAACCTTGGAGAAAATCAATATCAAATCTCATGGGGCACCATCGTCAAACAGAACTTTATAAAACCTTTTTCTTTCTTCTGGATCAAACAAACTTCCTCTGTCTCCCTGCTCATCAAGGTCAGGCAAATCCTTGCCTTTATCTGATCTACCCAAAACCATTCCTTTGTTTCTCTTCTTTTCTAGATTTACTAAATGGCGCCTGCGGTTATATTCATGAAGCCCATCTTGCATAAGTTCCCCAAACTTCTCTTTTATGACAACAAGCGGATCCTTATGAACCAGTTCTTGCCCATTATAGCCTTCTCTAAGAAGGACAGTATATATCTGATACTTATTTGATACATAAAATATGCCAGGGTGCTTCAGCAGCAAAGCATTCAATCTCTCTGGCAAAACAAACTCCCTCTGAAAATGTCCAAGCTTTATAATTGATGCTTTCTTCCATAGAGTCAATGACAACAACTCATGCACCAAGCCGACAGTCCTCTTCTCCATCTCCTTTGATCCATCCACTAAACCTTTGGTGTCCAAGTACGGAGAAATATAAGGAGTTGCATTAAACTCATGAAATCTTTCCCATGACTTGGCCCAAGTTGAAGGCAATGAGCAAGTGAAGCATGGCTCACTTCCCTGCTTCTGAGCTGAAGCTTCAATGGCAGAAACCACTAAATCCGGATTCCAATCCACCAGCTCAATCTCCATGGAACTCCTTCGGCCGCTATAATTAACAACCCGAAACATGTCAGGATACTTTGGCACAAGTCTAAGCAAATAGTCATCCGGAAAACCAAAATTCCGCTTCAGTTCATTAAGCTTGACAACATTTAGTCTCTGATTGCGGCTCATCATCAGTAACTTTGCTAATCTCTCCACAAACACAGGCTCCTGCATATCTTTGACAGACTCCTCCGCTTCCACCAAAGCCATCATCCGTTTCGTGAGGTGGCAGTAGTACTCGTCGCCCTGCAGATAGACTTGAAAGCAGCAGGGGTACTTCTTGAGCCAATTGAGAGCCTTCCCTTGGAGATCAAGAGTCTTGAACTTGTTCTGAATGAACCTCACTTTTGCCACCTGACCAGGGCACCTAAGGATGATGTTCTTGAGTTGATTGTTCACCACCCACCGGCGATTCCTAGACAATGCCGATTCAAGGGAAGGGTCCTTCTTCATTGACCACAGTGAAAAGTTCCGGGCAAAGCTTTGGACAATTCTTGGGTTTCTAGAATGCAATGAAAATGCCATTTGTTGATTCATGTGCATATATGTAAAACACGGAAAACACCCACAACAAAGAAATTGGAATATGCCGCTGGAAACAAGCAATCAATTCAATCAAACAATTGGAGGCATTCTACAACTGAGTATGAACTCTATCTAAACCTTTGCTCATTTCTTGTCAGAAACTAAACAGTTACAGTGACTAGGAGACTAATCTATGCAACAAAAAGAAGCGAACAGACGAAGGAGAAAAGAGAGAGATGAACCCTGAGTTTTAGGCTTGGGTTGCTGCAGGTTTCAGCTTCTGATGTCGCCACTCGCCAATTCATCTGGCGAAACTCTTCTTTTTGTACTTAGTTTTAACCTCTATTTAATAAAATCACTTCATTATTTGCCTATTTGGATAAATCAATTTCAAGTCTGGTTGTTGTGGTAATATTTGATGAGAATATTGTTTCTGAGTTGCTGGTGGCTGACAAGCAAGCCATGAAAGGGTGAAAAGAGAATAGATATGGTAGAAGTTGGTATATTAACGTGCTTGGAATAGTAGTTCTACTCATGGCAAATAATTTTGATGTCCCAAGCAAATCAATCATTTATCAATAAGATAATAAGTAATCGAGAAAATAAAATAAAATCTTGACAAAAAAAAAAAGTAAAAAAAAGAAGATAATAACAAGTCTGAAACCAATATTATTTGCCAAAAAAAGTCTGAAACCAATATTCATTTAAAAAAGTTTTACTATAAAATCATTACAACAATTCCCATTCCGACCATGAGACAGCTTGATGTTTTGTTTTCTCAAGATTCATCCCAAGAACTGAAAACCCCTCTGCTGGGACAACAAAGATGAAATCCATTTTACAATTTCACAAGAATATATTCCCCTCTTCAATATGTTGACAACTCCAAAATCGAATTGGTTGTTGAAGCTGCAGCTAGCACAGTTGAAAACACCTTTGGCACTGTTCATGTACTTGAGAGCTGAATCTCTCTACTGCTTAACAGCAGCACTTTAACCCAAACAACTCATCCTTTTAGCACTTCAGTTTGTGCTTCTCTCTGTGCTTCCAACAATAAAAGTACAACAAAAGGTCTGTAAATAACAAAGAATTCAGACAATACTAGGCGCATCCCCTACCCAGTTGCAAACAGCACGGGGCCAGCGTGTCCGTATGCAGTCCACCAAAGGTGCATGCTGAGGAGGCTCTGGCTTTGATATTTCTTTGGATTCATTAGCACTAGAGGACACTGATACATCTGTCATATATTCTTCAGGAGTCCATCTTGGAGGAACCGAAACTCTCAATTTTGTGAGCCTAGGTCTTTGCACTGGAGTCTCACCTCCAGAGTTTACTTGGCTTCCATTCAGATCTGATTTTGCAATTCCATTAAAATGGTAAAGATCAAAGACCTTCTTACCCATCAATCCAGTTGAATCCTTGAGGCCTCCCATGGTCTTGTCCAGATCCAAAATAACCTGCCAGAACTCGCTCCATACAATGAATCCTGTGCTGCAAAGAAGATCAACCTTCTCACTTGGAACTTTTACATCAGTTTCCCTCAGGACTTGGTGAAAACCTTCAACACTAATGAAACCACCACCCCCACTCTGATCTTGGGCATCAAAAGCTTTCCGAATCTGTGATTCCCTTCCTTCCAGTTCATTCTCATCCTGGACATTGGTATCAGGAGCAAAGAGAACTGTATAATGAGACTCACTTCCCACTACCCAGATTGGCCATCTAGGGCATTTCAAATGATGGCCAACCTTGCAGAAATTTAAGGACTCCAACAGTGTTAAGAATCCAACTTCTACAGTTCTTGATATGCCCTTTAAGGACATACCACCCCCCAGATCCATATTTCCATCAAAGACGTTTGGAACAGCCTGCCCGGAGAGCAGTAAATTGACAATTTCCTGCATACAAGATACACAATAAATCAAATTGCAAAATTCATTAGAATGAGCTACAAATGGATCAAGTATCCAACAACTGGGTCAAAAGTGGAAATTCATGCATATGTAGTTTATACCTGTGACGCATGCCCAAATGGAGCAGTGACAAGAGGTAGGCTAGGATCATCCCTGTCAGCCTGGATTAAGTCCTATAAAGAAAAACTTAAACATTTTAATAATAGGAGGAGAAATTTAAGAAAGGAAAAATGCATTTGGAGCAGGGAGAATGAAGCAACCTGATGTCAATAGATTTATGGACTTATACAAGTTGGAAAAACACAAACAATCGAACCCGGATGTACAAATTAAGCAAAACAGCCTATCATTCTCATGTAACAACTACTGAAACTTTCAGAAAGATGTGCTTGAAAGGAAAAAATTGGAAAAAATTAAGAAGGCTTTCAGAAGCATGTCAATATAATCTCACCTGCTTCAAACCTTACTATTGCATGAAATAGAAAATCTTCATTCAAAACATTCAGGACACTAATGGACCTCAGAGGGATCGATCGCAGTATACTACTTGCCCTATAGAACTTTTTATGTATAAGATAAACTAATTAGAGATTGAAAACTATGTCCTGAGAGCCGCTGCATATGAAACATCCATCTGTGTGATAATCTTTAGGAAAAATTCAACCTTCAAAGATACAAGTAACCTAGGCCCAAAGACATGTCAATATGATTCTATGACTTCTATCACCGAGCAGCAGTCGTATATTCTGAGACTGATTTTTCTCTAAGATATGCACCAACTATTTACTCAAATATAGAAATATGGAACCTAATGGTCCAGGTAGTAGTTTGACTGCACTGTAAATTTTGCAGTCTACTCTCATCTTTCCTTTAAAAAGGCTATGTTTGACCCCAAAGCTATGGTAATGAGAAAACAAAATTATGGCTAATATTCCAGTAAACTAATCTATAAGTTAGAAAAACTACATAGCTGTGAACTAGAAATTTAAAATCAAAAATATAAGACACGACAGTGGTATACTGAAGAAGGTATACATGACAGTACTAATACAACTACAATAGAGCTTTCAAGCTTAGCATGCATACCAGGCCACGCGAAAGCAAAGCAGAAATAAGGAACAGCAATGCCCCCATACGACTTCGGAAAACAGGAATCACTGATTCTAGCCCCTGAAGTACACTTTCTTCAGTCGTGTATGTCTTAACTCTTAGCACTTTATGCAAGTCAGCAGCTGATTCAATAGAAAGGCCCTCAAGTGATTTTGCTATCACCTGCGGAATGAAATTTATATTCGTCGGTAATATTCACAAACAACTATTCAGAAACATATACTTTACAATTTAATATTATATATATAACAGATATTCAAATGGAAGCTTTACAAGTACATTATATATAAACACATCCTTTAAAAAAGCTAAATATAGAGACATGTCTTGTCATTGACCAGCCACTTACTTCATCCTTGCTGCCTCCAAACCTCGTAACGTCATCTCCAATAACACTCAAAGTTGCAACCACAGCCCTTTTATTACTTCCACATGAGAACAATATCTCACCCATACTTCTAAGCAAAGCTCTGTCAGAAAGTTTGGTATTGAGTTAGAAGGCCTTCATCAATCTTGAAAAACAATTATCAAATTACCAACATGAATCAATATTGGTTACACACTACCATGTTACCAGAGTATCATCGGATATTTAAAAATGACATAGCTGAATTCTTTCTTCTTACAAATCCCTAGCAGATTTCATTATCATGCTACTCTGGTTTAGGACAAAAAGAGTTTAATATATATCATGCTAAGTTCTATAACTACTCCAAGACACCCTTTCGTCACTGTCAAACGACGTTTTGCAAAAGATCAGTAACTGTGTGGCAATCAACATTCAATCTGATTGTTGGAAACCACATGCAAGGACTAAAGTATCATTAACAATGGAAAGGTCAGGTTCATGGGCAACCAGCTTTTATCAATTGGATGATGAACGATGCAATAGTTAAAATTGATTGGAACAGAAAGTCCCTCCCTACCTTATGCAAAACAGGGTTTGAAAAACTAAATGATCTCCTTCAAAAATTAGTAAAATCCAAATTGATGTACAGGAGCATAAAGTTTCATTTTGCAAAGATTAATCACCTTGCTTTAGCATCTTCAGAAAGTGAGGAAAAGTTAGTCGATGCAACACAATGACTACTAGAAAGTGTCCTTGAACCCAAATTGTGATGCATGTTTGGTGCACCTTTACCTAGTCCGTCTGGGTAGAAAAGGAGGTATTTGAGGACAAGTGCCTGCGCAACCACACAACCAACTGTGATCAATGAAAAAGGTACAATTATGATATGCTTGAACATGTCAATATCATGCTCTATATTAGCACCAATAAATAAATAAAATGAAAAGGGAACCTATTAATACATGAAATGCATTACAGATGAAAATAAACCTCAGCACTCATGCCACATGCCCACATATATATTAGAAAGAAAGGAGAATATTTTTTTTTGTTTATTGTAATTTCAATCATGTAAATATTTATTGAGAAATTTAAAAACACCTAAAATAGGAATGAAACCTTATAGAATTAAAACACTGAAAAGCCAATGGATCCTGCCAACTTTGTGATAAGACATAAAAGATCATTATTGTCTATTATTGCTAAGTTGCTGTCTTTGGATATTGGAAAAATATTAATGACCATCATTGGCCCATTTTGCTGAAGCAGTCCATTGAGTTTGGACTACTACTGCACCAACCAACACAAAGTGATAGAGCATTCAGTACATATCTTTTGCAGGATTTAATGATACACTTGAACTATTTATATTGTTAAGGAATATATACTTATTAAACATAACAAGTGCCCAAGGAATATGGGAGCTATATGCTAGCGTTCAGAGAGAAGGACTACGGCACCATATTAAAGCAGCATTTCATTATTAAGAAACAATATGTTTCTGGATTTTGACGCAACCAATGCCCATATGCCCTAAATCAAACCCTTAACTTGAAAACAGACTAGCTCCCCTCCTTCATACTCTCACAACTTCTTTTAGTTCTCTCCATCAAAATAACCCACTATAGACCCATCATATTGCATGTTCTGAGCAGAAGTCACTTTTTTATTTTCTCCAAAATAATGTACCTATTACACACAAGCACTAGATTGTCCCAACCCATATCAGATTCAAGGAAACCCCTTTTCAACAAATCTGATGCATCCAGACATCGTAAAGACAAATGGTTCATACACATAGATCCATTTCAAAAAACAAGCCTTTTTGTTTTTAGTCGAACCTTGTCTCCATAAGCAATAATCCAACTAGCACCTTGCCTTATAGGAACTTTAGCTTTGCATATCTTTGAGGGATTGGCTTAGGGAGGAAAAGGGTTGCCCATCAAATCCTTGAGAATGATTTACAAAAGGCCTCACCTGATGACTCCAATATCCACTTTCTGAAAATCAGCTATGTCTTTCCATGTCTTTCTAGTTTCTATGTCTTTCCCCAAATCACGATATCAGAATCCCAGCCATTCACTTGCAGCCTGTATATACTTCAAATGCCAGCAAACCATAAAGGATCTCTTTCATCCTGACTCATTTCTTTCACCAAATTGGTCAATCCAATCGCTATCTCTCAAGACACAAGTAACACAACTTACATTTGTTTAATATCCTTCTTTCCTTCTTCATCCCTTTCCATGAAGTCTCCCATCAATCTCTCTACCCTCGTACTCACATTGCAAGAGACTACTCTAAATAAAAATTCTTTTCTCAGAACAGGCGACCCCTTCCTATGAAGTCTCCCATAAATCTCCCCATTCTTGTGGTCACATTGAAAGATATTCAAAACAGCAACCCACTTTAATTGAAATTCTTTTGGTCACGCTTAAAATATAATTTGATAATAATCGGATTTCAATATTAAGAAAAAAGATATGTAAAGACAACTAAAAAGGAAAAGCATCCTATTGAAAACTAAGGATACCCGCAATGCTAAATCTTTTTCCAAAAGGAATTAAATTAACTTTTATAGTTCAAGGTCATTGACATGCCAAAGACACTTATTGGGGTCAGGGTTGAGAGACACATTAAGCACCCTAAAGGAGTATTCTTCTATATGCATCATCATGCCATTTGACCTTACAAACATTCTAATCATCCAAAAGTTTCCAATATGATATAAGCTATGAAGTCTATCAATAATCATCCAAAAGTTTCCAATATGATATAAGCTATGAAGTCTATCAATAGAAAAATGCTAATGCGCCACTTGCATCTCTCTCTAGGAGGTGAACTAAGATATAACTATTTGTTAACAGATAAGTTCTCTTATCTAATGCTACACCCAGATTCACTGGGCTGCATCAGACTCACTTTATTGCATGCTTCTGTTATCTTTCCCTTATGAAAGTACCTACCAGGCTCTTATCACACAAGAAAAAAAAAAAAAAAAAAACCCTACAAGTCAAAGAAAATAAAAGCTCTCTCTTTTTATTTACCAACTATTTAAAATGATTTTTTGTTACACTGACACTAATATGTGTGAACAGAGTCAATAAACCAATATACATCCAAATGTCCTTGGAATATAAAAAGAAACAATATAAAAGAAATAAAGAACATTATCTACATTGTTGCCAAAGAATGCACTAGTAATAATCATAGGATGATTATAAATCAACAAACTATAATTTGTGTGACAAGAATTTAATTCTCAAATTACTATCATTCAAACCTCATTATTAAATTGGATCTGGATCCTGCCCTTGGCTTTTAGTCTCAGCGTTGCATATAAAATCTTAAGGCGAACATCAATCCACCACAGCAAGTGGATATTAATAATCAAAAAAATCAATTTTAAATAGTCATGCCATTTCATTCTCTCACTTTTCTGTTAAAAGACCATTTAGAAGCTTTTTTTTTTCTTCCAAAATGATTGTTATCTCTTCCAACCATTTCATTCTACTTTGTGTTGTTTCGACATTTTAATCTCACTAGTCAAAGTAACAACCCTAGCATCCATGGCTTATACAGATGTCATAATTGTAGGTATAATTTTTCTGCACTCCATTTTGTGTTTAATATCATAATACAAATAGCAGCTGTGAGAAGGAAAGAGCTGAAGCTAAACTAAAGAAAACCCCCAAAGAAAATAAGGAGAAATGGCAGAAATTCTGGGTAACCCATGATGGAACAAAATAAAATTAAATGATAAATGAAGCAGAGGAAGGAAGACCCAGTTAAAAATTTACATAAAAATTGCTAAAGAAGAAGCACCCAGATTGAACTGAATGAACTGAAAGAGAGTTGTGAACGTAAATGTGGATAAAGAAAAGAGAAGTATAAAAATATAAATGAAACATTTGAGTCTGGACTAGAGGGATGATGTTTGTTGGTATTAAGAGCATGTGCTGAGGTGGATTGATGCTGGCCTTAAAATCTATAATGGACGTCTGAGATTAAAAACCAAGGAAGCCAAGGAAGTGTAGAGGATCCGAATCCAATCAAATTGTGTTTAATAATGTCACTTAATTAATAAAGCCTAATAAGAATTCTAATAGAAAATTAGCCTATTAAATTTTAGCTCGATATTGCTACATGTAACGCAAGACATACATTGACAGCATTAGCACTCCAAATATAGAATTCTAAAAAAAACTTTAGGGTGAAACACCAAGTTACAGAAACTCAGAACAAATCATGTTGAGGAATAAAAAATTACTTGAATGGCTGCTAAAACGCCACAGGGCCCCCCTTCATGCTGCACTAGACCCATCGAAGTTTCTGGATCAGGACTAAACCTATAAGAAAAGTTGTATTCATTATATATGCCACAAAAGGGGAACTATATGAAACAATCATAACATTCCTTTTAAATATTAAAAGAGCAGTGAAAAATAAAAGATCTGAAGGCTGTGATGGAATTGGTTTATGGAATCTGCTGTAAATTACTAGTTATGCAAATATTGAAATACTTTTTAAATTGCTCTATGGAATCTGCTTCTATGAAAAACTGAGAAACAGAAATACTTGAGTCTGAACACAAATCTACTAGTAAGCTACAGAACCTGTTTTTTAAATATAAGTTTAAATTAAATCCTTTTCAGAACAATAAATCCATATCATAAGCCAATAGAAGACCATATGTTACAAAGTAGCAGCAGATATGAAAGCAGAAAAGGTAAACCTAATCTCATGTGGTTTTTCATTATGTTTAGTTTCCTCATTTGGAAATTTCAACAAAATAAGAAAAGGAGAACTAGTAGGTGATTACAACAATTGATTGGCTTTTCTAGGTCAAGAATAGAATAGTTATGAAGTCCAATTGTACATATTTTGGTACAGTCCAATAATGCATTGCGCTACGAATGCAATGGCGGAACATAGGAAGCCCTTGGTGGCAGTCATTAAGTCACCCTGAAGGAAGTGCCTAGCTTTCTTCTTACTAATAGTATATTTCCAATTCTGTGTGTTTTATATCCAATGGACTCCAACAGAACAAATAAATGAACGAGAACAAGTAACGAAAGTAACAACTAACCTCAATAAAATGTTTGAACAAAAGCAATCAAGATACAACTGAAATGAATCTAAAACTAGGAAGCTAACTGTTTTGCTCTCTTTGGAGAATATATCATAGTTCTCTTCTAGATAAAAAAACAGGAGCTGTACAGTACAATCTACGGGGATTCTTGTGTAAAACTTATTTTACAGAGTTATATGACAATCATTTCAGTCTGCATTTAAATCCTCTTCTATGATTTAGCAGGCTGATTCACCAAATAGAGAAGCTAACTTGAATTGGGAGATTCTTGGTATGTTTCCACATTTAAGACGATTCAATTAGAAAAAATAAAAATAAAAGCTAAGTACTGAATTCAATAACAACGAATATAGCAGTAGTAAAGGACCTAAATCGAGCCTCGAATTTATCAAGCTATGAATAAACCGCAGTGGCATTAATCTTTCAAACACTGGCCAACTGAAATATTGGTCATTAAGAAAAATTTAACTAGCAGTAGCATATGAACACTGAATTCACTACCAAAGAACACACTTGTTTTTTGGAATTGAGCCCCGAAAAAATTTACAGAATTGAATTGAGTGATGACACACTCACCTTATACCCTGATTACTCCACTGCGCAAGAATGCCTTTAGTCACCTCAGCCCCATACACCATCGAAAACAACTGCTTGGCCTCCTCCACGCTCAACTCCGCGCCCAATTCCCTATCTTTCATCACCACATTGGCCTCCAAATCCAACCTCGAAACAGAAACAGGCGAAGCAGCCGGAGCCGGAGACGGTGGAGAGGGAGAGCTGGCCCTGGCGTAGAGCATTCTCTTCTCGGCAGCACTGGCCATGAGCTCTCGCTGAAGCCGGCGAGTCTTGACCTCCGACGACTCCTCGGCCGGAGAATCGGCGTCCCTGGGCTTGCTGCGCTTGGGCTCCGGCGGCGAGTTCTGCATACTCATCCGCAGCGCCATTTGGAAGTCATCCTCCTGATCCGCCATTCTCAGATCGTGAAAAGAAGCTCCGGTTCTGGTTTTACCGGAATCAGGGCTCGAATCCGTAGGAGGAAAATTGAGATTGTTGAAATGAAGAATTGGGGGATTTGGATTTTTAAAACCCTGAGAGGTGGAATTTTATGGTTAAAAAGTTAAGACTCATTGGAGGAATTAGTAACGGAAATCCGATATCATAAATTCCCCAGCCTGCCTTGCCCTTTACGGATTATTATTCCCAGCATGAAATGACCCTTATGCTCTTGCGGCTTTGCTTTTACCTTTGAGAATATGGCGTAAATTTGGAGAAATGACGAGGGTAGTGTGGGAAATCCTTCATTGTTGATGATGATATTGATACCTTCCTTTCATGGGAGCAATGCTTTGTTACGGTCAGACCAGGGCGAAAGTGTTATGCTCATATACTCATTTGCTACATTCTTCCATTTTTTGATATCGTAGCAGTTTCGAGAATTTTATGGGGAGAGATGTTTTCCTTTTCATTTTTTATTAAAAAACGATCGAATCTCTGACCCATCATCATAACTTAATTTCCCGCCTTATCTCACTTCGTACGTTGACCTAAGAGGCTAAAGTGTTTTGTTTCGGACTTTGTTTAAGTTTAAATTCAAATTGGATTGTTTTATTAGATGGTTATTTAATTTTCTTTACAAGGAGTATGTTTTAAGAAGCAGTGAAAATGATTAATATCGTCGATTGATTTGAGGCTTTATTGCAACTTTCCCGCAATAATGACACGGTCATCAAAGAAGTGGGAAGTAAAATTTATCGTATCACGAAGATAAGTGGTTAAAATAATCTTCGGGTAGTCGGAACTGGAATCACTGAACACAAAAAAAAAGAAAAAAATAAAATAAAAATAAGATGGTGTACCAAACCTTTTTCCAATCCAAAGCCTAATGAATACTAAAAGTCTAATGATGACTATTTACAGTGAGTATAAATTGTCACTGATAATTGTAATTTGATACATAATTAACCGAAATAAAATGTGAAAACTATAATTACAAATAAAATAAAGAAAATAAAAATATGAAAATGGGAATGTCGAGTGCTAAAGAGGCTCCTTCACCCAAATCTTATGTGCCGGAAGCTATCTAATGTATATGCTAATTTCATATTTTGGCGGTAGTCGTCACCAAGGCGGTTCAAGACTCAAAGACCATATATTCACAATTTGATATAATGTGCTAGTTCAAGGGTCACACTTACGCAATTTTCTTTTTGAATTAAATTTAGTTTACCCCATTGTGGTTTAAAGGTGAATTCATGTTAGTCCATAAACTTTCAATTTCATCATATTACCCCCCCCCCCCCCCGACGCTCTTGTTTTTCTGGTAATTTAGCTTCTCAACCCCCAAACGTAATCACACGTCATCAAATTTCAATGTCCCAATTCGACGGAGCATGAGTAATAAGAGATGGCAGATAGAAAAACAAGA
>NC_020492.1:14434877-14452134 GCF_000184155.1 Fragaria vesca subsp. vesca | reverse complement strand
ATATATATATATGAGTAGATCATCTCTACAAATTTTCAGCTAATTTGAAGATCATTAAGGTATCGAAAATGAATTAAATTAATAAACGAATTGAAACTGTTCAACCTGAACCGTTCATGTTTTTAGTTCTAAATCACATCTTTGAATGACTTAACGATTATCAATTTGGCTGAAAATTTGTAGAAATGATCTACTAATATATACCTACAATATGAACGGTTAAGATGAGAAAATATGATCTAAAAATGGGTCAATTAAGAAAATCTGTACCTTTTGAATAAATAAGGATATTTGGACCTGATAATATATATATGTATATATGTACGTGATACAGGACGAGATTTTGGCATATTTCAACAAAGAATTCCGAAAAGGAATAAACGTCATCGCATTAAGAAGACTGATTTGAATATCGATAATTGGTATTCAAATAGGCTTCTTAATGATAGAATTAATCGTAAATTATTTTTTTGGTTATATCGGGATTCTCGAGCAAAATCTTGGTTGACATTCCAAATACATATCTGGAATAATATTCTTTAGTATCTAGGATTTTATATCTTATTTTATTAGGTTTCCTAGTTGTAGTCTAGATTATGTTTTCGGATTGTATCATGTTTATTTTATGTGCTCTATATAAAGCACCTCCTAGATTGTAACGAGGGGGGATTGATATTAATAAACTTTAAGTTTTCTTAAATTCCTGGTGGATTCTAGAAACATCTCGTGGACTCGAGAAACCCTAGTCTTGTGGATTCAAGGCTGCGCGTTGGTGGATTCCAACGTATTTGCTAGTGGATTCTAGCTTATCCCCATAAAGTTTCGACGCTTGACGAAACCTTGTTTCTATCCCCATAAGGTTTCTTCGTGACGAAACCTTGTACTCATTGAAGACAAAGAAGTTGATTCATTCACCACATCGTTACCCATGTCATGCAAGCCTAATCGTGTACAAGATCAATTTGAAGAGGAGACACTGTCCATTCCTTTTCAAGTGGAGGAGTTCAAGTTTCATGAAGCTTATTCTAAACTTGTTTACGGTATCGGATTCATGATCATACCTTTTAGGTTCGAGAATGTTGGAATTAATGGTTTATCATGTTTCAGTCCTACTAATGATCGAGCTGCATTCATGATGAACTCGAGGTCGAGTTCTTTCCAAGTGGAGGAGACTGATACAGGACGAGATTTTGGCATATCTCAACAAAGAATTCCGAAAAGGAATAAACGTCATCGCATTAAGAAGACTGATTTGAATATCGATAATTGGTATTCAAATAGGCTTCTTAATGATAGAATTAATCGTAAATTATTTTTTTGGTTATATCGGGATTCTCGAGCAAAATCTTGGTTGAGATTCCAAATACATATCTGGAATAATATTCTTTAGTATCTAGGATTTTATATCTTATTTTTATTAGGTTTCCTAGTTGTAGTCTAGATTATATTTTCGGATTGTATCATGTTTATTTTATATGCTCTATATAAAGCACCTCCTAGATTGTAACGAGGGGGGATTGATATTAATAAACTTTAAGTTTTCTTAAATTCCTGGTGGATTCCAGAAACATCTCGTGGACTCGAGAAACCCTAGTCTTGTGGATTCAAGGCTGCGCGTTGGTGGATTCCAACGTATTTGCTAGTGGATTCTAGTTTATCCCCATAAGGTTTCGACGCTTGACGAAACCTTGTTTCTATCGTGATTACACTTCCGTACCAGTACAGATTGGATCAGAAGAGGACGTCCGCAAACCCATAAAAGTGCAGACGTCCCTGCTTTTGCAGCGATCAAGCGCTGATGACGGCCCTTCTCTTCCCGGACGGACACTAGACCTTGATCGTGAGCTTCCTCTTGCCGGCGGACTCGCCGAATACCAGTTTGCAGCCGAGATTGATGTTGTCTGAAGTTTTGGGTGGAGGTTGCTGCCCAGACCTTCAACTCCGATCTCCATGGCCTTCATCTTCATGTTTAACAGGTCCGGGATGCCTCTGGTGTCCGTCCGGCAAGAGAAGGGACGTCGTCGGCGCTTGATCGCTGCAAAAGCAGGGACGTCTGCATTTTTACGGGTTTGCGGACGTCCGTCTGTGATCCCGACTGTATATATATATATATCCTACTTTGAAAAATTGAAAAATCATCATTGGATTTATCATTCATTGGAGAAAATATGCAAATTACAAGAGTACAAGATACATATAATTTGATTAATCTGAGTATTATACGACAAATAATCACAACAAACTACAAACTTCATCAAATTATGAAAATACGTACGACATACCTTAGAGAGTTGGAGATCAATTAGAGTCTGGAGAACTAGATTGAGTGGAGTCTAGAGAATGAGAGGGGCAAAGAGCTAGAGAGATTGAAATCATTCAATAGGATTCAACAAATCTAGAGATAAATCAAAGAACAAATCGCTTTGAGGAACCAAATCTTTAAAGTTCCAATTCATATTGTTTGGCTGTTAAGTTGATCGATAAAGAATTGACGAATGAAGGTTGAGTAGATGAACGCGAGGGTATCAGAAGTCTAGAAAGAAGAGAAGGTTAAGGGTTTTTAACGAAATTCTATAGATACAAACAAGAAAAAAAAAACAAAAAAAAAAAGTAGTAGTGTTGGACTTAACATTGAACTCTTTGGTGCCCCTCTTTTTTTTGGGCCTGAGGCGGCCACCTCTTGGGCCTCACCTCAGGTTCGGGCCTAAAAGAGTGACAACATCTGCCAAATCTGAACTATAAACAGTAAAGAGTGAAAACTTGACTCAAAAATCCGCAGAGCATAGTCACCAAACTGGAGGTAATTCCATATACATTGTTCTTCCTAGCTATTTCCCTCTTCTGCAGGCAAGTGCATGCAATTGTGAGGGGCCAAAATCGAATATAAAAAAACAAAAACAATAAATGCATTTATAAGGGAATAAGTATTCAAATAAGCACAAACAATAATCACATAAGATTTAACTTGTTTTACCTGAATAATATCTAGATCATTGTTTATAGGTGGTGAAGGCCGAACATATGGAGAAGATTTAACATGCAATCAATTACTAGCAGTAATAAATGATTAGGTTCTCTGTCATCATTGAATTGTAAGCCTAATGTATAGCAAGTTCTATAAGTTGTCCATAGAACTGAATCTAAGGATTTGTTAGTAGTCTTAATAAACAAATTAAACAAAAAAAAACAGACGAAGAAGAATAAGAACAAAACAAAATACCCGGATTCGTGTCCTTCCTCTGTCTCTGCAATCAACCGTCTCATCCAATTTGCACAATACATACTCTTCAACCTGAGAAAGAACGCAACAAACTTAAAAATCTTTCATACTCTGCATGCATCTGAAGAACGCAGATCAAAAAAGAAAAAGAAAAAAAACAAGATCAAAGGAAAATTTATCTCAGAAGAAGTTGATTTTCTAGCTTGGTAGTAAATTAAAGATTACAATTGAGTGAAGGAGAGCTTGAGATTTGGGGTTGAAATCTGGAAAACTGATGAAAGTGGCTGAGAGATTCGGTGGAGTTTCGAGAGAGAGACCTAAGAAAAGATAGATAGCGATGAAATGCAATCCCAACAATGAGGCCCAACACTGTTAAACATTGTTCATTATGAACAATAGTACAACAAATAGATATATAGTAAATAACACATATTGGTCTAGTGATCTATGCACATTTTTCAAATGAAGCTCACGTCTTACTTATGTGATTGACACACCATATCTACTATACATGATACATGTATTTTATCAAATATATGATATTGGAGCTTGCATTAATCGATCAAATGGAGATTCTCATTAGGGGGAGCATTCAATTTTATGCTACCAAGGACATATGCGCGTTGCACTGTTTTTCTCCTTCGACCATGGTTCGACCATGGTTGTTTTTATCCCACAGGGTTTTTATTACATGACAAGGTTTTTAACAAGGCAACAATAAGTGCGTCCAACATCATATCATTCAATTACTCATTAGTTATATCCTTATGATGTAAACCATACTCCTATATAAAGAAGCCTAATGAGAATGAATGAGTGACTTTTACCATATCCTACATTCTTGTCTCTGTCTATCATCTCTCTCTTGTTCTTTAGTTTATAATAAAATTGTCATTTATAGAAATAACATTTCAATGAATATTTTTTTTTTTGAGGGAATGAACAACTTCATTGATTAAACATCATTATAATCCTGAGAAAATAACATCTACACAGATGGAGGACTTACATCAAAAATATCTTTGGAATAAGAAATTAATTTGTCCTCTCTAGCAAGAGAATGAGCTACCATATTGGCCTCACGTCGAACATCAACAACTTTGGCAAAATTTGCTTGAATCAGAAATTGTCTCAAATTTGATATCAAGAAACCAAGCTCATATAACTCAAGAGACTGATCTGTCACCCCTTGGACTAGTTACAGGCAATCTATCTCCACCACAACAGGTACCAAACCATGAGATAAAGTATACTCCATCCTCATTATTAGTGCTAGTAACTCAGCATGTTTTGCTGAAGCCGTACACAAGAGCGAATGACGAACACCCCACAGGAAAGACCCATTGGCATTCCTAAACACTCCTCCAAGACCCACTTGACTAGTAGGAGAATCAAAAGCTGCATCCACATCAAGTTTAATCACCCCAACCATGGGTTTTTGACATTTAATCCTAGAAACCCTAAAAGGAACCGTTGGGTTTTCATGAGCAAGTTGATATTCTGCAAACCAACCCAGTATTGACGAAACTGCTTCTGACGCTGGCTTGGCCTCATCATCCCAAACCTTGGAATTTTGATTCATCCAAATAGCCCAAATAATCATCAACACAGTAGCAAAAGAAGTACTAGGCTGAATGTAGGAAACTAACCAGTCTGCCACAGATGGAGCCATAAAATGACCTGGAAGATTTGCTAGCTAAAAGAAAGAACTAGCATGAACATAATCTCGTAAAGCGTGCAGTGGGGACTCTACTTCTTCATCACAGAAAGGACATACAGTGTCAATATCAATACCGCGTTGGCTTAACCTGTTTCGTGTAGGAAGAATGTTAGAGACAGCTTTCCATACACAAATCTTGACCTTACCAGGAACTGGACCTTTCCAAAGATGCTTCTAAAGACGTGTACTAGGATTGGGCTCATTGTCATCCTCATTTAGGATTCGTCGACAAGCGACATGATAAGCCAATTTGACCGAAAACCGGCCCTTACGGTCCTCCCCCCAAATCCACCGATCCTTATAATTACGGATACTAACCGGAATGGTTAGCATCCGCTCTATAATATTAGCTGGAAAGAGCTCAGATAAAAGAGGAATGTTCCAACGACTTAGAGTGATGAAGAGGTCGGAAACCATAGATACTTTGTTAGTAAAAAAAAGACATTAAATCAGTACCTAGTATCCACAGTTCCTTCCAAATATCAGTCTGACTGCCGTTACCAATATGCTTTCGAATACCAGCTTGCAAAATATCTCTACATTGAACAATACTTCTCCACGCATAAGAAGGAGAAGTACCAATCTCAGCTTCCCAGAAGCTACAATGAGGGAAATATGTAGCTTTTAATAACCTCTCTACTAGTGAATTAGGATTTTGAATGATTCTCCAACCTTGTTTAGCTAGCATGACAAGGTTAAAAGCAAACAAGTGTCGAAAACTCATTCCACCCAATGCTTTAGGCTTACAAAGCTCATCCCAAGCACGCCAATGGATGGCTTTTTTTTTTCATCTGTACTAACCCACCAGAATCTGGCACAAAGCTGGTGAAGTTCCTGAATCAAATTCTGAGGCAGCAAATAGCAATTCATGGTATAAAGAGGCATAGCCTGAGCAATCACCTTAATCAAAATCTTTCTACACGCAGCGCTAAGAAGCTTCGATCTCCACCCCGTAAGCTTATTAGACAACTTATCTTTAATATAAGAAAAAGTATCTGACTTGGATCTACCAACAAGTGTCGAAACACCAAGATATTTCTCATGCTTCTTGACTATCTGCACTCCCAATATAGTAGCCAGAGACTAACATGCTGATTGGGTCACACTCCCACTGAACACCACATTACTCTTCTGTAAATTAACCTTCCAACCATAGGCTCTTTCATATAAATTTAACAAGTCACGAATAAACTCACAATGTTGAGGGGTCCCCAGAGAGTAAAGCATACTGTCATCAGCAAATAATAAGGGCATCTCCAACTATTGTCCTATAACCTATACCTA
This sequence comes from Fragaria vesca subsp. vesca, assembly GCF_000184155.1. Classification (NCBI taxonomy): domain Eukaryota; kingdom Viridiplantae; phylum Streptophyta; class Magnoliopsida; order Rosales; family Rosaceae; genus Fragaria; species Fragaria vesca. Next base: position 14,445,910 of record NC_020492.1, on the reverse strand, counting down.
AATTTAAAATTTGACTCACCCAAACTTATTTTTTCATATGAGTTTTACATCTCCAACTCTTATTGTCAAAACCTAAACCTATAACATATGGGGACCACTCAATTGATGAGTGTGAAATTTAGGATTCCTTATAAATAGTTGAGTCAAAATAGGACCTATTTTAGGTTTAAACCTATTTTGGCTCAAGTTGTATTTGGGTTCGAGATATAAAATTGAAAAACCTAAACCTATTATAAGTTTTACGACAATGGTTGGAGATGGCCTAAGTGACTGATCGAAGGAGCACCAGTACAAATCTGTAACCCATGCCACTGACATCTATCAACCGCATTAGAGATCAAAGCCGATAGGTCTTCAGCGCACAATAAAAATAGATAAGGCGAAATAGGATCACCTTGCCTCAGACCCCTTTTGGGAGTAACTAAACCTGTTGGACGACCATTGACCAGAAAAGAATACTTCACAGTAGAAAGGCAACTCATAATAAGCTCCACCCATCCCGGGTCAAAACCCATTTTTAACACAATCTTATGTAAAAAAACCCATTCCAACCGGTCATAAGCCTTACTAATGTCAAGCCTCAAAGCCAAAAACTAGATTATTATCATAAATAAGGCGATCATGAACAAAATCACTCTGTTGAGGAGAAATAATATCCGGTAAAAAAAATTTAAGCATGTTGGCCAAAACCTTAGAAGTTATCTTGTAGATAACATTACACAGTGCAATCGAACGCAGCTGTGACATATCCTGCATTTCCTTCACCTTAGGTATCAAAACTACATGAGTGTAATTTAGATCATGTGGCATTTTCTTATTGGAAATAAACGAAATAACAGTAGCGCTAACTACCAACAAAGTCCCAATATTTTTGGAAAAAAAAAAAGGAGACATACCATCCGGTCCATGGGAGCTTTGGAAGGATGCATATGAAATAAGACGGTTTTCACCTCCTCCATACAATAGGGGGCCAACAAAATCTCATTCATTCTAGTAACCCAAAGCCCAATAGTGGATAACACTCGATCCTGTGCTTCGACATCTGGTTCCTTAGAACCAAAAACTTGCTGAAAATAACTGAGCACTACTGATTCAATCCCAAGTGGAGTGTCTTGCCAAACCCCAAATTCATCGCGTAGACCTTTGATCTTATTCCTCTTCTTCCTGTTTGACGCTTTCCTATGAAAGAACTTCGAATTTCTGTCCCCATCTCTTAACCAAATAGCTCTAGATCGTTGATGCCAATAGGTTTCATCCATCGACATCTCATTAAGTTTCCTAGATAATATAATTTTCTACTCCTGATCTGCCTGATCGAAAGATCGGTTCATCAGTTCATCCAACTGCCCTCGAACCCCTTCGAGCTCTTCTCTACGCCCTCGAAAAGTAGTACGATCTCATTCCATCAAGTATGACCCCGTGTTTCTCAACTTTCTACACAATTGGACCATCGGCTCTCCCACTTGTGGCATGTTCTAAGCTGTCTCCACTGCTAATGAGAAACCCTCATGGGAGACCCACATCTCCTCACAACGATAGTCACATTTGTATTTCGAAGATGTAAACCTCTCTTTCCTTACTACCAATAAAATTGGAAGATGATCTGATCGACTCAGATGAAGATTAATCACCTAGAATGAGCAAAGGACGCTAGCCAAGATGAAGAACAAACTGCACGATCTAATCGTTCTTTTGTTGTGGAATTACTCCAAGTATAAGATGCACCTGCTGCTCCCATGTCATCCAGATGACAATGTAACAGAACTTCACAAAACGCATCCATCTGACCTTGACATTTGGCACTACCACCCGATTTCTCACATAACTAGAGAATCTCGTTGAAATTACCCATCAGCACCCACATATCGGAGGGATTTCAGATTAGAGAAAGGAGGAGATCCCATGAGAGATGATTCTGCCTCGTTTCTAGATGACCATAAAAGTCGGTAAACCTCCACCAAACTTCATCTGGCCCCTTCACATCTGCGTCAATGAAATATTGGCCCACTACCTGGATTTTGACAGACGTGGATTCATCCCAAAGCAGCACTACACCGCCGGCCAACCCCACTCTATCAAATGATGCACAGTTTTGTAACCCGATCGATCGCGGCAGTGAAGGATGATGCCGAGTCGCACACTTCGAGGAACACCAGTTGAGGACGATGTCGCTGAACAAGGAGACTCAAAGCATGTCTTTCTCGGTTAACATGCCCTAAACATTCCACGCCAACACATTCATTCTGATCTCACCCTAAAGCAGAAAAAAAGGCCAACTGCAGCAAACCCTAACCGAAGCTTCTTCTTGAACCACAGACCCAGAGACGCACGATCCACCAAATCTGAAGCTCTGATTGGAACGACCACAAAAATTCGATGCAGATGCGACCGAAATTTTGCTCTGTTGCTGTAAAAAGGCGATGCTCAAAAACCCTAGGCTGACGACGACCGGTAGGAAAGGAGTTTCAACTTTTTTGATAGAGACACTTTTATCCAGCGGTATAGTCCACTTTCTATAACATTTCAATGAATATAGCATAATGGAAATATGATAAACATAGTAATATGTAAAAATAATATATGCGAAATTAATGATATTGCATTATTTTTTTTTTTTTTGAAAATAAATATCATTAATAATCGAAGGCCATGGCTAGTTACATTGACCCTTAGGCATCAGGATAGTACCATTACATTAAAATTTTAGCTCACTTATCATGAGCTTTAGCAAAGCCAAGGCGCTAAATTCTAGCTGCAGTTAACTCGCACAGTCTGCTAAGCTCCACCAAACTAACAGTCATTAAACTTTGTTCTTGCCCTTTGGGACAGGGCTTCGGGGAGTGTTTGGGCACTGTACACTCAAAACATCTTCTCTTGACACCTTAGATACCTGTTTTGGTGCTTTGGTTCTAGACCGAAAAGGGCGGCCCCTTTTCTTTATTGGCTTCAGCAGAGATGCTGGCTTAGTTATCAACATATCATCTGGACCTCTAATAAGACTCAAACAACTAGGAGGGAAGCGAATATTAGCAAAAGATTATTTACTTGACATGGCTGAAGTGAAAATCAGACTAGTCGTTTATGATGGAAGAGACCGAGGACGTTTCAGTACTTCAATTTCAGTAACAACAATCTCAATCTCCAGAGTTGATTTAGTAACCAACACATCAAAGGCAACCACAGGCTTAGAGCAAGTGTTTTCAACCTCGACAAATGAATCAGTTAGATTCCCCTTTTCTAGTAACGAAGGCTCCATAACAGCCATCTTCATGGCAATATCATTCTTGTTTGAATCAGACTCAAACTGTGTCATAACAACTACAGGTGGTTCCTGCATTTCAGCATCCTTAGTGACAACAGAAGCATCCACAGAGGCTACAACTAGAGGGATGAAAATTTCCATGCTTGGCATAACAACAAAGACTGGGACAAATTCAGTAGACTGTGCATGCATATTTGAATTTCCAGAAATCAAAGTAAGCACTTCAAGTTCCGAATTGTGTATAGGAGAGAGCGGTTGCTCTTCGTTTATGTCATTGCCATCAGCTAACATCATGCAATTTGTATCAATATCCTGCAACATAGATCCCTTCCCAGAAACTGCAACAGAGTCAGAAAGATTGGATTTTTTCAAAACAACTGTCTTGCGCTTTATAGGGGCCTTTGGTGCGACAAGGGTTACAATGTCAGAGCAGAAGCAGATGCAGCTTGAGCACCCATGAATTTGAGAGATCCCTATGAGTAATTGGGGTTTGCCAGATTGGCTAAAGCCTCAATTCGGTTTTCTCTTTGTGCAGTAACGAATCCAGCCCAAGGCTTGCCTCGGCTGGAGCCTAGGTCAAATTCTTAAGCCAAAAATTCTACCATACCCCATATATAAAAAAAAACATAATAATAATAATAATAATAATAATAATAATAATAGCCATGCGACGTCATTTCTCATTCCTCAAAGTCGATATCCTCAGTCCTCACTCCTCAGATCCTCTATATTCGAAACACCTCAAACTCAACTGAAACAACTACCCTATCAATCACCTCGTCGTCGCTCGTCTGCCCGTCGTCTACTCGTCGCCTGCTCGTCGTCGTCGGCTCGTCGCCCATCGCGGTCGTCGTCTCCCTGTTCACTTTCCCAGACCAGATATGTATTCATTCTTACCCAATTAGTTTTGTGTAATTGTGTTCTCATTGTTCTGGGTAGTGGGTTGTGTTAATTTGGTCCATATCAGTGATATCACCTCCATCACTTTCTGTTTATGCTATGTTAGTATAGAATTTGAAGTATGAAATAAATAAAAAAAACAGAATTTGAAGTCATCAAGTAAGAAACAACTATCAAACATAACCTGCTAGGCTGCTAGTATGCTACTAATGTAATTATATGCATTATTCAATTGAATTGTTGTCTTGTTAAGTAATGAATTAACTTTGATTGGTTTGAAGGTCATTCATGGCTTCATCAAGACAAGATATATTATTTCCCTTGTTTTCTTTTTGATAAAGAAAACCCTCTTCATCCTGCTTTTACTGTAGATGAGTTGAGTAAAATTTTTTGTGCGTTGCATTTAGCCTAGCTAGGTGACATTTTCATCTTGGATCCGCCACAATCTTTGTGCTTCCTACAGCTTAGAGTTCAAGACTTTCTTGTTGCAAGTACCATCAATGTGAAAAATCAACTTGCAATTGATTTGTTTATAAACATAAAACATCCATGATGCTATGTTTATAAAAATATGTGTTGGTAATAATAGTATTTATGCAATTGATTTGTTAGGTTGAAGGAGATAGTGTTGGCTACCATTCTCTCTATTCAAGAAATTCTACTTGTTGTTGGTGTTGAATGAATCTTCATTTCTGTAAGTCGCAACTACCATTTAACACCATGTAAAACCGGTTTGATAATGAAACATATCAAGAAAACATGTCATGTTGATTGTCTAAGAAATGAAATACTTGGTAGTGATTAATAAGGAAATTGACAATTTTTATTTAAAAAATGAAACACAAAAATAAAATTCACTTATCACCTTAGTAGTCTAAGAGGACAAACTCAAAATCAAAAGAAAATATAAAACACATGTGAAGAAAATGGGAAATGGATGAGTGGCAATATTAGCACCCCCAGAACTGCTCATCTTTACGCATTCAGTAGGCTTGAAAGAGGCTAGTTTTTTATCTAGGTCAAAACCAATAAAGATATTTCTCTGAAGATTGTTTCTAAAAACACCAATATAGTCACTATCGAAACTCTGGTTAGTGGAGTCCATGATTCCAAGACAAACTATTTTTTCGTCTTCGTCTTTATATATATATATATATATATTGTCATTAATAGCAGTGTTCCACCATCATCGAAATGCACATCCATATTTGGTGCTTTTGGAATTGTCGTGGTGTTGAAGCAAATTCTACTTGAACTATCGGTGGTATAATTAAATGGCTTCAAATTAAGATCCAATTTGTTTAACAACTGATTCACCACCCCTAAATATAAATCTTGAGGTAAATATGATGAACTTGAGCCTGAGTCGATCAACATGTTACCTTTCTCAAGCAATGTCCCTGTTGAGTTAAAGAGCACAAAGTCAGATCCGATTGTAATTCCTTTCACAGTCACATAATATTCAGTTTTATTATCGGCCAAAGGTGTTGACACCACCCCTTCACCCAAAACTTCACTCTCATTCCCGAAATAGATATTGCTTTCGATTTTGAGATCAGTATCAAAAAGAACCAAACAATACGAGAATTTTCTGCCTCTAACATATGGACTGATTTGAGAAATAAATGATACGGGTGTTGGACCGAGCCCAATTATCCTAATGTTGTCTGATTCATTTTGTGCGCACCCAAAAACGATATCTTTAAACCTGACGTGGACTTCAAGATAATAACTTCTTTAGTCATTTCACCTTCAGAGTATGAGTCATTTTCATAAGTGATACTAAACATGCAAGCAGCTTGAGGGTTGTTTTCATAATTTTTGTTTGGTGAATTGTCAACAAGTCCACACTCGCTTTCTTGACAGGTAATGTTCCCATAAGTTCATGATTTTCTTGGGTCGAATATATCATTTTTCGTCTTGGATCAATTTTTACCTGGCTGACATTGGGTCCATGTTATACTGCTGCCTGTATCAGCTATTGCATAAACATCAAACGGTGGAGTTCCGATTGAAAATTTCATAAGAAATTCGGCACCGTCCAAATCTTGTTTTAGTGTTGATTGAGGCGTTTCTAGACTCATCAAACGTCAAAAAACTTTGTTCCTTTTGTGATTGTACAATGGTGAATTTGGAGAGTCTCTTCGGATAAGATGAGCATTGAATCCACCATTAAAGTTGTCAAAATTTGTTGCTGCAGTAAAAGATAAGCATACAAGATGAATGAAAAAAATAGGGATGACCACCATATTATAATTGTACTTGTTTGAATGACACAAGGTGGTATTAGGTTTTGTAGGTGCCATTAAGGCAAGAGATTGATAATAATGCTTAGAATGAGTTGCGAGTATTAGTCTTTAAATAAAAAGGGGCAGGCTTTGTTTTCATGGCTAAAAAATAAGCATGACAGAAAGATTATATGACTTAAGGTACTATACGTATGGTAGAGTGTTTGGTTTATAAAATTTAGAACAGGCCCCCGGCCAATATGTGCCACTTGAATGATTGGATCTCTTTTTGTAGTCAAAGTATCATTTCTTGGCCAAATTTTGTTTCTATACCCCGATCTTGGCACAATTTCCAACTTCATACTTTCCTACACTACTAGGAAATCGATCAATAGGCACAGACGTTTTCCGTCCCTATTAGGGGTCATTGGGCACGTAATCTCTGCCTATTGACTGATAGGAACGAATTTTCTGTCTGTATCCCCATGTACCATCTCCAAATTGGTTTTTTACCATTAGGGGACGGATATCCATGTCCGTCCACCCTAAATGACCAAAACTCACGCGCTCTCATTTTTCCTTTCTGACACAAAACAGTGTTCCTCTTTGATACACTGTATATTCATCCGTGCCCAACTTGGGGCAAATTTAATAAAATAAAATAAAATATTTGCCACAGTCAGTACTTATCAGTACCCAATCTTTAACTTTTTAACAAAAAAATATAAAAGCCATTAGCTAACACATACGGCTCGGCTTGGCTTCCCATTTTGGTATTGGATTTACAGTTCTGGTTTTGGACAATTAGCTTCACCATATATTTCTCATTTATGGTAATTACTCAGCAACTTGCAATAATAATATCCAAAACTATAAAAGGCTATAAAATACAATCAAACTATACTATACTTCTCTATCAACGCTCAATGAGATTCCATTCTTCGCCATCTCTTACAATCTCTATCCTTGCGCCAATAACATCCTAGACAATCAAACAACCTAACAAGATTCAGACTTAGATAATTCACAAATAGTATATGCTCAACAACCTTAACTGAATCTATTAAAACTAACCATGTCATGTATAAATGGTACTGAATCAAGTATCAGACTAACGAGACAAATCGATGGGGCAGACTTGCATCGACCAAACATGTAAAATTTACATATACCTTGTTAATTGAGAATATAAAGAAATGAAAGAAACTTTTCTTGCACAACTACATAAATATTCTTGACAACATACCATTGAACCAAACTTGAGCTTCTGTGTTGGATTAATGTCATACTCAAATTGGATGACACCATCCGCAAATAGCTGCAATCATAACATTTCCACCCTATAAATAACTCAGATTAATTTAGAGTATTGTCAAAACATGTGTAGCACATTCACATATGTATGTAAGAAAATAAAGAGAAATGTACTGTGAACAAACCTGAATAACAAGCTAAACTATAATTCCCCACATGTGTATATAAACAAAATTAATATGTATCTTATTCATGAAATGGAACACAAATTACGGACATACATCTACAACTACAACTTTAATGTAGATCAAGGTACCGACCTCTGAATTAATCCTTGATTGAGATATAAAGTCATCTTTAAGTAATGTTTCCAACACCTGTAAAGCCTTACAAAACAACTACATAAGATAATAACCATTACTATAAATCTCTGTATAGCACAAAATTTGTAATGTCTAGGAGGGCACCCTCTTTATAACAATTAGCAACTGGCTACACATCTTCATCCCAACTCTCCACCCTCGAATTCTACATAAAGGCAATAGCAAAACAGATGCTTACTCGGTAATGTGACTTCACTTTGTGGTATAAGACATCTAGAATAAACCAACCTAAAAATAAACTATGTATTAGAATAATAAACAAAAAACAAACAAACTAAGAAGTAGTAACATTACAAAATAAATCTTCTATACGTTTCTTAAGGTATAGATACCTAGTTTTGAAGTTTGCTTCAACTAGAATTCTATGGATAACTTGGTCACCAGAGCAAGGAACTGTACGTTTCTTAAGGTATAGATACCTAGTTTTGAAGTCTGCTTCAACTAGAATTCTATGGATAACTTGGTCACCAGAGCAAGGAAGTTACAACACCTGTTTACAAGGATATCTCAAAATTAAAACAACTTTAAACAACAAGCCAAATCACCTACAGTATGAACATATATGTCCCTTTTATGTCTATAAGGGTACGGACAAGCTCGCCGTGCCTATTTGATCTCTGCCTATTGATCGATTTCCTAGTTGTTGTCTTGGTCAAGAAAGTCTACAATTTTCAAAATTATGTGGTTATTCTTCGCATGATCAACAATGTTGCGAGGAACTTAATTTGTAGGAGTGGAAAATTAAGTTCCTTGCAAATTATGTGGTTATTCTTTCGTATAAATTTTCGTGATCAACAGTCGCCTGTCTTGGTTACGGCCCCATATTTTCATGACCTCAATTTTTTTTTTTAATAACTATCATATGGTTTTATTAAAACTTAAACCATATAAGGTCATTACATACCCTTTCTCTATCGATTAAGGGTAGATAAGAAATTTGTGATCACTAGACCACATAGATATATAGATTAACCATACCATTCGTCAGTACCAATGCTCACTTATTTAAAACAAGCCTATCAAAAGTGCAAGACAAACACAGTAATAGACAAATTTAAAAGATAATTAAATAAAACCTAACCCTAGAGAGCCAGCCCACTCATGTCCAAGCCCAAGATAAGGTCCAAGAACCTTATTCCAAGCCCAGAAGAAACAAGCAAGCCCAATAGGCTCAACCTTGCTTGACAACATCATTCGTCCAGACGTCGTCACCACTACATCAAGTTTTTCGCCACCACTTTTAGCTGCTTCAATGCCCCCAAATGCTTGAAGACCTTGATGAGATCCCGCTTATCTCTTGTGAGAAGAAGATATCGTATCTCGTTTCCCAAACCTGATTCGGCCTAGAAGACTACACTTGTCTGACTGCAAGCGTCGTCATTGCAGCTATCTTGTCGAGACAAAATTGCAAGTAGTCTTATCATCACGGCATCCTGCCTCCAAGCACTTCTGGTCTTCATGACCTCATAGAGCAATACAAGAAGAAAAAAATGGGTTAACTACAATGTAGTCCATGTATTATGACTTTATTCTCGTTTCAATTCCCTGTGTTTCTAAATTAATCTCAAAGGTCTCTGAAGTCATAATTTTTAATACGAAAGATCCATTTGTCAATTACTCTGTTAGTATCATGATGTGGCAGTTAACGACTCACCAGCTCTGCACTGGGTCACCAAAAAGTTTGTAAACTGACCATAATACTCTAACTCGATCGGTTTACCATTTTCTTCTCTTTGTAATATGTCTTTCACCACTTTGTGATTTCAATTACCATCAGACCTTTTCTCTTCTTGGTTCTGCAAGTATTAGAGCAATTGTCATCAAAGTTTACCCAATCCTATTGTGTCTGTTAGAATATGTGATTAGAGAAAGAAAAAAAAAACTACACTCAAAACTTGCTTGATAAGAGAAAAATTCTGTATCAGTGCCTTAACTCCTCTAGCAAGGCCAACTTGATACTCACCGTCAAAACTCTATCAATGTGATACATAAAGTTTTAATTTGATATTTACGTGATGTCTCCGTCCAACTTGCGTCACAAATCTGTTAAATCCCGATGACATGTTAAGCATGTGTGATACATGTGACCTTTTTATCAAGGGCAAGATTGTTTTTTACAATTATTAATTATACTTTATTTTGATGTGTGTAAAGCCCATATTTTCGATCAGGGTTCTAGTCATTATTACTACACTTACACTGTTTTTGAGACATACGCAGTGCAACGATGTCATTCGACATCAAGTCCTATTTTAATTTTTTTAGGTAAATGAATGAATATATAGAAGAACCCAGGCTAAAAACAAGCGAAGGAACAACAAGAACATAAGCTACAAAGCTAAATCTAACAAAGCAACAGCCTCAATAGAGAGGAAAAACAAAACTAGAAGAAAAAACAACCCCTCCTAGAGAAAACACAGAAAACTAAGAAGTTAGTCTCTATTCATGAAATATGATGTAAGCATTTATTACATATTTCTTACAGAAAACACAGAAAAAAGACATCAAGTCCTATTGTTAACTCTTGTTTTAGATGCATTTATTATTTTTTATGGTTTTTTTTTTGTTATAGATGCTTGTTATATTTTCACTGCACTGCTCATCTTATTTATCCTTTGAAAAAAATACATCTCTTCCAAACAAAAAAAAAAGGATGCGGCTATTACCACTCTATCATCCTCTTTGTTCACCATACTTGCTCATTTCACCCAACATCTTAATTTTTAATACTAATTTACTTACCTCACCGATTTCTTTTTCCAAAATTATCCTTATATGACATATTCAATTAAAAAGTCAATTTTTCTTTATGAAAATATCTCTTTAATGTATACCCATAAAATTCAATAATAATGTCTTCTAAAAGATCATAACCTGATTTATTTGTAATTTTATTTCTACATTAGTTTCTGTTATTGTCTATACCGATTTATTTCAAAAGATTCGTATGTTAACCGTTCTAAGAAATGAATTGAGAATGGAATGATATATATATATATATATATA
>NC_020492.1:14417244-14434857 GCF_000184155.1 Fragaria vesca subsp. vesca | reverse complement strand
ATTAAGGCACTCAAACTCGATTAAACCAATGGATGAACATAATTATGTTGAACTTGAATTGTTCATGTTTATAAGAACAAAACGCAGTTTTGAGTACCTTAATGATAACCAAATTAGCTGAAATTTTGTAGAGATGATCTATACATTAGTATCTAAAGACTGTACAGTGGAGATGTGAAAATTCGATTGAAAAGTGGAAATCTGCACCGTAAGAATAAATACGGACATCCGCACCTGAGAAAGCCTGTGTATATATATATACATACATGTCTTTTCATATACAAACCTCCTTATTTATTGAAAATATACGGATTTTCTTAATTTGATCTACTTTTCGATCATAATTTCTCATCTTAACCGTTCAAATAGTAGGTATATATGAGTAGATCATCTCTACAAATTTTCAGCTAATTTGGTGATCTATAATTAATTAAATCAATGAACGAACTGAAACTGTTCAACCTGAACCGTTCGTGTTCTTAGTTTTAAATCACAGTTTTGAATGCCTTAACAATTATCAATTAGGCTGAAAATTTGTAAAGATGATCTACTCATATATACCTAAAATCTGAAAGGTTAATATGAGACAATATGATCGAAAAGTGGGACAATTAATAAAATTCAGACATTTTGAATAAATAAGGATGTTTAAACCTGATAATAATTGTGTGTGTGTATATATACATATATATATATATATATATATATATATTTTGGTGTTTTGAATTGTTATTTTCAATCTTCAAAAGGTTGTTATAAAGATTTTGATAAGTTAACGCTAACGGTTTTGTGAATTGAAGAACGAATCAATGATGATGAGTGAACAAAACAAAAAGTCACAAATTAAGACATGGATGGAGAAGTGTGAGGATTGTTATCTAGCGAAATATAATTAAGTAGTCTTTGACTCTTTGTATATAATTAATTGGTTATCTATATAGTTTTATAAAAATGAATTTGACAAAATTATTAAACTTTTAAATCATTTTCCACTTTGATAATTTAATTTTTCAATAATTGAAATAATTGAAATGTTTATAGGGTGAACAAAGAAAACGGTCGGAACAAAAAAAGCCCGAGTAAAACCGAACAAGCCCATTCTTATTTCCCCACTTGTATAAAAGCCTCAAAACCCTAAAGCGAGAGATCACTCTTCAGCCGTCTTACCCTCACAGAGAGCCATGGGACGCGTCCGCACCAAGACCGTGAAGAAGTCCTCCCGGCAGGTGATCGAGCGGTACTACTCCCGCATGACCCTTGACTTCCACACCAACAAGAAGGTCCTCGAAGAGGTGGCCATCATCCCATCGAAGCGCCTCCGCAACAAGATCGCCGGATTCTCGACCCATCTCATGAAGCGCATCCAGAAGGGCCCCGTCCGCGGCATCTCCCTCAAGCTTCAGGAGGAGGAGCGCGAGCGCCGCATGGACTTCGTCCCCGACGAGTCCGCCATCAAGACCGACGACATCGCCGTCGACAAGGAGACTCTTGACATGCTCACTGCTCTCGGCATGGCTGATATTCCCGGCCTCAGGGAGTCCACCGAACTGCAGGCTGCTCCTGTCGGGTACGGCCGTGGCGGGCCCAGGAGGTACTAGGCTTTTGGTTGGTTTCACTCATGTGTTATAGTACTACTGTTGTTTTTGAGTTTGGATTATGAACTCCTAGTGCTTTGTTCTTTATGCGAATTTCTGTTCTTGATTGACAATTTAAAACATGCCGCTTTATATTTATGTTGCTGCAAATGTGTAGAAATGGTTGTTGATAATTTGTTAATTTGGTTGATAGATGCTATATGGGGTTATTTATTCATGTTTGGGGGTCTATTTAGGGATCATTATTAGGGTTTAGATTTGAGTTTCTTTGGTTGGACAAATGATTTTGTGGCTCTAAGTCCCAGGCTGATGGATTGGGCTGTTAGTTTGTTGTTAGGACCTTAGAGCATCGCTCCAGCAGAATGCCTAAAAAATTGCTAAATCCTAACATTGCTAAACTAAATTGACAAATTTATCAATCTAGACATAAATTGCTAAAGAGAAACATATGTTTTCCCTCCATTTTTTATCCACGTGTAAGTTTATGATTCGTTAAAAATATTACTTAACTTACACTTAGCAATTACTGCTGGAGCACAATTGCTATTTCAATTGTTAAATATCCTTGTTAAATTTAGCAACAAACTTACCTATACTACTGGAGATGTTCTTTAGGTGTTAAAGAAAAAGAGCTTAGCTGTGGATAAATCACCAGGTTCATTTTTCTGATGCTTGCATTTTCTAAATGCAAGTTCTGGAAAGAATTATCTTGCTGAAAAATCGGCCATAAGAACTTTGTACACCAGGTTTCTATTTAGGCTCTTGAGTTGGTTTTGGGGTAGAATTATGGGTTTCACACTTGTATGAGTATGTTTTTGGGTATGAATCTTGGTCTTGTGCTGTTCCTTGTGGAGGAATTTAGCAGTCACCAAGCAGGTTGAAATTCTGAATTCTGGACTGGTAAACCAGTTGAGACTGTTTCTTGGTGTTATTTTTCTTAAAGCTATTATTTCCATTGTTATTTACACATGAAAACACTACATTGCAATTTTTCTACACAGTGGGTCATTCCTGCAAAGATGTGAGTGCTTTAGGGTTTAGATAGTGATCCATGTTATTAGTTGACTATGGATCTTGTTGTGAACTCTTAATATATCTTTCAACATTGTTAAGCAAAACCCGTTGTATATCTCGCTTTCATTCTCTGCTAACATCAGTGGATGCAAATGACTGATATGTCAAAGCTCCATAATCATTTCTGGCTACTTCTCTCCATCATTTATGTCACACCGTACATATAACAAAAATTATAGGGTATGAGATCACAGTGAAATCCTGTTCAGCTATTTGCAAGTAAACCACATCAGATGATTCCCCATTGAGTTGGAAGATTTTGTGAAAACCTGTTGGACATTCAAATTAAAAACCATATCGGGATTCTGTACAGAATTTGAGAGCCCAACCATGTTGAGCATATGACGATCTTCCTTAAACCATGTTGACATTCAAATTATAGGCACTGTACTGTTTTTGTTCAGTGCACGCGAAAGTGTGCCCCTGATCGAAGTTTGCTGAAAGGAAGAGGCTAAAGTGATTCAGCTTTCCTCCAAAACCAATACCATTCGGGATGCTGTCTGAACCAAAATTCACGGCACAGTGGCAGAAAGGAAGAAACAAGTTCAGTATATGATTTATAACTTGAGCTCACAAGAGCTTTAGCCATGCATATGATGCAGTTTACTGTATTGGCTCTTATGAATACAACTAAGAAAACCTAAAAACATTCTTAATCTGAATAGCAAACGTATATATAAATTTCAAGTAACCTCAGTCCTAAGGTGCCAAAAACAAAACTTGTTTGTCGGGCTATTCAAAACCCTAAAGGAGCAGCGGCGGCTCCAAAAAACCAGATTCCATCTTGTCCGGCGGCAGCCATGGCTTGGCTGGCCTCTTGGCCACGCCATTGCCATTAAGCCTAGCTGCCAGACAAGATTCTTTTTCGGGGTTCCTTCACCTCGGAGCTTTCTTCATCGGGGCTTGGCCTTGCAGGTTTTTGGAAAGTCCGGGCCGTTAGGAGTTGGTCATGGTTTACGGCGGCCTTAATGTCATTGTCTGTATCTTCTTTGGTTGTGGTTGGTGGCAAGCCTATGGGGTCTCAGATCTGAGGGCTAGTGCGGCAGCGTCGTGTGGCTCTTGTGGATTGTGTTGTTTGCAGGGGCTATGACGGCGGCGTAGATCAGGTCTGCGAGTGATCGAATTGTGGCTAGGCAGAGCAAGATTTTAGAGATGGTGATGACGGTTGAGGCGGTTGGCAGTAGATCGACGACATGGGTTGAAGACGGTGGTGAACTCTCTTGACTATAATTTGAGCCTCGGTTTTTTACTTTTAAAGTTTTGTATTTTTAAATTTTACTTTTCAATATTAGGCTAAGGCTACTTGCGAGTCTAAAGCATTTCTTAGTTTTGAGCTTTGGCTCTCAACTAGGGTTATTTGATGCTTTGGGGTTTCCCCCTCTGCGTAGGGTGGCTCCGGAAGTGGTCAATAATGATGGGTTACGGACTTGTCCTCTCCCCCTTGTGTCTTGATGGTTGGTTATTTGGTTTGGTTGCTGTCAAGACAATTTGGATATTGATCAAAGCGTCATCTTAGGGCTGCAGCATTAAAATAGCTTAGGATTCTCTTTAAGTTGTTTTGCATGATTCTATATTTACGTGCTCGTGAGGGTATGTCGTGTTCATGTTGTAACCTACTATTGTTGATCAATATAAAGACTTATGGCCATTCATTCAAAAAAAAAAAAGGTGCCAAAAACAATATTGATTTGTCTTCTTGACAGTGGATATTGAATTCCCGTAGCATGACAAATGTAGATTTAAGGTAATCTAAGCTAGAGAATTTACAGGGATTCCACTCTACGAGAGAGTAGACATTAGATAGTTTATTCAAGACTTCAATTTCCACCAACTGATTCAATGGTTATATTTCACTTATTCATATCGATTCATGATTTGATGAAATGTCAGAAGATATGAAATGCTGTGCTCTTCCCGCCTACTGGAAATCATGTCAATCAGTCATTAGATAAAGAAAATTCAGGCCATATTGATTTCTCTGAGATATTACACTGCAAAGCCTTCTACTTGAGAAGCAAATGAGATCCATCAGAAACTCACCCATTGTATATTAGTGTTTGCTCCAGTAGGCCTGAAAATAGCTGCCTTCGGATACAAGTCTCCAGAGAAATCGCCATGCCACTCCCACCTCCATATACATAATCGTCTTTGTCCTTGATAAATTGGAGTGGACGTTAGACTCTGAGGTGGTCAGGTCATATGTGCCGCAGATTAACTAGAAGAAAAACTACGATGCGAAGCCAGAATTTTTGACCAAGGACAAGAAGGTTGAAAACAAGTTGTCTCATCGGTACCTTACCGCTTTAGTTCAAGTGGTAGAAATGAAGTACCACATAAATCGAACCATGCCAGCAGGCCAAAATGGAATGTAGTTGTAGTAGAGTCTGCTAGTTACGTCGAAGATTGTTGTATTTCAGACTAAATTTGGGTAGTTGGACATGAAGATTGTGATATTTGTACGTGTATTAGTCCTGTATTTCACTTAAGTAGAGCTACTAAGGTGTCAAGAGATTCATCCTGGCTTGGCTGTATGAGAAGTTGAACCTGTTAATTTCAACTAACACCACTGTCTTGTTTTCTGTTTACTTATTGTCATGCCTTGTTTAATTATAATACCAACCACCGTGATTAAACGTTGAGGAATTGTTGGAATGCACCATTCTAGCAAGCCGTACGTTGCCACCGAAAAAAGCAGTTCTAAACTGTGTGGCTTAATTGACAGAAGAAATCAAACGGAAATATAAATCGACCAACTACAGCAAGCAAAGTTTACCGACAAAGGTGATATTGAGATATGAGTAATGCTAGGTGAACCACCTTTTGGAGAACCATCTCAGGTAACGGTTTATGT
Source organism: Fragaria vesca subsp. vesca (assembly GCF_000184155.1). Lineage (NCBI taxonomy): Eukaryota > Viridiplantae > Streptophyta > Magnoliopsida > Rosales > Rosaceae > Fragaria > Fragaria vesca. Next base: position 14,429,337 of record NC_020492.1, on the reverse strand, counting down.
GGCATAGCCACTTCATCGAACCTTGATTTTAAATTATTTTATATTTTTATTTTATCATAGTTACTAATTTTTTTTTTTTTTTTTTCACTTTCATGTTATTATTTTTAACCCTATTTTTTCCCCTTCTTCTCTCAAATCTGTATCTGCTGTCTTCATCTTCATACCCAAAGCATATACAAGCTTTGTTCCCAATTGAACATTCATGAAAGTCGATCTGGTACATACTCATATACAAATTTAACCCTAACTCAAGCAAATACATAGGTTTTACTTAAAATAATCTAATCAACATGTTAAACTACCTTCGTATTGAAGGAATATCAACTGCAAATTTCGATGATTACTATGGATGAAACTATGAAAGCAACACCAAAAGCCATAGATCGAGCAAATGATATATATATATATATATATATATATATATATATATATAGCCATATATATATATATATATATATATACTTAAATACTGAACAGTTAAGATAAGAAAATGTAATCAAAAAGTGGGTCGAATAAAGAAATCCGTACCTTAGCTAAGGTATAAAGAGGTCCTTACCTATCAGCATTGTGTGTGTGTCTATATATTTATATATATAGGACCCTTCTAACGAGAGATCCTTTTTTTTGACATATATGAGGGATGGGGGATTACACCACCTTTTCGATTATATTTTTGAATCTCTACCATTCAGTTTGTTGGTCCTTGTATATAGATCAATTCTGCAAATTTTCAACCAATTTAGTGATCGTTAAGGTGTCAAACAAGATTAAATCAATGAACGAACCAAATCTGCCAAACCTGAACCGTTCATGCTTATAATTATAAATCGTAGTTTTGAATGCTTTAACGATCACCAAAATTTCTGAAAATTTGCAGAAGTGATCTACTCATATAGAACTACATATTGAACGGTGGAGATGTGATTTTGTGATCGAAAAGTTGGTGTAATCCCCCATCCCTCATATATGTCAAAAAAAGGGATCCCTCATTGGAAGGGTCCTGTATATATATATTCATTTTATTTGTCCCCTTAGCCCATTTTCTAGTAGTGTTATTGCAATTGGTGATGAGAAAGGATAGATCGGTAGGACATCTGATCGAAAAAGATGAACACAACACATATCAGATATATCAGATATGAAAGAAGAAGATCCAAAAAAAAAAGGAAGAAAAACGGGTTAAGATAAAATCAGGAAAGTGAAAAAAAGAAAGAAAATTGTAACTAAGAAAAATAAAAAAAATAAAAGAATCAGAAATCAAGGTTTGATGAAATGGCTATGCCACATAAGCTGCCACCTAATATGGGTTTTAAAGTGGTTTCTCAAAAGGTGGTTCACCTAACATTACTCTTGAGATATATTGATAAAGCGAGTTCTAAACTTTTTCAAGTTCTAAGCTGTTGGGACTAATCAGAAAAAATGGGACATGAGAGATGATAAACTCCAACCGGATCATATTTCGACTAACCAACTACAGAAGATTGCTAATTGTGTCATTTTTTGATCCGATCAAATTAAATGCTCATAATAAGAGTACATCTTTTTCGACCTCGGATCCTCACCTCTTGTGTTGGAAACACTTATGACTATTTTTTTGGGTTTCAATTTTGTTAACAGTATTAGTATATTTACATGATAGTGTGGTGTGGATGACTGAATCAAAATATTGCATATTAATTTCTTGGTTTACTTGCACTTTCGTGCGTAGAAAAATTTTAGGTTTAACTCTCTAATAATGTATAAATTTCGTGATACAAGAACTATGTGTGTGCCAACTACAAAACTTGTAAACTAACTAATTTGGAGGGTTTTGGAGAATTAAGTCAATTGACCAATTCCTGTAATGAATACCATTTCAATTATATTAAGAGAAAAGTGGATAACTACGAGAGTTGAGTATTCGCCTATGACCATGCATAGATTATCTAACTCATTTAGCTGCTAAATAGGGATTTGGTTACTACTCTATGATTTGACTTTAGCTTTTTTCTTCACAAGAAAGCCGGCCAATTAAAATAAAAAAAAAAAAAAAAAAAAAAAAAAAAAAGCTCTAGACAATTGACTCAAATACCAAATAACACAAAACAATAGGACCTCATTGCAAAGAAAATATCCCCCCTTCAAATACAAAGTCCCCCGAAGTCGACACAACCACCTCGTCAGAGCTTCCTGTGATGATCGTGAAAAGAGTGAAATGACAAAAACCTGGTAACCGCCGAATCAGAAAGAAAACGACGAGAGGCGTTATCTGAGTTTGAACCACCAGCTCCGTAACCCATCCCAAGCCCTACACGTGTCCTCAGAAACTTCCATTGGGTTGCAGATTAGGCCTCGAGTTGAGTACCGCCCTCCATTATCTAATCCAAAAAACAGAGCAAGCTCCTCCCCTGTTTTGTACTGTTTTGGGTGGCTTTCGTTTTTTTTTTGCTTCTTCTTCTGTTTGTCAAGTTTTGGTTTTTTAAAGTGGGTTTTGGTTTTGGCGAGGAAAGGAAGAAGAGAGAGAGGAAAAAATGGATCATGAAGCTGATGCTTACCGTACTGACTTGATGACCATGACTCGGTTCGTGCTGAACGAGCAGTCCAAGCACCCTGAGTCACGAGGAGACTTCACCATCTTGCTCAGTCATATTGTTCTTGGCTGCAAGTTTGTGTGCTCTGCTGTCAATAAGGTAAGTGAAACTGGGTTTGTTTGATTTGGGTCATTGAGTTTGAAGGCTTTCCCGATTTGATTGGGAAGTTATTGGTTGCATGTATTTGTTTTGTGGTGATATTGGGGGTTTGATGTGGAATTTTTATGTGACTGGCAGGCTGGTCTGGCTAAACTTATTGGCCTTGCTGGAGAGACCAATGTTCAGGTAAAAGGGTCTGAACCATTTTAAGGGCCTATTTTGTTTTTCGCTGAGTATTTTAGTGTGTGGCACTATGGTGTATAATGTGGTGTTGTTTGCTGTTTTGGTTAAAGGGTGAAGAGCAAAAGAAACTGGATGTTCTTTCAAATGAAGTTTTTGTGAAGGCTCTGGTCAGCAGTGGTCGAACTGTAAGTTTATTTTGCTATAAAAAGGCACATACAGTGAGTTTTCAAGAACCAATTTGTGTTACAATATAGGTTCGTTTCTTTTGGCAGTGTATCCTTGTTTCTGAGGAAGATGAAGATGCCATATTTGTGGAACCATCAAAGCGCGGAAAGTAATTATTGAGACTTGTCTATGCTTTTAATTTTGCTTTGTTGATAGAGGTTTGTGCAGATTATTGAGACTTTCAACTAGGCTGTCTGTGTGAATAATGCTTTGAACTAATATTGGTGGCAGGTACTGTGTTGTATTTGATCCACTGGATGGTTCGTCTAACATTGATTGTGGCGTTTCAATCGGCACGGTATGGTCCCTTAATTTAGTTACAATCTCTTGTGCTGTTTGATAGAAATCCTGAACTGACATATCTATATAAAGCAATTGTGTTCCAGATTAACTCAATATTGTGGTGGGGAACATTTGTTTTCTTTCATCTAGATATTTGGGATTTATGCACTATATGATGGTGGTGAACCGAAACTAGATGATGTGTTGCAACCGGGAAAGAATATGGTGGCAGCAGGCTATTGCATGTACGGAAGTTCTTGCACGGTATGTGAGAAAACACTTTCATTCTAGTTTACATGCATCTATAGTGAAACACTACACACAACTGTCTTACCACTTCCAGATGAGTAGCTATTCCACATCCAACAAAGACACATTTGCTTCTTCTTATATTGGATTCCTATAGATGTTCTTATGGCCATTTATGTTTCAATCTTGGTTAAATTGCAGGATCTACGATTTTCTTTTGCTGCAGTATAGATCTGCATGACAATGCTTTACTTACTTGAAATGTATGTTTTTTTACAGTTTGTGTTGACTACTGGAAGCGGAGTTCATGGTTTCACCCTTGATCCATCTCTTGGAGAGTTCATACTAACTCACCCAGACATCAAGGTATCTCCTTTTTTATACTCTTCCACTAACATAATCCATTTCCTGTTCTGCAATTGCTTGTTGGTAAAAGGATGAACTGTTGATCATCGATTCAAGTCATTTAACTGCTGAACTTAAAAGTTCATTTATTTTCCTTTCTCATTTGCCAACAATTTTTTCAAAGATGAACTCCCTTGCTTCAATAAGTTGTTAACCTCCCTTTTCATTTATTCTCCAACAAAATGTTCTTAATATATAAAAACGGTTCTCCAGTGACTTAGCTGAAGTAATTTGGTCTTATGTGGGTGAGGAATATAGATCATTTTGATCTGAATGCGCCGACTGCTAGACCATATATTATTCTTGAGAATAGCATCTTTCTTTTGGCATTGTTTATCATGCATTTTATGTCTACATCTTTGCCCAGATTCCGAAGAAAGGAAAGATTTATTCTGTGAATGAAGGGAATGCTAAGAACTGGGATGGTCCAACAGCCAAGTACGTCAGCCTCAGTTTACAGTTTACTTTTATCTTTTTTTTTATCAACTTTACCGCCGCGGCTTTCTGACCTTAGTCTTCCAGATATGTGGAGAAATGCAAATTCCCAACAGATGGTTCTCCACCAAAGTCTCTAAGATACATTGGAAGGTACTATGGATGAGAACTTGGCAGTTAATGTAACTCAGGTGTTTATGTTTAACTAGTATTTCTTCTCATCATCTGCCACTAGTTGAACCATAGTCTTGGACTGTCTTATGGTCCTGATCCGGTTGTTTTTATGTACTCGTTGTAGAGTCGCATATTATAAATCCAAGAGTTGTTTGTGTTTTTTCAAAACCATAAATCATTAGGAACCCTTGGATTTTTGATAAAATGGCTAAAATTAAAGTGAAATTATACAAAAAGCAGGAAGCATCTCTGTTATTTGATGAATCAAATACTGGGCTTTTTTTTTCCCTTCCCAAAAGACTTGCTTGGTACTTTTAGGTCAGAATGATCTTGTTTTTCACTCAGCTTTTTTGGTATTTGATGACTTGATGTTCCTCTGTATTTTGGAATAAGATGTTGCTGTTATGACATATCATCATGATTGACAGCATGGTTGCTGATGTTCATCGGACATTGCTTTATGGAGGTATCTTTTTGTACCCTGGTGATAAGAAGAGTCCAAACGGAAAACTGCGGTACTTCTCTTAGAAACAGTTATTGAAGTTTGTTTAGCCTAGCAAATTTTAATTTAACCTCTGGTAAGGACTTAACTGACAAAGTTTGATTTAATCTCTGCTGACAGTGTTCTCTACGAAGTCTTCCCCATGTCATTCTTGCTGGAACAGGCGGGAGGTCAAGCCTTCACTGGCAAAGAACGGGTATATTTACTACGTACTGGAAACTTTTTATCATTTACATACTGGACTGAAGTTGCTTGCAAACTTTTTCTTTGCAATAGATGGTACAACTATTCTCGACATTGTTGTTGGAGCTTTACAGAAATAAAGTACAATTATGTCATGTGATTAGTAGAGACTTCCTCATAACTGCCAAGTTTTGATTGCTGTGGGAAATCATGTACTATTTGATTGGTAGTATATAAGCCACCTTCTATTAGGAAGTTGAATGTTAATTACAACCTCATCTGAACAATTTCATACGGGTAATGGTTCCGAATTGTCATTTTAAGAGAGAACACGCTTCAATTTACTTTCATGTTGATTAAACTGTTCATCTCAAACCAGGGGTCGGTTGAATTGATTGAGAACTCATTGTCGCATGCAATTTTCAGGCCCTTGACCTCGTTCCAAAGAAGATACATGAGCGGTCTCCAATATTCCTCGGCAGCTATGATGATGTGGAGGAGATCAAGGCACTCTATGCTGCTGAAGAAAAGAAAGAATGAACTTACAGTTCTGATTCTTTTATGCGTATTACATGACCTTTTATTGTTGCTCTGCTACTTCCACATACTTTATGAATCTATAAATGGGAGAGTACAGTTTGTTGATGCTAACAGAGGTTTTATGCTTATCTTTGTCAGTCTCCTAGGGAATCGTATGCCTTACATGCTTCTTTTTTATTTTTTATTTTTATTTTTGTGAGAATGGTATGCCTTATAATGCTTACAGGGAAATATAAAGTAAGAATAACATGATACTAGTAAATTGCCCATTCTAGTATTTTATAAAGTGAAGAATAACAGGATGATTGTAAATTCTCCATGCTAGCGGGGAAAGGTAAACAGCTCCAGCGTGATTCTCCATTTAGTGTGCAATCTGATTGTCAGTTTGTTTGGGGGAAGAACTGGCCTGATTCGTATTCGTCGTTCCATATGGAAGCTTGAACACTCCCCAAAATCGAAGTCTTTTGTCTTTTAGTTTGGACAAGGCAAGCAGCTATCACATATGTAGAGATTCAAAAGAAATCTCACTGCTGATATCTCCTGTATGTCTGTAACCTTTGCTCTTGTCCTGCAGCGAGTGTGTCATATTAAGAGACTGAAAGATTGGGAAACTAGTTTAGGCTGAAAGAGATAGAAGAATAAGTTGCCAAAAGTGTTGTGGTCCTGGTAGCCGTCACACTGGGAATTCAACTTGCAGTGGTTGGCTGCTTGCGAATCTTCATCCAAAGATAGCATGGTGCTACCAGTAGAATTGATGCTAGTAGAGAGTCGAGTCCCTCGATATTGAAAGAGGGAATTATGAATTGGTTTGTTTTGCTTTTGGGTTTGCGTTGCTGCGCTGGGGTTTAAAGTATAGAGAAGGATTTGGCTTGCACATTCTTTGATTGTAAATTGTTGCATGAAAAATATGCAATGCTAGTATCATATGTCAGTTAAGTTCATACTTTCGTTCATTGCCACACCATGTTATTAAGGTTCCAAGGAAGGCTACATCTTTCTAAAGATGATGCTAATGGAGGAAACTATTCTTCCCAATAAAATTTAGCAGAAAGTGCAAGAATTCGAAACTCATTAGCTTCTTCAGACATGGAATCTGAAGATTCATTAAAACCAAAATATTGAACTTGGCATGAGTTAGAACCATTCGATAAGCTGTTCACTTCCGAGATTATTGGGAACCGCTTGTTTGTGACTTTGTATGTAAAAGTCATAAACATATCATCATATATTGTCAGAATCTGAGCTTTACTTTGATCACTCTGTGCTTAGTTTTCTACCCCTTGAAGACTCCATCTCTTATGAGGCAGAGAAAAATAGAAGTCTATCAGTAAAAAGTTGGAGAAAAAAGAACAAGAGACTGAAAAGCTGGAGGATCTAGTGTGTATATCCTTTTCTATAAAACAAAATGGCTATTGGGATCTGATATTCTGATGACCATAAAAATCTGTCGAAAATAAGAAAAAACAATTTGAAGGAACATAAACCTAAAATTTGACTCCCAAGATAAAAGAGCAGTAGGTGAAAGCAGTACTTCAACATCTCATCCAAGCATGTATCTACCTATCTTCCACTCCACCCTCTTAGTTCATCTCATGCATTGGCAGTTGCACATGTAATTTGAGGGGCATGGCCGGGTTAACGACACTTGAAGTACCAAACAAAAAAAAAGAAAAAAAGAAAAAAAGAAGAAGAAAGAAACTAGTGTGGGAGATCGATGGATTTATAGAACTAATTGCTTGCCCAGCAAGAAATGACTAATTAGGGTTTACCACGAATTATTTATTTCTCATCCGCTTTTCTCTCTATTTTCTTGTTTTTTTTTTTTCTGGCAATTCTCCATTTTCTTGTTTAGCCAAGTTGACTTGTTTAGCAAGTGCACTAACGTAACTCCCTTTTCTACTGCTATCCAAATGCAACGTGGATCGGGAATTCATTTCTACATGAGATTGGGACGAACATTCAATTGCTATATAACGACCCCAATTCCTGCTTCCTGGCTAGAGTTAATTTTCCAACCAAAATCCAGAAAGAAATTAGATAGAAGCATTATCTAGCTTTTCAAGATCAACATGTCTTGCTTTGAGGTTGAAGGAAATCGCGGGGGAACCATGACACCAATATCCGAGTGGAAGTTGGAGCAGCACAAGCAGTTCTTGGATACTTTCATACTCATAGGCGGTGATAAAGAACAGGTGGGAGTACACACTGCCTTAAAGGCGGAGCTACTGAGCCTGGCGGGGTGTTCTTGTAGAACCTTTTTTCCAGACTTCGACATTACCTCACTTGAAATACTACAGAGAAGATCCCAAGCACTGTTTTCCTCTGACGAAGTCACCCTTGACAGCCTATACGTGGCACCTAAAAAGATGTCATCGTCTTGGACGCTGGAGCATCACCGGCGAGTAGTGAGGTCGGTGATACAGCTGGGTGGGCTTAACAGTAGCAAGACTACCGCAGAGGCCGTGCTGAAGTTGATGGATGAGGAGGACCGCCGCCAAGGCCTCACCGCAAAGATGATAGAGCACCACCTTGTCGGGTTGTATGGTTTGCAGAAAGAAACTCAACGGCTAATGGCTTTTTGTGAAAAAGAAAAGGAGCAATCGTTTTGGGATCTCCGGTACCTTGTTCGTAAAGGCCTATATTACGTCCTGTTCACAAAGATAAAAGAGAATCCACATCTCCGACAGCATCTGAAGCTCCTCAAACAAGTAAGTATGGCACACTGGATACAATTTCACATAATCAAGTCTGAAAGGGAAGTATTGAAAGCATTTGGATGATCCAGAATAATTGAGCAGCCAGCGTGTGAATACCTTTTCTGTGCGTCAAGATGTCTCGTTACTTGTAATAAGAAAATCTTGTTTCCCTTTTCCAGGTAAAGAAAGAAACCCTCATCTGCGAATTATTGGATCTTTACGATGACCAAAAACCTTAGAAGACATGGAGAAGATTCGAAGCAAGAAGTTAGCTAGGGCAAAGGACTTGAGGAAGAACAAAAGAAGACTGCAGAAGTAGTGGCGGTAAATGAAAAGGCCAGTCAGCAGCAAGGACATATATATTTGCTCGATCTGTGCATGCATCATGGCCGCTCACAGCTGATCATATATATGGTCTTTGTTTACTTTGGTAACATGATGAATGATAAGCAGCGCATCGATGTAGGTGATACTGGAATATTGATGATTACATAGTATATAATTAGCTAGCTAGCTAGTTAGTATTCTTTCTCTTAACATCTTTCTGTATGAGAAAGAATTCATGTAATTTGAAGGGTTTAGGCATTAAGTTCCCCACCGCGTTGTATGAAATTTTTCAACTAATAATATGGTGTGAGGGCCTAACCCCCCAGCTAGACTGGGTTCCAGCCCTCGGTTTGAAAAGAGAGAAAAAAGAAGAAGAAAGAATTCATCTATCTTGTTCGCTTGCATTGAAGAAACGATCCAGAGAGCTGTAATTAGTGCTTGTTTTTCACATGCTGTACGTATTATACATTTGGTGATCGCACTAAAAGTAATATGAGAAAATTAGATAAAAACCTAAAATACTAGACCTTTTTTAAGATAAACCAATACATATTTTTCTTTCATTTTACACCCACTCCACATAAGCAAACTTACTATATGGAGCATATGTCTATAATTAATAGTTTTCTTCATTTTTTAGTTTCTCTGATTTGCCTTTCAGACGATATAAAGCTAAATTTGGTATCTTTCTCAATTTTAGCATCAATTTGAAACTCAAATATTGAGCTAAAATTTAGTTGGATATAACTTTATCATAATCAATTACATTCTTTAATTTATTACCTTATTGTTACTAACTTGAGTGTATATATATGTTATATATAGAAGTATGTCATTTGTAATAGAATGATTCTTTTCATTCTTAAGCTCACATTTGGTGTCTCTCTACATAGTCGAAAAATGTCTGATTGTAAGGTATACGTTCTTGTTCTTTGATTAATTTTCTTCTTTTTAGGTATATTATTATATCATTTCTCATCTTGATCGAGAGAACATTTACATTTCTAATGTACCTATTAAGTAAGACATGATATGATAATATGGAAGCCCTTCTAGTAAGGACCCTTAAGTTGAGGACTTGGTGAGGACTTTTCGGTTTATGGTTTAAAAGACCTAATTTTCGATCACATTTTGACATCTCATCCGTTCAGTTTTTAGGTTTATATAAGTAGATCAATTATACAAATTTTCACCCAAATTGGTGTTCGTTAAGACAACAAACTAGATCAAATTAATTGGCGAACCAAATCTGTCAAATATGAACCGTTCAAGTTCATAATTGATAAATCACACTTATGAATGCCTTAACAATTTTCAATATAGCTGAAAATTTGAAGAAATGATCTACTCATAAATACCTATAAACTGAACGGTCAAGATGTGGATATAAGATCGAAATGTGGGATAAGCCAAAAAGTCCTCACCAAGTCCTCAACTTAAGGGTCCTCACTAGAAGAGCTCCCATGATAATATACCTAAAAAGAAGAAACCCAAAATTGGGTTTAGGGTATAAGGTTAAGTTAATAGAGTTTAGGGTATAGGGTTAGGGTATAGGTTTAGAGTATAAGGTTTAGGGTTTAGAGTATAGGGTTTAGGGTTTAGGATATAGGGTTTAGGGTTTAGGGTATAGGGTATAGGGTTTAGGGTTTAGGGCTTAGGGCTTAGGGCTTACGGTAACACTATAAAATTTCTTCTTTTTACTCAAATAATCAGATATCTTATTTATATTATATTTTACCTTTTGTATAGATCATAGAATGTATTCATTTCACCTAGATTTTTTCATAAAAATAAAGAAAACCGCATGATTCTTGCAAATTGATTAAAAAATGTTAGTGTTAAAAGAAAAACTCGTAATCAAGGTATTTAAGAAAACATCAATTAAGCTTATTTATTATGTTTATATGTTATAGTTGAATAGTGACAATTGTGTAAAATTTAGAAAAAATAGGACATGATATGTATCATAATTGATACATTTTAGATTAGATGTCTATCAGAAAGGAATATTATGTGGGTTTTATTTAAAACCACTCTTCAAAATTGGGTGTATATGAAAATCCCCCAAGTAATATGTATAAACTTAATTAGGAAAAGAAATTGCCCTCATTGGATAAAGTGGCAGTACGTTGAGAGTCTCCAAGTGACCAAATTTTCGTGTATCAGCCATGCATGGTGCCACAGGGTTAGCTAGCTAGATTCGAATCAAGAAAATTGAATTGAACAAAATTAAAGAGTGAAGAAACAAGCAAACCTATGAGGAAAAAACAAAGGTTATTAATTCATAAGGCACACAAACACCTTCTGGTTTGTGTTTCTTGTTAGCAGTTCTGCTGGTCTGTGTTTATCAAGGAGACTCTACTAATTCCCTCGTATTATAAGTAATACCTTAAAGTTAATTAATTATGTTATTTGGCTTATATCGATCTCCAAATTGGAAAAATATTCCTTATTTAACTTGTGAGTTCTGTAAGCTAACTACCAAATGCTACGGAGATCGAGGGTAAGGTTTCTATTCAAGAGTTCTGCTAATTAATGTATTAGTGTTGGGAAAGAATAGTGATCAGTGATAGTGCATAGCTAATAACGAGAAATTTTTCAGTGTTCCCGAATGACCACGTGGTAGTCTGACGTGATCCTCCATTCCATTTAAATTTTGATGTGTGGATTTTCATGATGAAAAATAATTTTAGCGATTTTGTCAAAGATCATTTTGAGTTTCTTGTTGATTTTTTAAATCCTAACCCCTAAACCTTAAACCCTAAACCCTAACCCCTATACCCTAACCATATATATCCTATACCCTAAACCCTAAACCCTAGGCCAAACTCATTAAAAACCTAAGACGGTCATTTCACAAAATATAGAAAACCTTAGTTTATATTTTAGTTGTAATAAATCCACGTGTTAAAATTTAATTGGCAATGGAGGACCACGTCAAACTGCCACGTGGTCCTTCGGGAGCATTTAAAAATTTCTCGCTAATAACAATGCCTTATTTATAAGGTTACATATCATTAGGGGACCGAAACTTTGCAAACAACTCGCTCGAGCAATCTTTTCTAGTTTTCTTCATTGCTCAGATTTGGAAACATCTTAATTTGTCTATTCTTTCCAAATAAATATTTTCCAGATCGATGCTTCACCAAATTTTGAAATAGTTTATCTCTCTACTACTATAAACAATGGCGGAGCTTGAAAATAATTTTGGGGAGGCCGGAAG
>NC_020492.1:14401626-14416646 GCF_000184155.1 Fragaria vesca subsp. vesca | reverse complement strand
AACGACCACAGTTCAGAGCAACTCTATTTGAAAAGAAAAGAACTAGAAATATAAAAAATGAGCGAAAGCTATACCATTGACTATGCCTCTTCTCCATGTACGCCCGACCTCAACTATGTTAACCTGCATACTAGGCATTTTTAAAATGAAGACCCCATGGGAAAACATTTGCAAACGTTAGAGTGAATGGACAAAAATAAATTAATAAATAAATATTTATGCATTCTTATTTTAATTTCCATAGAAATTATGCTGCATGCGACAGCTCAAAGCTTTCTACTCACAAACTGGCAAATACATAACTAGCTCCGGCCAGTCTCCAAAACTCAATAAAATGGAGCCTCTCAGGCTAAATTATATATAAATATATATATGTGTATGTATTTATACTCGTCAAACTCCTTGTACGAATTCTATGAACAAAATAGAAAAATAGAAATTCATACGTACAAGGCTACAACGCTTGCGTCTAACGCTCACGTCGTGCCATATTGGAATTTTTCCTCATTATGTCCGAAGAGGACGGGTGTATATACTTGTGGACTCCCTATATGAAAACCTATATGAACAAAATAAGAAAGTAGTTTTCATGTAGGGCTACAACGCTTGTGTCCAACACTCACGTCGCGCCATAATAGAATTTTACATCATTATGACGGACCAAGCACGTATGGCTAGTTATTTATATACATACTATACTCATAAACATCTAATATACGTATCCACCGAAAATCTCATTTTCAGTAACTCTCCAAAAGATGAAAATTGTCATATATCAGAGAAAACAATAAATTTCAGTAGAAGAATAACTGATCAACAATATAATGCATCGCATGCTTTTAATTAAAACAAAAGTCCACTCACAAAATAGGCCTAAGTCTGATGTCGATCTGAGGCCTCTTCTGCTCGAGCCTCCTCATGTCTTGTTCCAAATGTATAATTAAATTCCCAACAGAAATTCCAATATTTATGCAAAAAATAGGCCAAATTAAACGTGAGTTGTAACCACGCTCATCATTGCCTAACTTCAAAATTCCTAATTCAAAACATTCCAAACTTCAATACCATAATCGGCAGCCTTAATACAACATTCCACAGATTAAACAACTTTAATCCAACAACTGGATTTTACCCTAATTAATCGCCAAAATACCAAACTTTGAAAAATCCCAAACCTATCTAAAACTCTTCCAAAAATTCCAAACTCCACATCATTAAACTCCCCTTAATATAACACAATTAAAACCTTAAACATCCCCTAAATAGCGGCGGCCAGAGGCCGACTCCGGCGACCTCGAATGTCTAGCAAATTTTAACAACATCTTCCTCTTAACTCATTCTACAACTTTCCTAGCTAGCACAAACACCAATTCCAAACCTAACTAGGCCAATCGAACGAAAACATTCTAAAAAACCCTAGAACTTCCAACACTCGAATCTCCTTACCTAGGCCAAGAGAGAGCGTATCCTTTTGAGAGATTGATGCACGGGAGGATAGCTTCCAAAAGAGCCAAGCAGCTTCGGCTATAGCGGCCGGAGGAGGGAGTTCCGACGACGGAGAGCTACGGGTAGTTGGACCTTGCGAGCGTGGTTTCTCTCTCAGGGCGGCGCTAGGGAGGCTGCCACCAGTCCAGGAAGGAAGAGGGAACACGGGCCGACTGATTGGGACCGGTGCGGCAGTCTATGGTGGCCGGACGGAGGGGGACGGTCGCATTGAAGATCCGGCAGGGAGAGAGCTCGGGGAGAGGAGAGAGAGAGAAGAGAGAGAGAAGGGAAGAGAAGAAAAGAGAAGGAAGGAATTGGGTCTCCCAACCGGTCCCTTAACCCATCTAAATACCAACCCAACTCCAAAAATAACACCACAAAAATAATACCCTAATAAAAATTACCTTTTACTAGCTAAAATTTACCATTTTTACCGTTGTCACATTTTTCTCCTACGAATTAATCCTCCGAAATAATTGTCCCCTAAAACCCCTCTAGAGACCAATTAAAACTATAAACTCATTGACGAAGACGGTAAAACTCTTATTGATACCAAGCTAGTAAATAAGGTAAAAATTTAAGAGTCGGGATGTGACAGTTCAGCTTCTAGACGTGAGGTGTTTTTTGTGTGTTTAATGGGGAAGATGACAAACATGTGTTTATGAGGTCTCATACAGTGCTTTTGGGCACAAGGGCCCTTATATTGTAAAGTCAGGGAGAGTTGGAATGATGAAGAGGTGATTGATCGGGTAGGAGTGATGTTGGAGAAGTTAACTAAGGAGCAAGCGACGAGATTTTTGATGGCTCTGTGGGTCATTTGGGATTCCCGAAATGATGTTCTTTGGAATGGGAGTTTGTATGATCTTGGGCGTATGCAAAGGAAGGCGGAAGATTTGTTTCTGGAATACCAGAAATTCCATGGCAGCAAGAAGAAGAAAGGGAAGCGCAAGGTCACGAAATGGGTCTGCTCACCTCAGGGGCATCTGAAGATTAATGTGGATGGAAGCTTTCAGGAGAGTCACAAGCATGGTGGAATTGGTGTAGTGGTCCGGAATGAACATGGGGTATGCATGGCAGCTTTTGCTCAGCCATTGGAGTATGCTCACACAGCGTTGCAGATGGAGGCGGAGGCTCTTCGAGTCAGAATTTTAATAGCTATCCACCAAGGCTGGGAGATGGTTAAGATCGAGAGCGATTGTTCTATGTTAGTTGATGCCCTTCATAGAGACGAGGAAGACCTTTCAATGGTGGGTCGCATTATAGAGGATTGTAGAAGGTACGCTGGGTTGTTTACTTTCTTTCAATGTCGGCATATATATCGTGAAGCAAATAAGGTTATTAATAGATTAGCACACCTTATTAGTTGACTATCGTATTAATAATATGGTTGAGGAACTCGTCTTGGGCCTCATCTCCCTTTAAAAAAAAAAAAAAAAGTGAGGGTAAATCACACCATATTTATTATGAGACTTAATTATAAAACAAATTCAAGTGACAAATTTGTAAATAAAATTAAGATGTGTGGATAAAAAAATAAATAATATGTGTTAATATAAAAATGAGTGTGTTAATAACATAAAAAAGGAAGTGTGTTGTCTAATGACTATTTTTGTATTTCCATAAAACAAAAATACGTACACACAGAGGTTTGTACCGAATATACAGACCCTGACGGATTGACTCTCTCACAAGGTGACCACACTCCAAAATACACATAAAAAACAAGTGCCAGCGTCGATCTATCATCTTAGCAGTCACTGCCATCTTTCTCTTCTGCTTTTTCGAATCCAAACCCCTTCCACAGAGAGAGCCTAGCAGACAAGGTAAGGCTTTTCGAGAAACCCTAGCATCGATCCCTTATTTCTATTCAAATCACCATCGCTATCTGTTTCATTTGGTTCCAATACTTTTGATTTCTCTAATTCTTTTGATTTTGCTTCCGTTTGTTGTTTGTGGGATTTGATTGTTTTGGTGAAGTGAAGGGAATAGAAAAAAAAAATGAAATCTTGGATTTGGGTTCTGATTCAATTCAGATGATTCGTATTAGAGGGATGGGTTTCTGTTAGCTTCATGTTCACTTGCAATTTTTACTGGGTTCATTTTTCGTTTAGAATCTTTAGTCTTGATTTTGATTCTGATATGGTTTTCGGGTAATGATCATACACATCAGCTTCATGTTCTTACTGTGCTGCAGTTAGAGAAACCAAATGGCCTTTTCACTGTCGATTTTTCATGTTTAGTGGAGTATTAACATGCTCACTGGTTCTTATATTTGACACCGATGGGTTTAAGGGTTTTTCCAATTTGTTTGACATATATTTTCTGGAAATCAAGTGTTATGAGATTAGGATTAGGTAAATAAGGGGTAGCTTGACATAAAACTATCTGATACGAACATTTACTGGAGGATTGGGGGAGTGGAATTTTCTTTGTGAGGGTTTAGGATTAGGTGGAGTTAAGGGGTAGCGTGATAAGAAACAGTTGGACCATGCATTCCCTCATATTATGATTTGAAGTTTTGTTTATAACACTTTTTGTTGTTTTGTTTTGATTTCTTCTAGGTGAGTGCAATGCCTCTTCTAAGTAAAGCTGGGAGTATACTTAGGCAGACTGCAAACAGGCAGGTCAAATCTGAGTTATCGTCTTTCAAATTGTCTATCCATCAGGCAATAAGATGCACATCATCCATGGGAAGCTCAGAAGCCTTGAGAGGTAAGAGGTTCTTTTTTTCCCAGAATCCTCAAATAGTTTGATATGTGATATGGGGAAAATTTGTTTTTAGATGGTTTTAGTTTTGTAATGTATGTGATAAGAGCTGAAGTTGTTGGTATATAATTATCTTAGTTCTGTTGTATTTCTGTATTCTAGAGGTAATAACACTTGAAGAAATTTTAGCTGTTATAGGGCAGGTAGTTATATCACTCTCTCATTTCTTTCCTATAAAAATAAAATAAAATAAAGTTAAAAAATGGAATATCTTTTGAGTTTGATGAAAGAATTGCCTGATGCTTTTGACTTGGCAGAGCGTGGTGGCTTGTTTTATATTCTTTTATTGGCCTTGTTATTCTTTTTAAACATCTGTGCTATATGCTGACGACAATTTTCTATTTAAATCAGTTTAATTTGCTAGAAACATCGGGATTTCTATGCTAAATTAGTGCTGATTGACTTAATATTTGTAGGAGAAACAGTCATGGACCATGACACTGGAAGATCTACAGGACTTGGATTCATCACTTCTAGTGCCATCCAGCCCTTGGGCGGGCAGGTAATTGTTGATGTTATATTTGGTTACTTTGTCTGGATTATATCAGTTGTAGTTGTTACTGGAAATTTATCTCGTGTATTGAAACTGATTTCAATTGAATCCTGGCCAGAAAAAGCCTGTTTTTTACCACAAAATGGTTTGCTTTGTATTCAGTCAAATTTAGATATCAAACATACTTGCAGTTATACATATAATGTCTTTGTAGTCATGACTTGTCTTTCACTTTTATCTGAATACTAAATTCATTTTTTTTCTTTTCTAAAATGCAGATAATAACGATTCTGTTCATTTGTACATACATTCGTTGATATAGGCATCCACCTTAATCATTACCTAATGACCATTCTAACTCTTAAAATCTGTGTGCAAAATCTTACAGGAGCTCCATGGTCACCAAGTAAGGATGAATTTTGCTACTGATAGGCCTCGAAGTAATTTTGGAGGTTCTTATGGTGTTTACACAGGAGGTGTAGTAGGTTACTATGGTCAACATGGTTCTGGATATGGTTTTGGTGTTGGTTATGGTTTGAGGAGTTATGGAGGTGGCGCCGGTGACAAGGTTTTATCCACTGGTAAGAGCAGCAACAATGGTCCTGTTGCTGGTGTTGGTAGTGCTGTCAACACTACTATTGGTAGTTCTGATAAAATCGGTGTTGGTCAGAGAAACAGCTTTTCCAGTGGAGCTACTGCAAACACTGGTGGTGCATATGAAATTGCCTACACCAGAAGTGGGGCGCGCACAGCTAATGAAGCTGGAGTCGTACCCAATACTCTTCGTCCGTTATCCCCCCATCTTCCTGTATACAAGCCACAAATCAATTCGACATTTTCAATACTTGACAGAATCGCAGCATCTTACCTAACCGCTTTATTTGTGGTGTACTCTCTTGTTTGTCTGAAAATGGGTCCTATTTGCTTCACCTTTGAGCCTTTCTACAAATTCCTGTTTTATTCTGTAAACCTTGTCCCCCTCTCCCTTGAGCTTGCTGCTTTAGCAATGGCCTATCATACGTATCATGGGATCTGTCATCTATGGGCCATTAGGGGATCTAGGTTTCTTAGATCCCGAAAGTAGTGAAATAAATGGAAGCAGTTCTGAAAATGCTAGCAGGGAAGGTTTCGGCAATAGGAGCAATAATGGTACTGTGTGGTGTTGGCAGTACAACTTCGGTGTGGGGGGATAGCAATAACAGCTTTCCAGTGGCGGGTGATGACACTGGTTACTTTCTCAAAAGGGCTGTGCTTTTCTGCAGTGTTACAAGTACATTGTGAATTTTTTTTTTCCTTTTTGGTTAATGGCCCCCTCCTTTATCTGAGAACTATTTGTTTCATCTTAGTTGGATTTGGCTCTGTGAACTATATGGCACTTCTTTTCTGCTTTCCTCTTTCTAATGTTTTGAACTTTTAGATTTGAAAATGAAATTTCAGAAGGGATCTGGTAGATTGCTATAGAGCAACACTTTAAAAAGAGTTGATAACTTACGAGTTTGTTACTTTGCTCGAATGCTTTCCCTTGATCTCATTTCGTTTTCCGACTGCCTACCCATTATCTGCATATAAATTGTACGAATGATGATATGATGATATGTATGAACCAATGAGGCAAATTGTAAATGTAAGAGGAAGCACATACCTAAGTGCTAGAAAGATGAGAATATTGGTTGTAGGTTCCCCTATTATGCCTAAGCTCTGGACTGGATACACCTTGTTTATGGTGTTTTGTAGGCGTGTATGTTCATTTCATCTGTATCAGGGGAACCCATTTATCTAAGATCAACTGTAGCAGGTTTCCTTATATGCTGACGAAGCTCATGAAAGAACTGAAGGCTTGAACATTTTACAAAAATGACGCCTCCAGACATAGAAGGTTTGGTTTTTCTAAAATAGATATCGTTGGTAGTTGCAAATTTGCTATGGCTTGATATGTCTGCTACCCTTTTATGTTCTGGAATCCCTGTTCTGGAGAATTCCCTATGCTACCACAACCTCCCCTTCATCTTCCCAATATCTCTCTTTGGGTTTGTTTATGATTCAACCGCTGATGATCACAAAGTACTACTTGGACTTGGTAGTTAGAAATCTGTTCATGGATCTTGTCATCACTTTAAAAACGGGTTTAGAGTAATGGGTAAGGTGTTTAGACAAGGAAGCTCTGCATCGGGTAATGGATGAACTCCGGACGGTAGTTATTTTGTTTCAAGAATAGTGTCACTTGATATAGCGGATGAGATTCCAGTCATTGAGTGGATTCTGTTTCCCTATCTTACCAATCCGGTAGACAGGCAATCATTGCCGGAGTTGGAATTCTTAATAACTGCCTAGCATTGTGCTTTCAAACCATGGGTCGCAGAGTTGACAGGAATATGATGGGACTATGGAGTCACGGAATTTTGGAGCCAAGTCATAAACGTGTCTTCAGGGCTTAGAGGTGAAGAGTTTATGTGCATTTCTGAGAATGGTGAAGTTTTGATGCGTCTTAAGAATGGAGACAGTGTATCCCAAGAAAAACACATGGGTGTTGCTAAATGTACCCAGCAAACTACTTAGTAGACCCAGCAATTAAAAATTATCCTGTATTTTCCAGTTTTGCCCTTGTTATAATAAACCTAGCAAACACAAATTATTCTCTTAGAGTCGGATCAGAGGCATTAAATTAAGAAGAAGAGATGTGGCAACGACTGCGCAAACACAACATCCTATTTAGGAGGCTAAAGTGGGATCTGGGTCATACCATCTTATCGTTGCTTTGCTTTGAGCCTTTGAGTTGAATTGAAATTTTGTGATTAATTGCGTAGTCATCTATTCATCTGCAGTGTCAATCTTTGATTAAGAGACTTTTAGCCGATTTTGTTCTTCTTCTCCATTACCTGAAATATATTCTACAATTATATGTTTTAAGATGATCGAAGTTCCATACCTGTATTGATATGGGTGAGATATATGTAATGGGATGATCATTGAATTGGAATTTTTTTTTTTAAGGCAATCGGTTCCGATATCCCGTACATCAAATCTTCTCAAGATTCTACACTTAGATCATGGGAAAGCTCCTCTTGATTTCCTCCCCCATATTAGTTCTCTTTCTGGTCTCAACGTGGTGTTAGAGATAATGTTTGCTGGGTTTATTATAACAAGGGCAAAACTAGAAAATACAGGATAATTTTTAATTGCTGGGTCTATTAAGAAGTTTGCTGGGTACATCTAGCAACACCCAAACACATTTAGGTTGTATGCGGTTGATGATACAGATACTTATGTAGTTGTGTAGAAAGCTTAGTTTCACCATTCATGGGCAACACCAATGGTGGAAGCTCGTGATATGAACATTGCAAGTCACATTCACTCCGTTCTTTCTTTCTTTCAGATGCTCAAGTCTTATGTCACATTTAGAGTTTCCTCTGTTCACTCAATATCTTCTGATCCAATGATTGGTAAAGTTTGAAGTAGTTGCGCCATCGCGCCACATTGATGATTCAAGTCCAGCTTAAGCTTTCGTTTTTGAATCATTCATTTGAGTTAAAGAGTGAAAATGATTAGTCCGCTGATCCGCCTCCACATAGAAATGATAGAATGCATACTCAGTATAATGCCAATCTATTTATTTGATCCCGTTGCTGTACCCTATGACTTGTTTCAGCTGCATGAATTTCGTATTTTGACATGCTAAATTTCACTAGTATGAATTAGTTCTCTTGTGTTTGCAAGGCGATATGTTGGATTGTTGGTAAGTTTTTTTTTTTTTTTTTTTTTGTATAAGAAAACGGAAATACTAAATGAAAGTGCCTCTAGAGCACCCCCAAGGTTTACAAAGCCAAAGGATAGAGCAAGAGATGTTTCCCGGGGTACACACTCCTCCCAGAAACAACAATTATCCAACCTATGACCTAAGCTTGCAAAGGAATTGGCAACAAAATTAGCTTCCCTAAAAACATGTTTGAAGAGATTGTTGTTTAGTTGGTCAGTTATTATGTGCCGTTGAGCGGCATAGAACGAGCCCCGTTTAGTTTTGTGTGATCGGGTGTTCCATGGATGGTTCAGAAGATACGTGCCTTTGCTTCAAAAATATGAACAGTCTTCTACTGAGACTGTCGTTATCCAATTTCCATGGGCTATCAGTGGTAATAGGCATTAATTCTAGAGCAAGATTATCATGGTCTATTCAAACAAACAGAAAGCCAAAAACATTTGCAAATCTACCGAATTCATATTTCAACAAAATCTCATTCTTTTAGCTGCCTCAAAAGTACAGTTGAACGCCTACTGACTCATGAATCTCGTTCATTCAGATTACTAAAATTAGAATACATGGAACAGATTTCAGTTGAATACAAGTAGCCCAATCCAGCTGTTCTTCACCCATTATAATCAAGCTGTTCTTAGTGGAGGGGAAACAAGGATGACACCATCCCCTCTGACAAACAGATATGGAACTGTCCTCTTTGTAGTCTGAAATGGAAGATAAAGGAGACATGGTTATCACCCATATTTCTAGTACATGACCAAGCTAGTATCAACAAACAAAATCAAGTAACATCACTAGTGCTGGTAAAAATCCACTCTCTTTCCATAACCAATTTTTGTCTATATAGATGATATGTTCTTTCAGCAAAACCAAATGCGAAAATAACGATGCAAACGTTCAAAAATTCCACAAATGAAAACAAGTTAAACCAAAAAATGCAAACACCTTAACAAACTGCAAAGAGAAACCTTACCATTTTACAAGCTACAAAATCAATGATCCCATATTTTTAGATAAGAACTAATTTGAACCAGTAGGAATTCAAATTCCCTGATGGTAGTGCAGGTTGAAATAATTTCTTTTTATAATTCTGTTTTGATTTTCTTACTCAATAGAAACACGAATTTGCTCCACACAGAAGGGAAAAATATTTATGCCACGGCACATATATATCAACCCCACATTTCCACTTCATTCCAAATCTCAATCCTGGGTTCAAGCCTCCAGTTTCGTATATGGATTATGAGTTCCGAATTTTGGCTTTTGAGGGTCAGGTCAGGAACTAGCAAGAAGAAATACAGAGTAGTATTGACAAAAAAAAAATTCACAATTTAGATTCAAACAAAAGTTTCCAGATTTTATACCAATCAAGTTTTCAAATCTGAAACTTTCAAACTCAAAGACAGTTTTGATTGAGAACTGTTTCCATCGCGAGTTCACAAACTTCTTATTCCTAAAGATAGTGTTAAAGTAGTAGCTACAGTACTCCACAAACTTGTTGTTCCTAAAGAAGTGTTAAAGTAGTAGCTACAGTACTCCACAATCATGTTTTGCAGGGATCAGCCTGATTGTTACACTAAACTCTACTACAATCTTGCTGAAGATGGTGGCTAAGGCTAAAGCAACTTCTATATTAAGAACTGTTTGCTACTAACTGCAAATGTGCACATACACAATGACAAGACAACAGAAACCGAGTTTGTAACATACCCGGACAATCTCTTCGTAAGTTTCATCGTCAATTTCCACAGAAGTAACGATTTCTTCGACGTCACCAAGAATCATATTCAAATGTTGATCATAAGCCTGCAAAGCAAGAATTCCAATCACAAAAAGAGAACTACATTTGCAATAGGTAGAGTAATTTCAAACTTAATAGAATTGCAAATGCACAAGAAACTTACTAAACCCTCCCACCCAAATCTCAATCCCTACTGTCACCAAGATCAAATGGCTGGCCCTCATCTATTCACTAGGTTATAGAAGAATGGTGTTCAATGTACACATTTATTTTTAACCAAAGATATAGCTGCAAGATTATTGATGCAGGGGAGTTACGTGACATGACAAAGAAAGAACAAAATCTATTGTCACTCTACAATACGAACTATAATAGTTACCAGAACCCGTCCAACATTCTTATCATGACAATCATCAAGTTGAAGAAACCTATTATACGTATTATGCCAAGTAAACGAGTTGCACCACTAACTCAAACATTCAAATGAAAAGGAACCAAACAGGGGTTGCAGACTGAATGCAATCCTGAATACAGCATAATCCACTTAGGTTTGTATTCTTTTCTACAAATTCATGTGTATGATTATCACAGATAAATCAAAAAAAAAATATTCCCTTTGAATTGTTAATGAGGCAAGAGATTAAATTATGTTTTCTGGTACCTCGAGACAAGAGTAAAATCAAACCCTAACAGATACCATTAGAAAAAACAACTAATTTCATTCACCCTAAATCTTTCTCTTATGTTGGTAAAATCATATTCAATCTACCACTACCAGGAATGTAGGTAAACAGAAACTGTAGCACATAACCAGAGTACACTTGCACCGCGAGCTAATTTATTCAAAAGAAAAATAAGAAAACAAAGCACAGAATTGCATTCTATCTTTCATTCTAAACACAGCTAAATCGACTTCACTTTATCCCTTTCCTAAATAAAAACAGATGCAAATGTAGATAGGCTATAGAAAATACCAGAAAAGATTTATGGTTTAATGCTCTTGCACTTAAAGACCATAAAACAACAAATCAAAACTTATCAGACACCCTAAGAGACAGATACCCGATTCCATTAACAGCTTTAGCCTTTTTATGTATTATCAATAACCGGGTGCTTTTGCATTCGGGTTCACTGTGGGAAAGGAATAAACTCCTATCAATTACTGACGATACATATTTCTTCTACTACTAGACTAGAAAACAACAACAATTTCACTCACTGCTTCACACTAGAGTGGAATAAAGCCATACCTTTCTTCCCTTATCTTGGCCAAACCCTGAGCCTTAATTCGAACAACCAAGAAAGCAGACTAATTTCATTCAATATAAGCGAGCTACACATTCAACGAAACAAAAGAGCAAATTGGATTCTGAACCAAGCTTAATAGACCCGAGCTTGTCATCGTTCACAACCAACCCACATACAAAACCAGACCCATTAATCAAAACAAAGTATAATCAAACCCCAAACGCATAAGATAAGAAACGAACACGAATTTTATGTAAGGCAGTAAAACCCAAAACCTTAAATTTCCCTTTTCAAAACCCTAATTGCAACGCAGAAAAACCCTAAAAAAATTGAGAGAGAAAAGAGGATTGATAGGGTAGGGAGACGTACATGGAGTTTACCGCGGAGCTCACGGTCAGAGCGGAGCTTGACGTAAATGCGCTCGTCGAGGCTGAGCCTGATGAGATCCAAAGGCTCCTTCACGGCGCTCTCTTCCTCACTCGCCATCTTCTCCTTTGCGCTTTCGCTCAATGGCTCTTCTGCTTAAATGCTAGTGTGAGGCCTCCGCTGTCATTTTAATTTGACTTTTATTTAGGGTTTATAACATTTGACTGCACAATAGCATTCGTTTTTAGCAAATCACATCTATACCCCTTCAAAAACAGATTTGAAACACAAATACATTCATTAATATTTTTTTTGAACAAATAAGAACAATTTTTCATAAATAAGGACGGATTGTGTTAAGTTTGTCATGTGTCATAGTTTAATTTACCAAACTGACTTTATACTAATTAAATCAAACTTCACCATGTCTTGTTTTAACCAGTGCACTTGCTGGAATGTTGATGCTGTTGCTGCTACTACACTTACTGCAATGTTGTTGCTACTGCCAATTAGAATGTTGCAGCTACTGTCCCTTAAAATCTTGATGCTACTGTCGATTGGAATTTTGCTGCTAATGTCGATTAGACACTCGTTCAACACTGCTACTACAATTATTGTACACGCACTCATTAGATCATTCTACTGCTATTGTTTTAATAACTGCTACTGAACAATAGAATTGCATCCAACACAACAAAGAAGGCATAATCTCAAAGGTTTAAAAGCAATAGCATCGGATCAAGGACTTAATGCATAGTCTGTGAAAGCCATCCAGACGGATTCAAAAGGAGAAGCGTCAAAATTAGCTTCATATTCCAATTTCGTTTTGCAATTTCCACATATACATACATAGTGAATTAGTGAAACAAAGAAAATTGTGTGTTCTTGTTTCAATATAATTGCATTCAAAATCAAATCAACTATGGGAATATGCAAGTTGAACAAGAATGGAAGATCGTCTTCCTCAGTTTTCTTTATGAACGAGTCGATGTCCTCTTGAGTCGCTAGCAGACCTGGTCTTGATTGAACGAGAGATGGAATAACGGCAAAGGAGGCATGACGTCGGAGGGGTCGGGTCTGCCGAGCGAGACATCGGAGAGGTCAGGTCCGGCAATGGTGAGATGGAGTTGGTGTTGTTGGGGTGGTTGAGATTAGGGATTATGGGAAGCGATGATTAGGTAGAAGAATTAATTTGTCGTTTGGTGGAGACAATGTTAAAAAGGAAGGGAATAGGTTCAGTGGCATCTGTGTCATTTCTCAATATAAACTTGATATAAGGCATGGTATTGTTGGTTTGGGGTTGGGCTTCGGTCCTTATTTGTTTAAATCTTTTAAAATGCAGGTTTTTTGCATTGTGCAACTGTTTCAGGTATTAGTATGTCATTTTCTTCTTTTTTTTTATTGGTTGAACAACTCAAATGTACATTTGTGAGTCGAACTCACTATTTCCCACTTATAAAAGAAAGATTACGTCACTAGACTAAATGGTATTGGGCGACTCCACCATAACATTTGAAATATAACTTAAAAATCAACATTAATTTTTGCAAAAATACCATACATGTCACAAAAGACGTGTCACATCCCTTTTTTCGAACGTGAAGAGACGGGAAGCAAATTTGCCGACCACTTTTGACCTATCCACCTTAATGCCTACCATTTAGATTAGTGACAGATGCCTATTTTATTATCAAGAATTAAGTCAAACAATTTGAAGGGACGTATGTCATTAATCTAGATGACGGGCGTTGCAATGGGTAAGTACGAGATGGTCGTCAAATTTGTATCCTGAAAAGAAGTGTTACGTCAAACTCGTGGTTTGGATAATTTCTCTTTCGATTCCAAATCCAATCCCTCCGTGTTCATTCAAACCCATCATTCCCAGCTTCAACCTTTGACGTTTCCCCAATCGGATCATAGATCCCGACGTTTGCAATTTTTTCTCTGTTTGTAGACCAAATTCCAACTTGTGATCTTCTTCTGCCCTCTTCCTCTTCCTCCTCCTCCAAACCTAGACCCGAATCTTCTTCTTTATCATCATGAGCTAGTGATTGGAGGCACGTTGATTTCTGACCGTATCCCGCTACTCAAATTCGACACCGATCCCTCACTGTTGCGTTTGTTGGTTTTATCCAATATCTGCCTTGAGGCAAGGCAAAGAAGACACACACCTACAACCTCTTCGAATTATGCAGGCCTGCAAGTTCAAACTTCCATTTATAAGTTTTGTTAAGACTAATTATTAGATTCATTTTTATTTGTTTCTTCATACAACCTCTGAGAACCTCATTAACGGTGTTGGAGATAATGTTATAATTGGACATAAATTAATTGATATATAAACCACAAGGACCAAGATTATACATTCTTAAATAGATATATAAACATAATCACGACCCAAACTATATGGAATATTTATAACTTTTACCCTATTAACTTCCGGTTCAAATCATATTAAGGGCCTACATCAGCAGCAAGCTTCTAACGTCTAGACGCAACCTTATTTTAGAACACTATATAATCAAAGTTCAGAAACTCGCTGGGCGCTACTTGGGATTATGGCATTGACAAGTTCCTCCCCCCATTTTGATTTTGCAAAATGGAAAACCAATATTATAAGTGCAAATTGTGCAAATTAGAGGTCATTTTAATCCCATGACGTTAGCCATGATATAAAAAGTACATGTGATCTTGCAAATTTTTTTCTTAACCGATAATGTTCATCTCTTTTCCTCCTTGACATGTCCAATATTGTTGTTTAATGGTTAAAGTTTACTAGAAGGTTCCCATATTGTGTCACGGCATATATAATATCAAAGACACCTTGGAGCTATTGTACTCTTATGTCTAGTGAAGGCGAGACTGATCAATTTTGTGACTCGATGATCCCACCGAATCTTCATATACATTGAACCTTCAGCTAACCAGAATCTTCTGTTGCTGCTCTTTATCTATTGGATTTCGGTTTTTTCTTTATCGTTCTTAGTCTTTGTATTTGTATTACTGCTTTTCTTTAGTTGTTTGGTTTCTTTGATTTCTCTAGTCTTGCTTGTTTTGGCAATGACTATGAAAATCTTGTTTGCAGACTGTCTGCTCTAGGCTGTGTCCCTTGTTCTTCTTTGGCCTTGTGCCTTGTTTAATAGACCTGCAGTTCGTCCAAAAAAAAAAAA
>NC_020492.1:14392017-14401504 GCF_000184155.1 Fragaria vesca subsp. vesca | reverse complement strand
GTTAAGGCTTTCAAAAGTTTGATTTAGTTTTAATAATCTTGAACGGTCTAGCTTATGTCAAACTAAAACCGTTGAAGGTCATAAAAACTAAATTGAAATTTTGAAAGCCTTAACGATCACCAAATCATATAAAATTTTATAGAGGTGATCTACTCATATAGACCTAAGATATGAACGGTGGAGATGTAAAATTATAATCGGGAAGTTGGTGTAATGCCCTATCCCTATAAATGACTTAAAATAGGGATCCCTCATCGGAAGGGCCCTGTATATATATATATACATTGAACCAGCAAAACCTTTCGCCCCTTTACAATCATAAATAATCAAACAACCTTACACACTCAAATAAACGCTTCAAAGCACATTATTGAAATTAGTGAAAATATCTAATGTGCTTGGAAATTTAAAAACTATTTATTATAATTTTTTTTATAATTTTAATTGTGGCGCTATCTCAAACACCTTTTAGGCGCAAAAAGAAGTTTCTTAGAAGCCCGGAAAGCTAACAAGGCTTGACATCCCCTATCATGCATCACGTTTATAGTTCAATAAATAACACGAAGCAAATAATGTGACGGATCGGTTAGCGCACTTTGCTAGTAGAGGTCATGTTGTTGACCTTATGGTAGATGAGGCCCTACAGGATGTCCTCTTTATAGACTCATGTAAGAGCATCTTCAACAGCTTCCCAAAAATTTCTCTATAATAGGAAAGCAAAAGTCAATGCTTCAAGCAATTTTTCTTCTCCAACTCCAATAGATTCCCCATTTTGGAGATTTTATGATCATTCCCCAAATCCTTTTATAAAATTATAGAGTTTGTTGCAAATATATGAAATTTGGGTTTCTCTCTCCTCACATTCCCCATTTTGAAGAAAGTTTTAGGGAATCTGTTGGAGTAAAACACCTAAATTTTCTCCAAAATGAAAAAAATTGAGAAAATGGGGAATCTGTTAGAGATGCTCTAATGATAGTTTTATTCAGGGTGTAAGTATTATGTCTCCCTCATAAGGCAAAGTATTATTAATAATAGTGTGGACGTGGGGATGAGCCTCCCAGTATAACTCGGTTCTAAACCCCGTTTTTTTTCAAAAAAATAAGAGGAAATTTTTCAAATGGTGCCCCAAGTTAATCTCATTCATCATTTTGACATCTCAATCTTGAAAACTATGATAATGGTACCTCAACATTTAAATCCAATTGAACATTAGTTCCCACCATGATTGACACCGTGTTAAGTTGGACTTTATCTATGAGCAAAATTGTCTTTTCATGTTTTCCCTCCCTAAATCTTTTCCCTCCACAAATATTTCCCTCCAGAATAATGTCTTTTTTCCCATCAGTATCAGAATTTGTGATGAGCCATGTGTTGGCTGCATACAAAAATTAGAGACATCTAGAAATTATAATACACCATTGATCATTAATATTCATCATTAAAAGTAGCTTTTACAACCCATCAGTGAGAGAAATAATCAACATTGATTAAGATTTAAATGCATTTTGTATCAAGTACAGAAGTTCATGAAACATATATACTTAATAGAACAATCAAAGATAACTAGGTAATATGACTCACATTCATAATTGATATCTTCATGTCGAGAAACTCTAATTCAACTGATAAGCTTTGTGGAGGGAAAACATGAAGAGACAATTTTGCCCATGGACAAAGTCCAACTTAACGGTGTCAATCACGGAGAGAACTAATGTTGGGTTGGGTTTAAGTGTTTAAGTACCATTATCATAGTTTTCAAGATTGAGATGTCAAAATGATGAATGGAGTTAACTTGGGGTACCATTTGAAAAATTCCCTCAAAAAATGAAAAAATAATACGAAACTAATCAACTCAACATTCAAACGCAGGGCGTGAGGTTTAATTATTGTAATATAAATGATCATATGAGTGTATTTTGTCATTTTGGCCCAATTTTCAAGGAGCCATTCTAGTGAGAATTCTTAAGTTGAGGACTAGTTGAAGGCTTTTCGGTTTATGGTTTAAAAAACCTAATTTTCGATCACATTTCAGTTTTTAAGTTTATATGGGTAGATCATTTCTACAAATTTTTGCCCAAATTGGTGTTCGTTATGATAACAAACTATATCAAATTAATGGATGAACCAAATCTGTCAAATATGAACCGTTCAAATTCATAATTGATAAATCACACTTATGAATGTCTTAACAATTTTCAATATAACTGAAAATTTAAAGAAATGATCTACTCATAAATATCTATAAACTGAACGGTTAAGATGTGGATATAAGATTGAAAGGTAGGATAAACCGAAAAGTCTTCATCAAATTCTCAACTTAAGGGTCCTTGCTGGAAGGGTTTTTAAAAGAGTAAAAGGGAAACAAATTTGGTTTGGTAATCCGTAATATATACGTAGGGTGTAGCGTCACATAGGGACAAAACCCTTGTGCTGTGTGTGTAAAGCTTGAGAACCACAAAGGAGGTGTCTTTTTCGTGACTCTTTCGCCCCCAAAATCTCAGCTTGATTACTGGAGGACCTTCAGCTCTCTGGGTATTTCAGATAAGTTGCTTTGCTTTTGCCCTGTTGTTCTTTGAGGAGTGTCTGGAAAAGCCTTTTAATTTTGGCTGGAGTTGTAGATTTTGGAACTGGGTTGTGATTGTTTGTACAAATTTGGGTTTGGTCTTGGAATCTAGGAAATGGGGTTTCTGTTTGGTTTTGGTGTTGGGAGGAACTGAAAAGGTGCATACTTGAAGATTTGGATAGTAGGATTGGTGACCATGATTCGTTTTTTGTGTTTGACTGCATGGAATATGTGATTATATGAATCTGTGGAATATGTGGTAGTAATGGTTTCATGGTGTTGATCTGAAATCTTGTTTACAATAAGAATGGATGGGCATTTGTCACAAGGAGGTAGGATTCCTGGTGGGGGAAGTTATGTTGGTCTTGATTTGCAAGGGTCAATGAGGGCTCATCATCAGACCCAACACCCACACAACCTACAACAGCAGCAGCAGCAGCAGCATCAAATTTCTCGGCAAGGATCAATGGTGCACCCCTCGATTCACGAGGGTTTTCCTGTCAAAATGGGAACTATGCATAATTGTGATCGGACCCTTTCGATGGTAGATTACAATAAGGGAGAGAAATGCAAGAACTCGATGAGTGATGAGGATGAGCCGAGTTATACGGAGGAGGGTGTTGATAGTCATATTGAAGCAAGTAGGGGGAAGAAGGGGTCTCCCTGGCAGCGTGTTAAGTGGACGGATAAGATGGTGAGGCTTCTGATAACTGCAGTATCTTATATAGGTGAGGATATTGGTTCAGATTGTGGTGGCGGGGTGAGAAGGAAGTTTTCTGCTCTACAGAAGAAGGGAAAGTGGAAATCTGTTTCCAAGGTCATGGCAGAAAGGGGTTATCATGTTTCTCCGCAGCAGTGTGAGGATAAATTCAATGACCTTAATAAAAGGTATAAGAAACTTAATGACATGCTGGGGAGGGGCACTTCTTGCCAGGTTGTTGAGAACCCTGCACTTTTGGATGTGATTGATTACTTAACAGAGAAAGAAAAAGATGATGTGAGGAAAATATTAAGTTCAAAGCACCTGTTTTATGAAGAGATGTGTTCCTATCATAATGGTAATCGGTTGCATCTGCCTCACGATCCAGCATTGCAGCATGCCTTGCAGGAGGCTCTTAGAAATAGAGATGATCATGATACTGATGATCTGAGGAGGCATCACCATGATGATCTTGATGAAGATGATCAAGATATGGAAACTGATGAGCGTGATGATTTTGAGGAAAATAATGTTTCACATGGTGAAAACAGGGGAATGTTTGGTGGGTCAGGAGACTCTGTGAAGAGGTTGAGGCAATGTCAAGGCCGTGAAGATATTAACTTTGGTGGTTTTTTGAATGCACAAGATTGTAACAAAAGTTCTTATTCTCATCCCCAAATTGCCCAAGGTGATATTAATCAAGCCTTACCTGATAGCACAAAAGCTGCTTGGTTACAGAAGCAGTGGATTGAATCGCGGTCTGTTCAGTTAGAAGAACAGAGGCTACAAATTCAAGTTGAGATGTTAGAATTGGAGAAACAGCGTCTCAAGTGGCAAAAATTTAGCAAGAAAAGGGATCGTGAACTGGAAAAGCTGAAGATGGAAAATGAGAGAATGAAGCTTGAGAATGAGCGTATGGCATTAGAATTGAAAAGGAAGGAAATGGGTGCCGGATTTAGCTAAATGGCTGTTCTGAACTTCCAATTAATCTTTACAGCAATTGTGGTACTTGTGGGCAACATGGTTTCTTTTTAAATTGGTAAGCTGCTGTTTGTTCAAGCATCACATATAGGATGAGGGAACTATCTTGGAATGATGACTCTACCTAGATGGTACTCTGTAAAATTTATGATTGTGGCATCAATGACAGTAGTTATCATCATATTGCTTGTGGTAAAAGGGTATTGGGTCACAAAACTCTGTTTACTTTGTTGTTTGTGTGATTCAGATCTAAGTAGCATATTGTATCTGGCAATTTTCAAAATTAATCAGCTTTTATTTTTCATTTTTGATTTTGTTTCTATGGTGGCAGCATGAACATCAGCATTCCATTTGTTTTATTTCTAGTTGAGATTCTTGTATCTTTTCTTTTTCTTTGGACAATCTTGTAAGTTTTACTTAGATGCTGATAAACATAGTGATTGAATCTCGTTGCTGTTCTTGTTTTTTCTTTCTTTTTGTAGTTTATATGATGTTGGGTCTGATTCCTGGCAATCATTCCTTAAATCTGTTTAATGCTGGAATACTATGATTTCTGTACTCATGTTCATGTTGCTGCATCCTCAGTGATACTTTTTGTGCACTCTCCCAGTTGAAGATCAGTGATTGTGCATTGCTGCTTTTGAAGCTGTTTTATTTTTATGTTACCTAAAGGCCATATGTTAAACTTCTCCTAGTCTAGAGCTGTTTGGATATACAGGTCTCTCACTCTTTCTTTATCCTCTAGGATCTGTCCATAACCTCTACCACCTTGGATAACTGAATTCTAAAGTTTGTTTTCTTCCAGTTGATTAACCATTTGATCTAGCATCTCAGTTGTTTGCAAAATATATATTTTGGTCCTCTGTTCTGACACAAAACATAATTGGTCTATGGGGTTTAAAAGTTGCAAATGTAGGCAATCGCATTTACTTCTTTAACAACTCAAGTACACCTTGTAGTTTTTGTAAGTTTGAATGCACATGATTCTCACGGCCAGTGGTCAATATAGTGAGGTTGAATGACTGAATCAAAACATGTTCCTCATATCTCTAACAGTCGCAACACAAAGGGATCCCATTGCTAAGTTTAAGTGTGAGGGGAACAAATCTAGTTTTGAGTCAAAAGACATGGGCGGAAAATGTAGTTTATCCTTTATATAATTTAAAAATATTTTGTACTCTGCAAGCGTTTTGACTTCTTAATCTTGAAATCTGGGAATGAGTCCTCTTTACTAAGAACTGATTTTTTATTTTTTTATTTTTTATTTTTTTATTTTTTATTTCAAGCAGGCTGTAGCTTACTCTCTCTAACTTTGAAGCTCTTTTGACTGGCCATTGATGGTCAGTATGGTTGAACCCGTGACAAACTTTCCTCATGTTTGCTAAGTATTCACTGGATATCTTATTTCTGGCCCTGCAAAGATTCATTTCAAGTTAACACATGCTGCATCACTGAAGATGCAGCCGTTTTAGTCTTCACATACCCCTAAATTGGGGTCTAGTTTATGACAACATGTCTTTACACCTTTCTTTCTGATGTATGTTCCTCTATGTATTTGATTGAAGTAGCTTTTTGTAATCTTGTCTTGCAATTGCCTTTATAAGCTCTGACATACATTTCCTATTGAGGTCAGGCTGTTTGGAATATGAAACAACCAGTAACAAGGAACTAAGCCTTGTAAGACTGCAGTCCAACAGTAGGAAGGGAATTTTGATCACTGGATGATATGGATAGGCTAGGGTCTAATACCCCTAAGCTGGGGGGGGTTCAAGAATTTCGGGGATTGCTGTTACTTGATTGGTAATTGGTAAGCTTGGTTAAACGGGATTATTAATGTTTTAAGTAGGTGTGGAAGAACTGACCATGTATCCTGAATTTATTAGATTTCTTGATTTTCGAGATTTAAGAGATTCATGTGTTTGTTTCTTGTTGGTTATACTAAATCCCTATAGCTTGAATTTGGCAGTTCTGGGCCTTGGATGAATTTTTAACTGGCTATAACTTTCCTAAACATGATGGGTAAGCCATTTTTTTCATTTCTACAGTTTTGAATTGGCATGAAATTCACTCAACATAACTCCACTTGAAATGTTTTAACTTTCTAGACAGATGTATCTAGTCATGAACTATATTTTCTCAGTTTCTCTTTTATTGTCTTTGTAATGTTATTGCATCTTTCTTCCTTCGCTCATGTGCATCTCTGATACATCGATAATACAGTTCACTTGACTATCTGAGGGTTCCCTTCATGCGCCCCTTTTATTGCCCGATTTGTACTGCTATTTTCACGTTGAACTACAAAGTGATACTATAAGTGCTCTTCTTATGGTTTATGATGTATTGCTTTACTTCCTACATCTGTGGACATGTGAATCTAATATATCAATATGTTTCTTGTGAATAATCAAATGAGTAGGTAAACTGTGCCCATTTATGACTGTCTTCAGGAATTCTAGTATAAAGCTTGCTACAGGATAGATATTTGTTGTTATAGTACATCTGTTTCTTCTCTAATGTTCATCAAAAGACTTCCATGAGTGACAGAATTAAGTTGAAGGGTAAACAGGAATGGTATTGGTCCTATTGGACTTGCAAATCTATCACAATAATGGAGTTGATGATATGTTGTTATTTATTTTGTTGCCGCTGTATAACATTAAGGTATTGTTTTGTGATTTCTATGGAAGCTAAATTATTTTCTGCACATCAGTGCATACTAGATATCCCACCTCTGTGCCTGCATTCTGCCTTTTTCTTTGGTGATACGGTGATGAGCCCATGTGTGAAGATGCAATCATTTTCTCGTTAGCGGGTGCAGAATGCCGAATGACCTGTACTGTATGACTCCATCTCTGTTCCACTGTGATGCAAAGGCTATATATAGGGAAAGGGATATTTGATTTAAGAAATAGTGGAGTTGGTTTTTATTTGAATGCTATAGCATTAGAAGAAACAGTCGGCTCTTTCTGTATCTTGCCAGAAAAAAGGAATGATGGATATGGCTTTATGTTAGTTCTCACTAGTTTACCCTATTATTGATCAAGTGAGAGGACTGCCCCCTTCAAATGAAATGGAGAGGTTGGGGTGTCGGATTCCTGTTGGATTATATTGGTTGTGATTGGATTTGGCAGGGTCACCCACTCACCCTTTAATGATTTACGAATTGGCATAACCTGCCTCTAATCATGAAGGGTTTCCAGCTTCGGGAATACGTTGACTCCTACTTTGAAGTGTCAGTCAGTACTGGGATTGGCATGATTTGTAGTTGGTAGAAAAATCTGCCGGGAAGTGATCGATAAATTTCCAGTTTTACTAGAGTTGTCAGACAGGCATTCTCATTGTAGGATAATTCATATTGGATATGACCAGCAGCCAGCTTATCTTGTCATAAACTCGCGAGATTCTCTGTTTTTTTTTGTCTTTCTGAAACCATTGCATGTCTTGAGGAGACACTCAACCGTTGATGATGATTATATCACTGGATCCTTACTATTTGTTACTCTATACTTATTATTATCTTAGTATTTGTAAGACTCTCAATCCTAACCTTAAATGAATATATGGTGTTTGATGTGTCGGTACTGCTGTACTGCTAGACAATCGGTTGCTTGTGGTGCATGAATTTTATCACATCCTGCCTAGCCTAACAAACTTCAACATGAGCAACACAGGACACTGCCTGTGTTTGGAATGGAATCTTACAGTTTGGGGAAGAAGCAGAGTACACCAGATTGAAGTTATGTTGTTACATAATAGCCATTTTGATGTCATTTTTTGTATAATGGTGGCTCAGAGTAAGCTAGATCAGTGTAAAATCTCGTCTTGGCTAGTGTTTGCACTTTGCAGGATATGTGTTTGTGTGTCTTTTCATTTCAAATTGAATACTGAGAATGCTTAGTCATATTATTGAGAGGGTAAATGGGTAATACTGAGAAGAACCTGTAACTAGTGTATCATACTCTGACAACCAAAATACTCATACTCTGATTTACTGAGAATATATATATATATATATATATATATATATATATATATATATATATATGAGAAAAATAAGTCTGGTAAAACAACTAAAAAGCATAAAAAATGCAGATGTTACATTTGTAATGAAGAAGGGCACTATGCTCCAGAATGTCCTAAAAAGGGAAAAAATACAAAAAAGATGGTTAATATGTTAGAAGAAAATAACCTCGAAATATTGTTCGGTGAAGAAATCTCTGACAATGAAGAAATTTTATATGAGTTAGAAACAGAAAGTGATAGCTCAGAAGACGAAGAATTTATCTTTATGCTAAAAGAAAATGTTGAAGAAAATACTGAAGAAGAACTTCAGAGTACAAGGTTAAAAGATGTCATTGGAGAAGAAATAAATTTTTCCAATGAACAATTACAAAATTTGGAAAAATTCAAATATGCTATAAATAAAGAAAATATTTATAAATACTCTAGATTTCAAATATTTTCTCATAGGATATTTGAACAGTTTAGTAGAAACACCACAGCTCAGTGTACTGAAGAAGGAACAATGGAAATCCCATTGTTTGATAAAACAATGTTGGAATCTAAGAGAGGTAAATTGGACAGCTCTTCAATTTCTTGTCCTACCATAAACGGGAGGTCCAACTGGCTAATATTTGTAGCCATGTCAGAAAGTAAATCATATGCTTGCTTCTGTTGTTCAGGAGTAGGCTGATAGCTGCTTGCCATATGGTTTAAGGTAGCGAAAACTCACCGTCCATCTGTCAGTTTAAGCAAATTGCTTTTCCTTATGTCTTCGGCAACATCTTTTAGATGAGCTCCACTTTGAATTGCATATGTGTAGCGAAAACTCGCCGTCCATCTGTCAGTTTAAGCAAATTGCTTTTCCTTATGTCTTCGGCAACCATCTTTTAGATGGTTGGAAGAATTTTTCTCTTTCTCTCCATCCAATAGTACTTGCAATGCTGAATGTGAGATATTTGGAGAGTCTATAGCTTTTTGCTACATGATACACCATTGTTTTAATGAATTGAGGAAAATCTTTTATGGTAGCATAATCTAAACTTTGGAAAATAACCTGGTTAGTTATTCCCCATTCAATAGCTGCAAGATTCCATTCATCATGGTTTANGATGAAACTAAGTTTAGGGATTCCATCATCCTTAACATTCATGGATTCTGAATGTTGTAGAAACATGTCTTGAATTACTTGACCATGATTTATGGATTTTAGCATAAATATCTGCAAAGAGGTGATATGGAAG
>NC_020492.1:14388951-14391294 GCF_000184155.1 Fragaria vesca subsp. vesca | reverse complement strand
AGATAGAAATATGTAAATAGTAATGAGGTGTCACCTTAACTTAACCATAGTTGGTGATTTACCTTAGTCATGTTATTTTTGTAACTATAATAAAGTAACTAGAGTTACTTTTTCTATTGTATATATATATATATGCTAGTATGTTGAAGAGAAGACATCAGATGTTAAAAAGCCTTACTCTCTTTCCTTTTGTGTTGGTATTCCTTTTGTAAGAAATTTCCCTATCATCAATAAAAATAGTGAGTTGTTGTTTCCTTTTGTGTTTGGTATCAAAGCCTATACGGGTTTCTGAAGAGTGAAGTCTCCTAGTATAGCTTTCCTAGTATAGATTTTCTAGTAAAGAAAAGCTTGAAGAGAAATCTCTACTACCTTGAAGCTTGAGGAGAAATCTCTAGCAATGAGAAATCTCTACCGGAAGCCTTTCCATTTAAGTAAGTTTTCTTACTATGTAAATTAAGTTTTATTATATTTCATAATACAAGTTTTCTTCATAGAAAAACCCATACTCTCTAAAAGCTTATATCCCTGATATAGCCATTAAAAACCTAGGTTTGGTTAAGAGGCTTTAGGGAATCGGTTTTAAGCACCTTAGAGAACTAGTTTTAGGTACCATCTATGAAGAAAAAATGGCAAAACCTAATATAAAGTCCTTAGAATGTTTATACGAAGATCAAAATTATGATCATACTTTGCATATTCCCAGAGAGTACAAAAATGATATTGTTGTTCTTAGTAGTACAATAAATACTATCCGTGATATGTTAAATATGATATCAAAAAATCAAAAATTAAATCATGATAGTGTTGAACAACAACTCTATAGTTTGAATATTAAAACAAGCAAGATTGACCAAAAAATTCAATCCCTTGGAGAAGTTGTTGATTTAGATCTCAAAACCGAGACTAAAGAACAAATACAAGAATTAACTAAAACAGTTAATAACTTCATCCTGCAACAAGATGAAAAGAATTATCCTGGAGATAACAAAATCCCCAGATTATTTTATGGAACTGAAGATATAGAAGAGATAATGGCTCTTCAAAACAAAGAACCTAATGAAGAAGAATATAACAATATTGTGGAAATTTTGGATTATTGGAAAACGATCTATAAAGATCCGGAAGCAACAATGGATGAAAGAAATCATATTCTACATCAAATACGATTAACCTGTTTAGAATATGAAGATATGCTTTCTTATTTTAATTATGATATTAATATGTTATCTGATGATGAATCAACATCTTCAGAATCTAATGAAGATGATAATGAAATAAATGCTTTAAGTGATACTGAAACAGATCCAGAAGAAAAAACTTCTGATCTACCAAAGAAAAGAAAAGCAAATGAAGACCTTCCTGAGTTTTCCAATCAAGAAGTTTTTGAAGAATACTTGAGAACAACTCAAGATGAAGATAAGGAATTCATAAATACAACAGAACATGCATCATCTTTTGGAATAAAAACTGAATCTGATCATCCTAGTCACTCCTACACAAGGAGAGATGATATGAATAAACAGACGGTAGCCCAACATGAGACATATTTAGATTTAAGCCATATACCATTTAAGGATCAAGAAAAAACAGTAGATGATTAGGCACAATCAATGTCCATTTTGATAACCAATTATAAAAATGTTTGGACTAAATAAAGATTTTTAGATTATATTGCAGCAACATTGCAAGGAGACACTTTGCAATGGTTAAAACAATGGGAAAATTCACCAGAAGGGACATTACAAAAATTATCTTTATTAACAAATTTTAAAGATTTTGATAATATACTTAAAAACTTTGCACAAATAATAAAAGAACATTTGTGTGGAGCAACAGATGAAAAAATCATCCATAAAGATGCTGAATATATATTGTCAAAAATAGAACTCTGCAATATATGTCAGTTTGAAGAATATTCTCAGTTGTATAAAAAATACTACTTCAAAATAAAACTAGAGTCAAGCCTACACTGGTTAAACCAATTTTTTCATATACTCCCAAACCCATGGGATGAAATAGCTATAAAAGGTTATCCTGATTTTATAACTAGAATTAATAAAAATGATAATCTAGGATTCAGAATAAATTTTGTATTAAGATTTATCACTGAAAGATGTGTGGAAGTCAGAGCTAAAAAACAGGTAAAAAACCAAATTAGTAATGATCCCAGAGGAAGAAAATGTTGTGATGAAATACTTAGAGAAAATTGGAAAATTGGTTGTAACCCCCAACCAAGATCTTCTAAAAAAGAGAAGATATAAATGGAAGCCATTTAAAAAAGAAAAAATTTTNNAANANANANANAANAANAAANANANAANANANANANANAANANANANANA
>NC_020492.1:14382952-14388930 GCF_000184155.1 Fragaria vesca subsp. vesca | reverse complement strand
GGTAAAACAACTAAAAAGCATAAAAAATGCAGATGTTACATTTGTAATGAAGAAGGGCACTATGCTCCAGAATGTCCTAAAAAGGGAAAAAATACAAAAAAGATGGTTAAAATGTTAGAAGAAAATAACCTCGAAATATTGTTCGGTGAAGAAATCTCCGACAATGAAGAAATTTTATATGAATTAGAAACAAAAAGTGATAGCTCAGAAAACGAAGAATTTATCTTTATGCTAAAAGAAAATGTCAAAGAAAATCTTGAAGAAGAACTTCAGAGTATAAGGTTAAAAGATGTCATTGGAGAAGAAATAAATTTTTTCCAATGAACAATTACAAAATTTGGAAAAATTCAAATATGCTATAAATAAAGAAAATATTTATAAATACTCTAGATTTCAAATATTTTTTCATAGGATATTTGAATAGTTTAGTGGAAACACCACAGCTCAGTGTACTGAAGAAGGAACAATGGAAATCCCATTGTTTGATAAAAAGAAAATTGAAAGATGGAGGAAAAAATATCTAGATATAAGATATGTTCATATTGGTCTAATCCAGATCACTATAACTGCATTATTTAGGCAAGGTTTGGATACACCAAGCTATTGTCTTTGATAAAAGACTGAGTAACCCACTTCAGTCAATGATCGGCGGAATCCAATCAAACTTAGTAAATGGAATAGTTTGGTTTAATATTAAACCCAACTTTTTTCTATCTATAACGGATAGAAACATAGACAACTCAGTAAAAATAAAAATTCAATTAAAAAATTTAAGTATGGACCATAACTCCCAAGATTTAGCAATCCAATGGGGAACAATACATGAGTTAACTTGGCTCCCTCAAACATCTACAAAAGATCTAGATAAAAATATAGTTGAATTGTTCGAACCAACACCATTCGACATTGAGATTCAACCAACCTTATTACATTGGAAGGATCTAGAAATACCAAAACAATGGTTATTTAATAACTTTGTAGGAGAAAGTTCTAGTAGCAAACCAGCTACTATAGAATTTCGATCATCGGGAAGCAATCTCTACTTCAGAGATAAACGAGCTCAAAGTAAAAAATGGCAGTTAGAATTCCCACATCGGTTGAGTCTGCAAGAAACTAGACCTCCATTAGTCATAAACAATGACTCAAAATCAGAAGAAAACAATGACGAAGCAATTGCACTAAAACAAGTGCAAATTCCTATAATGCCAAGAACAAATTATGAAAATGAAAAAGAAAAAGAAAAAGAAAGAAATGAAATTATAAAATTATGTGAAATGTATAGCATTCCTAATGGGAATGAAAACATCCTCTTTGCTCCAAGCCAAGGGAAAAAGAAATATACATATGTATTAGGAGAATTTAAGTTTGCAGGCTATAAACCATATAGCTTGTGCTCATTAATAGATACAGGAGCAACTGTCTGTGCATGTAGACCTAATGCTCTACCTCCTGAAAAATGGACATTAATGAAACACGCCATTAATGTCACAGGTATAAAAGGAAAAGGTATAAAAATTGAACATAAAACTAAAAAAGTAGCTATATGGTTAAATGGAGTCAAGTATATAATACCACAAATCATAGCCTTTCCTGAAATGAATGGTGATGTTTTACTAGGCAACAATTTTATTTTTGCCTATTATCTCATTCTCCTGGATACAGGATATATAGCTCTCGATATTAACAATGGAATCCACAAAATTCCATTTTTACCACAGCATAAGTATAAATGTCATAAAGATTTTGTGCCAAGCAAGCGTGGTGATCCAGAAACAATAGATCAACTTGAAAAACCTGAACCAAGTGAAAAACACTTTGGTAGAACAAAAATTCAGGTATTTAGTGAAAAACACTGGGTATACAAAATTCAAGAAGAAAATTTTAGTGAAGATCCCTTAAAACTATGGTAAAAAAGCACCATTACAAAATTCATCTCAGAGGCCAAACCAGCCTTATTTTCATAATAGAGCTAAACCAGCTAATAAATACTATGTGGTATTTGAAGGTTTCAAAACAGGAATCTTCCATAACTGGGCAGAATGTGCTGCTTCTATTAGCAGGTATCGTGGAGCATTCTGGCAAGGATTTCCTAATGTTGATATTGCAACATTAGAATATCAAAGATACATTGCAGCAAAAGTAAGATGTCAAGTGCAACAAACACAAGACAACTTATCTCAATCATCTGAGATTAGGGACTTCTACAATCCAGGACTCTCTGGAGATGTTTATAACACCATAAATGTAGTATGGAAGAGCCATATTGCTGGAATAAAGAAAGAATTCCGAGTACAGCTAACCCAGCTGTCTACTCATATCTCAAATCTAGCAGCACAGCTAGATGCTGAGAAAGTTAAAACTTACAAATTTAAACATGTAAGTCTTCAGGTTCTTAAGCAAATAAATTGGAGTGAAGATTTCACGCTAGAGAAGATAACCAGTTTTCTCCAGCTATCAGAACTATTAGAAGACATATCTGATCCAACTTTTGAACAAATTAAAAGAATTTGTCTTTTTGAAAAATCAAAAAATCATCTTCCATATCACCTCTTCGCAGATATTTATGCTAAAATCCATAATCATAGTCAAGTAATTCAAGACATGTTTCTACAACATTCAGAATCCATGAATGTTAAGGATGATGGAATCCCTAAACTTAGTTTCATCATAAACCATGATGAATGGAATCTTGCAGCTATTGAATGGGGAATAACTAACCAGGTTATTTTCCAAAGTTTAGATTATGCTACCATAAAAGATTTTCCTCAATTCATTAAAACAATGGTGTATCATGTAGCAAAAAGCTACAGACTCTCCAAATATCTCACATTCAGCATTACAAGTACTATTGGATGGAGAAAAGGAGAAAAATTCTTCCAACCATATCAAATATGGTGGTTAACAGAAACAGAAGACCATCAAGTTAATCAAGCTATGGTGCCACCAGAAACAGCCAACCTGTTGATCAGCAATCTTAACATGGAACAATATGCAATTTAGAGTGGAGCTCATCTAAAAGATGTTGCTGAAGACATAAGGAAAAGCAATTTGCTTAAACTGACAGATGGACGGCAAGTTTTCGCTACACATATGGCAAGCAGCTATCAGCCTACTTCTGAACAACTGAAGCAAGCAGATGATTTACTTTTTGACATGGCTACAGATATTAGCCAGTTGGACCTCCCGTTTATGGTAGGACAAGAAATTGAAGAGCTGTCCAATTTACCTCTCTTAGATTCCAATCCAAATCAGAGTATGGGGTTAGATGACGTGGGCTATCAGAATCTCAACAACGCTATGGAAGAGTAATGGACCCACATAACTTTCTTGACAAACGCGACAACAGATAAAACATCTACAGTCGATTCGAAGACGGTAGAAGTAGATAGAAATATGTAAATAGTAATGAGGTGTCACCTTAACATAACCATAGTTGGTAACAA
Source organism: Fragaria vesca subsp. vesca (assembly GCF_000184155.1). Lineage (NCBI taxonomy): Eukaryota > Viridiplantae > Streptophyta > Magnoliopsida > Rosales > Rosaceae > Fragaria > Fragaria vesca. The sequence goes on along the minus strand of NC_020492.1, from coordinate 14,385,487 downwards.
CTAAAAAACATAAAAAATGCAGATGTTACATTTGTAATGAAGAAGGACACTATGCTCCAGAATGTCCTAAAAAAAGGGAAAAAATACAAAAAGATGGTTAAAATGTTAGAAGAAAATAACCTCGAAAAATTCAGTACCTGAATTTTTCTCTTACCAAAGTGTTTTTCACTTGGTTCAGGTTTGTCAAGTTGATCTATTGTTTCTGGATCACCACGCTTGCTTGGCGCAAAATCTTTATGATATTTATTATGCTGTGGTAAAAATGGAATTTTGTGGATTCCATTGTTAATATCGAGAGCTATATATCATGTATCCAAGAGAATGGGATAATAGGCAAAAATAAAATTGTTGCCTAGTAAAACATCACCATTCATTTCAGAAAATGCTATGATTTTTGGTATTATATACTTGACTCCATTTAACCATATAGCTACTTTTTTAGCTTTATGTTCAATTTTTATATCTTTTCCTTTTATACCTGTGACATTAATGGCGTGTTTCATTAATGTCCATTTTTCAGGAGGTAGAGCATTAGGTCTACATGCACAGACAGTTGCTCCTGTATTTATTAATGAACACACTATATGGTTTATAGCCTGCAAACTTAAATTCTCCTAATACATATGTATATTTCTTTTTCTCATGGCTTGGAGCAAAGATGATGTTTTCATTCCCATTACGAATGCTATACATTTCACATAATTTTATAATTTCATTTCTTTCTTTTTCTTTTTCTTTTTCATAATTTGTTCCTGGCATTATAGGAATTTGCACTTGTTTTAGTGCAATTGCTTCGTCATTGTTTTCTTCTGATTTTGAGTCATTGTTTATGACTAATGGAGGTCTAGTTTCTTGCAGACTCAACCGATGTGGGAATTCTAACTGCCATTTTTTATTTTGAGGTCGTTTATCTCTGAAGTAGAGATTGCTTCCATATATATATATACAGTTGGGATCAGAGGCAGACGTTCGCACACCTTTAAAGTGCGGATGTCCCTCCGTTCTCCACCGTACTGCTCCGACGACGGCGCGTCTCCACCCTAGCGGCCTCCAGCAGACGTCCCCCGACCACTGGGGTGGAGGCGCGCCGTTGTCGAAGCCGTACGGTGGAGAACGGAGGGACGTCCGCACTTTAAGGGCTAGGCTGTGCAGACGTCCTCGTTGGAACAGCTCCGTATATATATATACAGGGCCGCTCACCTGCGGGACGAAATTCACGGGACAGAAAGGGACGAAATTGTCTCACCCATTAGATCTTAATTGACTGCATCTAACAGATGAAATTTCAAAACCCTTAAAACCAAATTTGTACCTGATCCTGTCTCTCTCTCTCTCTCTCTTCTCTCTTCTCTCCTCCTCCTCGACTCTGCAGTTATCTCTTCTCTCTCTCTCTCTCTCTCTCTCTCNCTCTCTCTCTCTCTCTCTCTCTCTCTCTCTCTCTCTCTCTCTCTCTCTCTCTCTCCTGACTCTCTTCTCTCCTCCTCTTCTCTCTTCTCTTGTCTCTTCTCTCTTTCTCTCGTTAATCTAGAAGAATGAGCAAGAGAGCTTGGTTACGAGTTTCTATGGCGATTTGTGAGTTGATAAAAGGAGAATTTCACTTTCAGTTTAAAACTCCCTTCTGCTATCTGAGGAATAGCCGAGGTTTGGTTTAATCAGTTCTATAGGAATAGCCCAGATTCACAACTCATCTAACATATGTCCCAAATTTGTGAACTCAGGATTGTCAGCTTCGAGGTAATGTTCCCATACCTTTATCCAAAGTTATTAATCTTGAAATCCAAAGTTTATCACCCATACCTTGGCTGTCAGTAAATCAATTGAGAAAAAAAGCACATTCTTAATCTTGAAAGTGGAGATAAACATTCAAAATAAATACCTAAGAAGGAAGAGCAAGATCTGAAGACAAAAGACTCTTCGAAGAGGATTGGACAACAAAACTAACGAGAGAACAAAGAAGATTGATTGAAAGTTCACTAGTTTATGAGAGTGAGATAGAGGATAGATATGAGGAGGAAGATATAAGGAGAATCGGTTATTATAGAACAGAGGTTGGATGAGGCGGCAGAGTGAAGAGGAGGAGGAGAGAAGAAAGAGAGGCAGGATCTAGTATAAATTTGGTTTTAAGGGTTTTGCAATTGCATCTGTTAGATGAAATCAAGTAAGATCTAATGAGTGCGATGATTTCGTCCCTTTCTGTCCCGCAGGTGAGCGGGCCTTTATATATATATGTATATATGTATATATACCAGGGATGTGAAGCGGACGTCCGCACTCGGCTTAAAGTGTAGACGTCCGTCCGTTCCCCACCCTCCGGCACCGGCGATGGCACGCCTCCACCCCAGAAGACTCCAACAACAGCGTCCCCGACCACTTTCACTCCCCAGCGAGTCCGTTTTTTTCCAGTTTTCTTGCGAGATCAACTTTGTTTGAAGTTTTGGGTGATCTCGCCGGAAAACTGGAAAAGAACGGACTCGCCGGGGAGGGAAATGGTCGGGGACGCTGCTGGAATCTTCTGGGGGTGGAGGCGCGCCGTCG
>NC_020492.1:14369684-14381733 GCF_000184155.1 Fragaria vesca subsp. vesca | reverse complement strand
TTTTAATCCTTCTTTTTGGATAGCTGTAATTATATTTCCATAAGTTAAAGAATCGTAGTTAATGTGACCTGTTTTGTTACTAATAACTTGTTTGATTTTATGAGCAAATAATTTTGGAAGACCATTTATGAATTTTTCTTTCCAAAATGGTTGGTTACTATCGTCTCTGAGCATAACTCGGGAAATAAAAACATCTTTGTACCATTTGAAATCACTTAAGGTAGGACACTTAAGATTACTGAGTTGATCATGAATTATGGATGTAATATGACTGGGGGTTCCTATGAAATGTTGGATAATCGTGTAAAATAAGGTACTAACAGCATCAGAAATCCTCATTCCTGTGCGATCGTCAAAGATGGGAGTCCCATCTTCATCACGTTTGGTGGCATGTTTAATGGATGATCTAGAATCAGGGGTGAGATGTTTTTCCCACCAGGAATGAAGCATTCCTGTAAATCCTGTGGAGAGTATGTCAATGATTTCAAGCTAGCCGAAATTATGATTAGTAACATAGCTATTGGCTGCCATAGACATGTGATGTAATTTATTTAAGATTTCTTGTTCTGATAAGTTATCAATGTTTCATTCATAAGTTTTATCAAAAGAAACGGAGAATTGATTATTAGGATGATTACTAGGTTGTATATCCAAAGGGAGAGGACGTTCTGTCCAAGCTTTAAAAGGACGTTTCTTTGGATGAACTATTCTGTCTAGTTTTAAGGGCTCTATATTTAAAGTTTGAAGTATTTGGTCTAATTCTGTAATTTGGCTAGTGTTACTAGAATCGCTATCAAATGAAATGGATGAAGAGGTTTGTTGGGTATGAATTATTGCAATTCTACTGGGTTCAAGTATTTCAGTTTTTAATTTTTCTAAAATTCGTTCGATCTTTTGAATTGAAGAAGTAGGCTTTAGGGTAGGTTTATTTAATTCACTGAAATGAACTAAAGGAGTTTCTAGTTTAGGTTGTGGTAGAATATTGACTTTAGAGGATATGTTGTCAACCTTTGTTTCTATTTTATCTAACTGGGCTCCTATGGTTATTAGGCTCTGGTTTGTGTAATTATTTTGTTCAATAATTTTTTAGTTTCTGGGTTAATTTTCTTAGTCTCTGGATCTTCTACAACGATTTTAAAATGTGAGGCTATGATTAGACTGTTAAGATGATCAATTACTATTGTTTCAACATGAGGATGACTAAAAAGGACTGAGCTAGTGGAGGTTTTCCATCTTGCTTTTGTTAATGTTTGAATAAATTTTTGGTTGTTTAGTTGATCTATAAAATCAAGAAAGAATATTTCAGATTTTGTTTCAAGCATAAATGCTTGCCAATTACTAAATAATTGCTTTCATTGATCCATGAAAGGGAACTTCATCCTATAGAGGTTTCTCCTAAGGATATTTTCTTTTGATTCAAGATGTTTATCTAATCTAGAATAGTTGATGACGAAAGGTTGGGTAAGTGTGCTTAATTGATGATTTAGTGGAGGAGTAACTAAAAAATCAGAAGCAGTGGGAGAAGTTTGATCTTCATCTGTGATTGAAAAATTTTGAGATTCATTTTCTATATAATTTGGGTAACTAACTTGGGAAGTAGTTCTGATGTTTTTAATTTTGAGCTTTTGCAATTCTTCTTCTAATTCTTTAATCCTAATATTTTTAATTTCTTTATCCAAATCATAATCTTGTCTAGACATTGTTTCAGCTGTAGTGGAACCAGCAAATGAATGTCTAGCAGTGGCGAAAGAATGTCTGGAGGAATTTCCTATTTCTTGAATTCTTGAGTTTTGACTTATCCTGGACTTTTGAAAATTAATTCTTACTGTGTCATCATTAAAATGTTGAATACAGTCTAAATCAGTAAGACTATGTTACGCATTGGATGAGTGATTCTCACTAGTGAGAGACCATTCAGAAGGAAGATGGACACCTGACCATCTGATTGTGTGTGGAATGCTAATATTGGCGTTTTCTTGACTATTTTGAATTAAGAGAGTATGGTTTTTGGGACTTTTACTAATAGCTTGGAAATTCATATTTGTGTCAGTGACTTTATAATGGATTCTATATATTAAGGCTAAAGGTTGGATTCCTTCAAGAACAAGATAACCTGAAGTTTTAACATTGAGGGTTAAAGCTTTTAAGATATGAGAGTCACTAAGGCTAATGGTAAAATCTGGGAAACAATTGAAATGAATTGGACCATTAAACAGACTCGATTCAATTAATCCAAGGGTACTGTCATTAAAATCAGTAAACCTTGCATCTCTTAAACATAAGAGAATTGGACTATTAAACACTAAGGCTAAGGCTAATGGTAAAATCTGGGAAACAATTGAAATGAATTGGACCATTAAACAGACTCGACTCAATCCAAGGGTACTGTTATTAAAATCAGTAAACCTTGCATCTCTTAAACATAAGAGAATGGAGACATTAAGACCTTTTCTAGTTAAAGGTTTGACACCGATTTGGACTAATCCAATATGGAGGAAATTATGACCATCTTTTCTATGTTTCTTAATTGATTCAGGACTAAAAAGTTGGCAAGTTTCATGTTGTTTACTAAGGGCATAAACTTGTTCTACGGATTTAATATGGTGTTCACTTTTGAATGAAGAAAGACTCCATTTTTTCTTATAAATTTCATGACTAGGAACTTTGGGAATATTCCAGTCATTCATGTCTATGTTATCGTTTGACTGAAACTCTATTTGTTCTTCGTTGACTATATCTGAGATTCTATTGAGGGAGGATCTAGATGAACTAGAAGTGACTGAGTTAGATCTAAATAGTCGAATCATTTTGGGAAGAGAAGAGAAAACTAGACCAAAACTAAAAAGATGAAGTTTTAAGATCCTTGGCTTAAGATCCTAAAGACTATTACTCACTCTACGCCGCTCATGCCACATCCGCTCATGTATCACCTGGGACTTAATGTTTGGACCTAAACTTATTGTTTGGTTGAAGAGAATAACAGGCTTAAAAGGAGATAAGGAAAAGAAAATGAAACCAAATCCTTAAAATAAAGGGGCAGGAATCAAAACACTTCACAAAATAAGTAAAGAAAAATAGATCAACTCAAGATCCACTCCTAGGCGGTAGTCCACCACCTGGGGATTGAGTAGTTTAATATAAATGACGGGAGATAAACTCCAGAGCCACTCCTGGGCGGTAATCCGCTACCTGGGGTTGGAGGTGTTTGATGATTAACTATATCAGGCCGTTTTGGCTCTGATACCATAACACGGAAGCATATATAGAATTATTTGATTACTGAATAAAAGAGTTTAGAACTTACTGGTTTAAATCAATGCATGAGTAAGAGCAAGAGCTCTCTTTACATGAATAGTCTATGCTAACTTAAGATTTTTCTAGAGAGAGAGGGAGGAGAAGAGAAAATGAAGCCTCCTTACTATGAAGCCGGAGGCGTCTATAAATAGAAATTACAAAGTGATGAATAGTAAAAAGTAACTATTGATTAATAGTAATTTGTCTGTCACAGATTCATTGTTGATGAATAGTAACTTGTCTGCTGTCTGTCACAGATTTATTGTTGATACTTTCGGTGGGAATTTTGACTGGGACTTTAATAGGCCTTATCTTGGTTTGGGACCACACTTGACTAGAACTAAACAAACTTAGCATATGGATCTTGACTATCTTTATAATCGGCCCACCTGGTTGGATGACTGGGAGAACCTTGATGACTATGAGCTGATGACGATTCTGATGGAGAGTGTTTTTCATCATCATCTGTGGATAAACTGGCCGCTTGTTGTAGTAATTGTTTGGCCAATTCTTTCAATTCATCTACTTTGCAGGATGAGGAAGAACTAGAGACTTTTTTCTTAGAAGAGGATGGTGACTGAGAAGTTTGAGATTTTAACTGAGGGATCTCAGATGCCGGCTGAATAGAAACCGAAGCTCCATAACTGGATGGAATAACTGAAAATTCTTCACTGAATTGGGATAAAACTCTTTTAGTATTGAATTTATCCCACCATTTGACTAAAAGTTGTCATAAGACCATATGATTTTCAGATTCAAGTTTATATTGCCATTTGAAGATCCAAGGAATTTTATATTTAGCCATCAATTGGAGAGTGGGGGGAACTCATATTCTGAAAATGCCATAACTGAAACAAATTTAGTGACTACATTCTGGAGATTTGAGGGAAGAAGGTCATGAGGGCATCCATGATTATTCCACCAATCTTCAAACCACATAGGGAATTGGCGATTGAATTTTCTATCAAAATTGAGAAACCATGAATGGCTAAAATTTTCGGTTTGGTATAGAAATATTTTACTCCATGCTTCAATGTAATCATGATAAGTAAATGTGAGTGTGTCTAATTTGTGAGAAGTAGAGGGGGAATCACCCAATTGAGATAATTAAATGATACGGATTATGGAAATGATATAATATTTTAGATGGGTCTTTTGGGTCATGGATTGGTTTAATAGATAATGACTGAGATTTGAACAGAATGTCCCTATAGAATGCTAAAGGTTTACCGGGAAGCTAGGTAATGAGAATTTGGGCCAAAATAACTTTTTACTAAAGAGATGGGATTTTTTAAATGACTCATAGAGGGTTCAATATAAAACAGGAAATGTTTGGCCCTGTCAAAGTAAGGAGATGATTTTTTATAATTGACTGGAGGGTTGGATGAGGAATCTGTTTTGTAAGGGTCGAATTGATTTACTATGGCTGACTGGTAATTGGGTTTAATTTGGCTGAGGGTGCTACCAAGAGCACTATACCTATTGTCTATTGGAATGGAGGAATGACTTGCATAAGGAACAATGCTGGCAGGTGACTCAGGTGATTTTTTCTTAACTGTGGAAGGTGACTCAGATTCTGATTTTTTGGGATTTCTCCCTTTGGATGAGCTGGGCTTCATGTTTTGGTACATTGTAGAAATTCACGAGTTAAGAAATCTGGGATATGGTTATCACTTCCTTTAATGAATGCAATTTCAAAATCAAAAATACTTTAGATTGTTTGCCAACGGGCAAAGATTTGTTTGCTAGCAATGGTTTGAACATCTTTTTCTAAAACATCTTTTGCACTTTTACAATCAACTCGGACCAAAAATTTTTGATTTAATAAATCATCTTGAAATTTACTTATACATAATACAATTGATAAAATTTATTTCTTAATAGTACTATAATTTGATTGAGCTGGGATCCAGATTCCAGAATGATATCGAACAATTTGTTCTGGATGATTGGGAGAAACTTGTTGTTTGTGGATTCCTCCATAACCTATTTCAGAGGCATCAATTTCTACTATCTTATAGGAATCAGAAAGAGGGATACCTAAGCATGGTAGGGTTTTAACATGGCTCTTAATTTCTTTGACTAAGAGTGTATGAACTGATGTCCAGGGGGAAGGGTTTTTTTGTAGCCTATCAAATAGAGGTTTGCAGTGTTTCCTAAGGTTTTTGTAAAAATCAGCTACATAATTTAAAGATCCTAAGAATCTTGGTAATTGATTTTTATCTAAAATGACATCTGGAAATTTATCAACAAATTGTATTGCTCTATCAATGGGTCTAATTTGGAGTTGGTGAATGTTAAATCCAAGAAAACGAATATTGGTTTGGAATAATTTGATTTTTGAAGCAGAAACAACTAGACCATTATTCTTTATTATGGAAAAGAATTGGTGTAAATGTTTCCAATGTTGATCAATTGATTGTGAAAAGATTAAAATATCATCAATGTAGACGATGGAGAAATGACTATATGGATTGAATATGTCATTCATTATGTTTTGGAATTCGCTAGGAGCATTCTTTAAGCTGAATGGCATAACATTCTATTCATAATGACCAAAGGGTGTGACAAATACAGTTTTGTGTTTGTCAGCTTCACTGATTTGGATCTGCCAAAATCCTGATTTCATATCAAATTTACTAAAGATAACAGATTTGTTTAACCTGTTAATGAGATCTAGTTTATTGGGAATAGGATACCTGATCCATTCCAAAACTGTGTTAAGAGGTTTATAGTTAATAACTAACCGAGGAGTTCCTCTTTCGAGTTCAGCATTTTTCTGAACATAGAAAGCTGGGCAAGACCAGGGTGATTTACTAGGGCGAATAATATTTTTGTTGAGTAAGTCATTAATTTCGTTTTTACAGAAATCCATAATCTCATGACTCATTTGGATTGGACGAGCTTTAATAGAGATATTTTTCTCATTGAATTCTTTGATGTAAGGAAGAGAAACAATATGTTTTTTCCTATGTGCCAAAAGCAGTAAGAATATCAGAACATATTTCTTTGATAATTTTTTCTTCAAAAGTTTTGATTTTTTGCTGAAGAAAAGAGTTGTGGAGCTGATTTTCAATTCTTTTGAAATTAATTTCTTCTTGAAGAAAGGCTATTTGTTTATTTTTTGCTTGAATGCAACTAACGGTTTTTGAAATATTATTTTCTTGAAATGCTTTCAAAGTATGGATTTCAGGGTTAGAAAGAAAAGTAAATTTAATTGGTTCATCAAAAGGGTAGGTAATAATACCATCATATTCGGTGTTGAAGGGGTAAATTAAAGTAACGAAAGGAAGTCCTAAAATTACTTTATCGGTTAAATTTTTTACCAAGACAGACGGAGTTTTGAAACAAACATTGTTTTGGCATATATGGGCTTTAGGGATTTCATATTTAATGTCAATTTTTGTTCCATAGGCTGAATGTAAAGACTCTTTTGTTTTTTCAAAATATTTTGAAGGTATTAAGCCTTCTTGGATGCAGTTAAGATCTGCACCTGAATCAATAAGGGCTGTTATTATTATTTTGAAAATCTTTTATTTTGAGTTGGACAGTAGTGTACCATTTTTTAAGTTGGATTTGGCGTATGATACTAATAGTATTGTTTTCAGAAATTTCAGCTTCATTATTTGCGGGGAAAGGATTTGGAAAAGGATTTTCAGGGGGATCCTGTAATTTAAGAAATTGATTATTTACTTTTAATAAGTTTAATTCTTGTTTAATTTCTTTATTGTCATTTGTAAGTTGTAAATGTGTTTGTTGTAAAGTATGTATTTGACTCTTGATTGTTTTCACTTCATGTTGCAAATCTTGGATTGTTATTTCCTTTGTACTAGTAGAAAATTTATCAAAAGTTGTAGTAAGGCTAATTTTTTGTCAGGGAGGATTAACTATATTTTCTTGGGTAATTAATTTTTTTATTTTTTTAAGGTACTCAGCTTTAAGCTCAGGATTATCTATTTTACTTATTAAATCAATTAATAATTCTTCTTGCTCTTCCTGTTTGGAAAAAACATTTATTGTTTTACAATTGCATGCATCCTTACACCCAAAAGTAATATCTGGGGAAGAATGTTCATTAAACTCAGAGGAAGAAGATTCCATCAATGTGATGTCATCTTCACTTATTTCATTTTCTGAATCAATATTTCGTAATTCTAAAGTTTGTATGAGTTTCTTTTTTCCTTCTTGACTGATTTTGAGTTGATTAATAGTACTTATATATATATATATATATATATATATACACACACACAGTCCTTCTCAGCTGCGGACGTCCGCATTTATTCGATTCTTACGGTGCTGATTTCCACTTTACACTCACTTTTCGATCAAATTTTCACATCTCCGCCGTCTAGTTTAGATACTAATGTAACATGAACGGTTCAAGTTCGACAGAATTATGTTCATCCATTGGTTTAATTGAGTTTGAGTGCCTTAATCATAACCAAATTGGCTGAAATTTTACAGAGATGATCTATACATTAGTATCTAAAGACTAGACGGTGGAGATGTGAAAATACGATTGAAAAGTGAGTACTGTAAAGTGGAAATCCGCACCGTATGAATAAATACAGACATCCGCACCTAAGAAAATCTGTATATATATATATATAGACACACACACATACACAATTATTATCAGGTTCAAATATCTTTATTTATTCAAAATGTACGGATTTTCTTAATTAACTCACTTTTAGATCATATTTTTTCATCTTAACCGTTCACATTATAGGTATATATGAATAGATCATCTTTACAAATTTTTAGCCAAATTGATAATCGTTAAGGCATTCAAAAATGTGATTGAAAACTAAAAATACGAACGGTTCAGGTTGAACAGTTTCAATTCGTTCACTGATTTAATTTATTTTTGATACCTTAACGATCTCTAATTCGTCCAATGTGATTGTTGTTGGGTAACTGTTGCATCATCTGGTTTGTTTCAGATATACATGACATCTACCTATTCTGCTACTGCACCATGTATGAGTTGTCATGTGTTGATGATTAACAATGGTTTTGATTCATACTGTAAAAGGATACTTAAGTGTATATGATCTGATCTATTCTGTTCTTGTTCCATACAAAAAACCAGTTAAAGGGTTTTAAAAATCTTGATTATCCGACGTAAAATATCATTGTTATGGGTTAGACCACAGATCTTCACTATTTGCATAAACGTTGTGTAAACTTCTTGTTCTTGGTTAAGCTTAGATTGACCTCTGCATATCTTCTGCTCTTGTTGTAGTCAAAATATTGAATTTACTTCCTTTCAGATTGCTGTTGCTAGTCCTATGGTGTGCAGGTAATCTTGGTTCAGTCATTGTCAATTCGTTTAGTATTACGTGGTCAGTTTTCAGCTATTCAGCTTTGTAGTTGATTCTTCTGTAATATTCATTGTCATACATTATTGTTATGAATAGAAGATTGGTTGAAGAGTAAATGCAAATACTGAGAATCTGAGATACCGACTTGTATAAAACCATCTCCAACACTGAACATAGCCGCTGTCCTCATTTTGTTGTGGGATTAGAGAAAACCAACATATTAGGCAATATGCGACTGCGACTCAGGTAACCATGTTCATGACAATGGATTTCCCGGTGAGCCATGTTCATGACAATAGATTTCCCGGTGAGTGAAACGGTTTCGGTCTGCTACCGGCATACGGTAGCTAGAAAAATGAACCTAAATTTTCACTTGAGCCTTTTAGTGGAGACTCTCTAGTATGATCCTTCAATATCTTGCTTTACATTTAGTGTTAGAGTGCGGCTATTAAGACCTCCAAATTTGCTCACTAGACCTCACTCTATTGTGAATTATTAAATGACATATATATCCTCATACACAATTACTACCAGAACAAGCACTTTAGCCGACGAAAAAGTTTCGTCGGCTTGTTAGCTTAATTCGTTGGCTAAGATCATAGCCGACGATCCTTCGTCGGCTAAGATTTTGTCGGGAAAAGGTCATCGGCGATGACTTTAGCCGACGAAATTAGAAGACGTCGTTGGCTATAGTCCCAGAGTTTAGCCGACGAAAAACATGTCATCGTTTTTTTCCTAGACTTTAGCCGACGGAAGATTTAAGATATTCATCGGTTATAGTCCCAGATTTTAGCTGACGAAAAACATGTCGTCGGTTTTTTTCCCAGACCTTAGCCGACGAAACATTTAAGATATTCGTCAGCTAAAGCGTGTAATTAAAAATTAAAAAATAACTAAAGCCGACAAAATATAGTCTATTTCGTCGGCTTTAGAAGGGTTTAGCTGACGAAACATTCCATAATTCGTCGGCTAAACCTTACTTAAAAAAATTTAAAATACTATAGCTGACGAATTATTGCGTATTTCGTCGGCTATAAGTCCATTCCAGTAAAAAAAACCCCGAAATTTCTAAATTACCATTCCAAGCAAGTTGCAAAATACACCAAAACAATTCATATAACCAACAACAAACACATAAAACTATATAATTCATCAACTACACAAAATCTAGATCGTCTAAATTAATATCCGCTTCTGGAGGCTGCTGCGGAGGTTCCTGCGGAGGTTGCGGTGGCTGGGGTAGCGGTATAGCCGTAGGCATGGGTGGAGCCGAAAGTCCCTGAAGCTGGCAGCTGTAAAGTCCTACATGTACTGAAACATCTGTTGCTGCTGGGCCTGCTGGATGGCATGTATCTCTGCAGCATAGGCTGCCTGCGCGGTATTATAGGCTGCATGCGAGGCATTATAGGCAGCCTGAGCAGCTTGTTGTTCCCGTAGTCTCTGAACTTCCGACTCCAGCTGAGTCATCCTGGTGGTCATGGTCGTGGTCGTGGTCGTGGTCCTGCTGCTGGTCGAGGCTGCCTTTCGTTGAAATCCTAGAGTGATCTTCAGGACCCCTCGCCCTTCTTTCCTAGACCCCGGCAGTAGAAGTTGTTTGCTCGCGGTGGGAAGACTGTGCCCATAATCCTCGCCCCAACCATTGGATCCGAAGTGTCGATCCGGGACATGGCTTCGGACATCTCTTCCTCCTGCGTGTCCGGCCATGTCTCCCTCACTATAGCACTCATCACCTCGTCACTAGCCTCCCTCACCTTCGCCTAATTGAATAGGAAAAAAATTATTAATAAACATTTTGACATATATATAAATAAGATTAAAAATTTAAAAACATAAGATGACTTACAATATCCTCCTGGGCGTCAGGATATGTCTTCTAGATGTTCCTTGGCCGCCTCGTCCATGAAGACAGCGAACGGTCTAGAACCGGCATGATGGTTCCTTGTGTTGCGTTGCCGGTTTTGAGCGTTCGCCCGGGAAACGGCATTCAAAGAAAAAAATAAACTATTAGTAAAATATTTAAAACGCACGTACTTAATGACAAATTAACTAATTAAGTTTTTTAAATACCTGTTTACGAGGGTTGTTGAATTCTGATGTCAGAAGCCAACGCCACTCGTACTCCCTGTACTGGAACTCAACAGGGGTACCAGAACGTGCGTTCCCGTGCGTAGTCCAGTGGGTCCGCAACTCGTTCTTCCGCTCCTTGTACCTACAGATACAACAAAAATATTAGAAATATTATTAATATCACATACAATTTTGTTTTTTCATTAACTTCCCAACGTACCTTCCCCCATGCACAACGTCCGCCGAGCTGCTCTTCAGGTGCTTGGGAACCTCAAACCACACCTGTATTTAACCGTTTATTAGTTTAGTTTTTCGAGAAATCAACAATGTAATACAGAATATTATTGAGGCATTTTGTAAACTCACCGACATCGCGTTGTGGACCATGTCCTTAACCTCCTACGGGATCTCGCCCCAGTCTGACCACAACATAGGGACTCTATCCCTAATGAGCGCTCCCACGCGGCCGGAGTACGTCCTCGACTTCCCGCCCGATACTACGTCGTCATCCCCGTCAGTACGGATGACGATCCTCCCTAAGGTACTGACGATCTTCTCGAGAGCCTTCCCTGTGACGGGGCCTCTCTTCTTCTTTGTCGGCTTCGCTCCGACGGTGTCTATCACATGATAAACCAAATTGATTATTAAAATCGGAGAATTATAAAAAAACAAATCATTAATCTTTCATTACCTGAGGGCGAAGCGGCGGACGCAACCGATTCCGTCTCTGTCGCCGATGATGATACCCTCGCGGAAATAAAAGGCGTATCAAAAGGCACGAACCGATACGCCGCTAATGGAGCCACTGGCGGGGGCAGTGGATAAATCGGCGTCCCTAAGCCATCGACTGCAGGTAAGGCCTGTATCATCCGCGGAATGAACAGATGAGACGCCGGCATCTATACCCCAGATGACCCACTATCCAAAGAAGTAAGACCCGGAGTGGGCGCCCGGTGTATCTCAGGCATACGGGATGCAGACACCTCCGTCTGGGTCTGAGGCCACAGCTGCCTCGAGGAATGAGGGACACCCGCCTACCTCAATGAAAGGGGCACCTCCGGCTGCCTCTGCGCCGTCTCTAGAAGGGTCGCACGTCTGGCTGCCATGGGACCCTGAAACGACGTTTGAGGGTTACTAGAGGTTCCCTCTGACGATTCGGACCTTTGGCCCTTCGAACTCTTCGTCGATCTAAAATAACCGCTCATCCTATTTAAAATATTAATTTGAATCAAGGCTGAGGCATGGGCGGATACACTCATTCAATGTTGCTCGTTAATTCAAGGCTGAGGCAACATTGAAAAAGTAAAAATTCAATCTTATCCTTCTCAAATCTAAGGCTCTAGATTATTTTGTTCTTT
>NC_020492.1:14364530-14369568 GCF_000184155.1 Fragaria vesca subsp. vesca | reverse complement strand
AAAAATTCCTACCCAGCCCACGATGAATGCAGTACCTAGTCATGGAACATAACAAGTGCACAGTGCAAGCTTCAAGTTCATTATCAACAAAGCATATGTTTAAAAAATGAGGATAATTAATCTCCTAAACATAAATTAGGGAAATTGGACAGTAACATAAAGCATAAAGCATAGCCTAAAAATAAATTCGAAATCAAAAGTAAAAAAGAAAAAAAACGCTAACCTTGGAGACCGGGAGAGGGAGAGGAGGCGGAGACCGGGAGAGGGAGAGGAGGCGGAGGAGGTAGACCGGGAGAGGGAGAGGGCAACCGGGAGACGGGGAGAGGGAGAGGAGGCGGAAGAGGAGGCTAGGGTTTTTCTGCTGTCGAGCGCTGGGTTTTCGTCTCTATACCCGACAACTTTAGTCGACGAAATAATAATTTCGTCGGCTAAAGATAATAATCTCGTCAGCTAAGGTCAAATTCGTCGGTTAAACCTTTTAAATTCGTCGGCTAAACCTTTGAAATTCGTCGGCTATAGTACTTTTTATACATTCGGCAAATTGTGATTGTGATGATCAAACTTGAGAAACGGAAATCCGACCGTTAGATCTGACCATCATGACAAGATACATGTATGAGAAAAAATTGAACTTGATCTGACAAGGTTAAGGGCTCGATCTGGACGGTCAATCTCGTAAGTCAAACCCCTAAAAGCACGAAAAAGGTCGTTGGATATTCTAAATTTTGTATTTTGGCCGGACCTTCAACTGAAAATAGTTTGAAATCGATAAGATGCAACAAGTCGTATAAAAATTTTACGCAAAATAACCACCGAAGATAGGGCTACTCATAGGGAGAAAGAATGAAAAATTGCATTGACCGCAACTATCGGCACCGAAACTTTACCGGAATACTATAATTTTTCAACCGTGGACGTATTTCACCATTCTGGTCATATCTTATTTCACGACTTTTTTGCGTTTGAAGGTTTTATGTATAGTTTGTCTTTGAAACGGAACATTTACTTGACACCGAGTAAATAAGTTATACAACATTAGTAGGCATGTTGTGATTGTGATGATCAAACTTGAGAAACGGAAATCCGACCGTCAGATCTGACCATCATGACAAAATACATGTATGGGCAAAAATTGAACTTGATCCGACAAGGTTAAGGGCTCGATCCGGACGGTCAATCCCGTAAGTCAAACCCCTAAACGCACGGAAAACGTCGTTGGACGGTCTAAATTTCGTGTTTTGGCCGGACCTTCAACTGAAAATAGTTTGAAATCGATAAGACGCAACAAGTCGTATAAAAATTTTACGCAAGATAACCTCTGAAGATAGGGCTACTCATAGGGAGAAAGAATGAAAAATTGCATTGACCGCAACTATCGGCACCGAACTTTACCGGAATACTGTGATTTTTCAACCGTGGACGTATTTCACCATTCTGGTCATATCTTATTTCACGACTTTTTTGCGTTTGAAGGATTTACATATAGTTTGTTTTTGAAACGGAATATTTACTTAAAACACTTGGTAAACAAGTTATACAACATTAGTAGACATGTTGTGATTGTGATGATCAAACTTGAGAAACAGAAATCCGACCGTCAGATCTGACCATCATGACAAAATACATGTATGGGCAAAAATTGAACTTGAACCGACAAGGTTAAGGGCTCGATCCGAACGGTCAATCCTGTAAGTCAAACCTCTAAACGCACGGAAAAGTTCGTTGGACCGTCTAAATTTCGTATTTTGGCTGGACCTTCAACTGAAAATAGTTTCAAATTGATGAGACGCAACAAGTCGTATAAAAATTTTACGGAAAATAACCACCGAAGATAGGGTTATAGTATGTAATAGAAAATTTTTAGGGTTTAGCCGACGAATACCCTAATATATTCGTCGGCTATAGTATGTAATAAAAAAATAAAAAATAAATAAAGCCGATGAAATATTATGGTATTGGTCGGCTAACCTGATCTTAACTGACGACTTATAATATAATTCGTCGACTAAGATAGTTTTAGCCGACGAAATATACTATAATTTGTCGGCTAAGATGGTTTAGGCTGATAAATTATGGTGTATTTCGTCGACTAAAGTATAAAAAAATACATTAAAAAAACTGAAGGTATTACCATACTAACTTCCTGTTCATACATCACCAAAATTCATATAAAATAACAGAAATATGAATTCAACATATGTAAACTATAAAGGTAATACATTCTTTTTTCTTACAAATTAATGTAATACGTCCTCTAAATTAAAACTAAGGCTCGTAATCGGAATCATCAGATGAGTCCTCTTTGGTGTCAGAATTAATTTCTAGTAATCTATGCATTTCCTCATCACCAGAGTCTTTGTCTGTTTCTTGATTTGGATCAACATCAATAAGCCTTGGCTCTTCATCACGAATTCGCACCGAACGACCCGCTTTAAAATTATTAAGGCGAACGATAGAGGAGTTAGGAATACCTATTGCGTTGGGCTCTTGATACGCAACATCTTCTTCCTCCTCTTCGGCCTCTCCAAGTGTAGCCGCCCGGTAAATGTTTGGAGGGTGCACAAGGTTGACTACTTTTCACGCGTCACCCTTAGCAAGGTCATCAAGATAAAATACTTGTTTTACCGATGTGGCAAAAACGAACGGGTCATTTTCGTAACAACTTGTAGCAGTGTTCACCGATAATATTCCGTACTGATCGGTCTTCATGCTCTGCTGCCTAGTATCAAACCATCTACACTTGAAGGGGTGCACTGTCATGCCTTGCCCATAAACGAGTTCCACCACTAAATGGAGAACACCGTAATAGTCAACTCCATTCCGCCCACCATGCGCCATCACCCCAGAATTCTGTGTTCTCCGTCTGCTGTCTCTCTGTTCACATATAAGTTGCACGCCATTCACCTTGCACATCGGATAAACTCTTGACATTATCGGTTTCATCGCTAGAAGTCTTAGTTCGTGCGACCAATTTGGGTGACCATCAAATTGAATATGATTCATCTGCAGCCAACCATTCAACTGTAAATATGGATAATTATACAATAAACATAAACACGTACATAAATATTGAATTACGTACCCAGCCGCCAAAATAGTTTGTGAACTCCCTGTTGTAGTACTCTAGATCACCTTGAATATCTGGACAATATAGATGGATATATTTCCAGTATTCAACTTCTAGACAGTTAATCAATACCCATCAGTGGGTAATGACTAGCTCATGTGGTTGCAACTTGTAGGAGTCTGGCAAAATTCCATAAACTTCAACATCACTGGAGAGTATGGAAAGATTGAACTTCGGTACATCTACCGGTATGGTTTGCGGAGTTTCCTTCAACGCTCCTAAATACAACTTCATGTAGGTGACACACTCGTGCGCAATATATGCTTCAGCTATACATCCTTCAGGCGCGGATTTATTAGCCACATAATCTTTGTAGTCTCCAAGTTGCCTATAAATCAAGTTACAAAGTGTTATGATTATTGAACATGTATATATATTCAGCTATACATCTGCCATTCGTGATCATATGGAAGGAAAGCACGGTGACCCAATTTGCATATCTTGTTGCAATGACTGCTGCTCCCCTCATCGCTAAGACACTCTGGACAAGCCATGTATCCCCTAACAACGTTGCCTGACAACATCCCACGGGCAGGAAAATCACTGATGGTACCAACAACCATGACATGCATCTGGAACATCTCGTGCGTGTACTTGTCATAAGTGGGATGACCAACGTCCCACAAAAATTTAAGCTCTTCAATCAAAGGTCTCAAATACACATCGAGACACTTCCTTGGATAACCGGGCCCCGGAATCAACAAACTCAACATATTGTATTCCTTCTTCATGCACATCCATGGAGGAAGGTTGTACTGTACCAAAATCACCGGCCATACACTGTATTGAAGACTCATCTTGCCAAAAGGGTTGAACCAGTCGGATGAGAGCCCGAGCCTCACATTTCGGACCTCTGACGCAAAATGAGGAAACTCCCTGTCTATATGCTTCCAAGCCTCCCCTTCAGCAGGGTGTATAAGGGTATATTCGTCATGCAATTCCCTATCAACGTGTCATCTCATAGCTTCGGCCGTGTGTGAAGACATGTACAACCGCTCCAGCCTATCTCTCAACAGGAAATACTGAAGTACCTTCACAGGTTTCCTATTGCCTGCAGGAGTCAGCTTATACCTGTCAGTGTGACATACCGGACATGCATCAAGGCCACCAAGGTCATTCCCTTCTAGATCTTTACCCTAGAAGAGAACGCAGTCATATCTGCATGCATGGATCTTGATATAGGAAAGCCCAAGATCTTTCATGATACATCGGACCATATGATGAGTGGTAAGAAGACGATAACCGTGGGGCAGCATCAAAGCAATGTACTGTAGATAATCATCAACAGCCTTCACGGTCGATTTTGTCTCAACTTTAATCTTCATTACGTCCATCACACTTTCAAGAACGGTCTTCTGACAACCGGGGTACACAGGGGTCTGTTGGAAAGCAAGCAGTTTGTTGTACTTGTCAATACCAACAGTGTTGACAGCTCTAAGGAAGGGCAATAGAAAATTGTATTCCTGTTAGCATTAGCCAGCGCATATTCTAGAAAACTCATAACTCCTTTACCATATCTTTTGTCCCATTTTGGAAGTGAAATCCAACTCTTATCCATATCCTGAAAATATAACAAAATATATATGTATAACGCTAGCTAATTATTAATTAAATTCGATGCCATATATAAAATCTCAATTCATTTAGTATATATTCTACGTACTACAATTAATTGATAACAAATTAATTAACATATATATATATACACTTAATAATTACATAACAATATTATATATATCAACATCATCACAAAATCATCATCAACAACTTCATACCATCAACACAATATTATAAATTAATTAACATATATATATATATATCTACTACTTATTAACAACATCATATATATTATCAAATCATCAACCAAATCGATCAAGACATATATGTGTATATATATATATACAGCCAACG
>NC_020492.1:14341714-14349282 GCF_000184155.1 Fragaria vesca subsp. vesca | reverse complement strand
GCTTTAGTTATTTTTATTTTTTAATTACAAACTTTAGCCGACGAATATTTTAAATTCTTCGTCGGCTAAAGTCGGAGAAATAACCGACGACATGTTTTTCATCGGCTAAATGCTAGACTATAGCCGACGAATACCTTAAATTTTTTTCGGCGGCTAAAGTCTGGACTATAGCCGACGACATTTTTTCGTCGTCTAAAGTCTGGACTATAGCCGACGACATTTTTTTCGTCGGCCAAACTCTGGACTATAGCCGACGACTTCTACATGTGTCCTCGGCTAAAGTCACCACAGACGACATTTTCCCGACGAAATCTTAGCCGACGACCTTCTTAACCGACGAATTAAGCTGACAGGCCGACGAAAATTTTTCATCGGCTAAAGTGCTTGTCCTGGTAGTGATATATAGAATAGTTCATGATAAAACATTTTCTTGCATGAAAAAAATAATCAAAAAATGAAAGTAGGGATAATGGATGTTCAAAAACAAAAAGGTACAAAAAAAAAAATAAGAGGTCTATTGAGTAAATAAGAGTTAAAATAAGTAATTAATTGAAATATATGTTAATAAATAACTAAGGTTATGTTAGGAATTTGAAATGAGGTCTAATGAGAAAATGCATATATTGAAAAGTAAAAAAGAGGTGTACGTAGAGAGAATGAGAGGTATACTGAGCAAATTTAGAGGTCTTAATAGCCACACTCTTAGTATTACTGTACGTAAGTGTCAATGTCTTAAAACAATTAATGCACATCAATTGGCATTAGAGGTAGCCATAGTTGGCTGAAAATAACTGAAGTGACCTATATATTAATGTATATGTACGAAAATTTGTGGTATAGTACATTTCCAGTCCTCCCATTTTTTTTTTTCTATTTTTTTTTTATTCACCAAAAAAATATTTATTTTTCTTGGGTCCAACCCAAAAGAATAAAAGTGAAAAGGTGTATATTACCAGACAGTTTTTAGTGGTAAGTTTTAGATACTCAAGTGGGGGCACACATGATTTTCACCAATTATTCACTCAGATTGTCTGGGTATCTCTCTTTATGTCATTTTTACTAATCTAACATGGGTTGAAATTAAAGACCTCTTTATCTGGTTGCTGTTAGGTTATGCTGCTAAGAGTAAGATATGATGGGGATGGGAAAAAGACCTTTTCTTTAATGCTCTGGTTAAAAGTTTGGTGCTAATTTTATTGGCAAAAGTCGGGGTCATCAATCGTTTTAGCGGTCCTTCAAAATTGGTTGTTTTCAATCCATCGTGACAAACAATTCTACTTCACATTTGCCCTGATTTATGTCTTGCCAGGATGAGGACTGGTATCAATATTTTCAGTTTTGTTATGCTCTCGCTTCTGCTTAGCCGGTCCGAGAAGCTTAAATGATTGAATTTGGCCCTTTTTTTTTTGTAGGAATCGCTGAAGATGGTAAGCGAGAAAGTAGATACGCTTATACGCCTAGGTTCGGGTTCGTTAGCATTCGTTTTCAAATGTGGTGCGCTTTGTTTGGTTGCATGGGGTGTGTGTTTGGAGGATAATGTACAAAATGTAACGAGCTTTAAATGCGTAATGGCAAAAGCTTATCCTGTTATCCATTTTAGGTCTTGACATGAAAGAAGTGGACATGAGTAACAAAGGGAAAAAAGCCAGCAAAGAAGTGGACGTGAGAGAGAAGTAACATGGTTTTTAATTTTTTCTTTGTTCTGTTTAACTGTATTAGCTTGTTCTTTGTGGGCGCACGTAGTAGTAGGGCCTCCATTCTTTGTTGCTCAATATGAGCTTTTTGGGTGCTTTTATTTGGCCCACATGGGGATGGAGGGAAACCTCTTTGTTATCTTATGTTGTGGTCTGGGTTATGTTAATCGAGTAACTTGATTAGGGTTGCAAATTGTTTGATACACTTGTCGTTTCATTTTTCTCGATAAGTTGAAGAAAAACAAACATAAATTAAGACATAAAGTCTATAGAAAGACCCTTCTCTTAACTTATTCAAACAGAACGTTGAAGACACGATAAATAAGAAACAATGAAATCAGATTATCGAGGAATGATGGTTGTGAGCACAGTCTGCAACAGAATTTGATTCACAAAATAAATACCGACACTCAACGGAAGTGAACTGTGACGCCGTGTGAAGGATATCTTGAGTAAGAAGTCGATCCTCAATGGAACATTAGTGCTCACAGCCATCATTCCTCGATACTAAACCTGATTAGGATGTGTTTGAATCTATCTAAAGATTAGATGATTTCAGGTATTCTCAGTTGACCAAAGAAAAAGAAGAAGAAAAATGAGAGCAGTAGTCTCTAGCTAGCATTGCTATGGACAAATGAAATCTAACCAAGTATAAATTGAACCATGTCAATTTGTTTAGGACTGATGTTACATGGGTTTTTGCTTGGCCTGTTCAGATTCGTGAAAAAAAAAAGAGAGAAGCAAAAAGTCGATGTAAGTTTTAATGTATGAAGAGTATGAAACTCGTGAGTTGTGACGACAAAGTTGCAAGTATTTATGAATCAATATCACTAAACTTAATTTGCCTTTGCAGTTAAACCAAGTTTGAGTTACCATTGTCTATTCGATCTCTTTGGTGACGACTGACAACCTAGTCTAGACAATGCCCAAACATGGTCACCACTACCATCATCATGGAAATTAAACAAGCTCAAAATGGCTCAGTCATGATCACCTTATCAGTAATTGATTAAGAGATTCATAGTCAGTCACCGTTGATATAAATCTAATGATAGGGAGAATTATTTTTAAGTAGAATTGTTTTGTTTTCAACCCTTAGATGTAAATCTAACGGTGACTGACCATAAATCTCTTAATCAATTACTAACCAGGTGAACACTACTTCAAAACGGTTTATGTGAAGTACCACAAACTATTATTAGTTCGTTAGTCTAACAAATATAGAAGTTACAGAATCAAGTCTCACTGCCGTGATAGTGGATTATCATGAGATTAAAAAGAGAAAAAGAAAAAAAAATCGAGTCAAGTCGAACCTATATCAAATTCCAGTTGATCAACATGATGAGCTGAGCCACAATCGAGCGTGGAGCTAGTGAATACAATTATTAAAGTAAGCAAACGGAAATTGTTTTTAGAAATATATAGAACTAATTCTTTGGGACCCCACACATAGGATCTATCTTTCATGCAGTATTGATCACCTGCACAGTTATTTGAATGCACATGCATTCATGTTCCCAGAACATAAATGTTTGCTTTCCTTTGGTTAGACCATCTTTCGTTATACATAAAAAGTTAAATTTAGTCTATGTTTATTTTTATTATAAATTAAATTACATTTTTTAAGATAAAAAATTTGGCTTGAGCTATTTGGTAAACTAAATTTGGCTTATGAAGTTTGTTAGTTAAAATTAAATGTTATTTTATTCAACTTTACATTTCTCCTTTTAATTTACACTATTATCAAAATTAAAAATTCGTTACTCACAATCATCACAAAGATCTCGACGAGATCTTTCATATGAGCTCCATATCGAATATATTTATATAATATTTTTTTATGAGTAATTATTGATTTAAACAAATATATAGAAAAAAATAAATAAATGACTTTACCTTTGGATTTAGCTTATGGTGGGAGTGTTTTTTAAAGCCAAAAGGCTATAAATTTGGCTAAGGATTTAACTTACGGTGGGAGACTTTGGTAAGCTAAAAAAAGATTCCACATAAAATTCTTATTTTATAGGTTAAATTTGGCTAAGAATTTAGCCTACCATAAAAGATGCTCTTATATCTAAACATAAAAGTTGTGTGTGTGACTGTGTGTGAGTGAGTGAGCAATGAGTATGTAATAAAAACATCATTAGGATAAATCAGTAACTAACCTGAAGAATTATGATCAATCATCATTGGATGTAAATCTAATGGTGGAAAATATTATTTTAAAGTTACGTTGTTTTGTTTTTAATCCTTATACTTACATCTAACGGTGGTTGACCATGTATGATTCTCTTGATCAATAATTGATCAGGTGAATGTTATTATAGGTTAAATAGTACATATATTGTAGGTTAAATAGTACATATATGTAGTCTTTAATTGGCGCATGCATGCTTGCAATGGCTTCCACTTTACTCCACTGTCATCTTTCTAAATTATAAATTACCTTGCTTCTAAACTCAAAAGTTGCAATTATTGTTTGCTTAGGGAAATTATCAATTGGGAATATATGCTCATATGTAGTCAAGTGCTGTTGTTAAAGAAGAACGGGTATCTCTAATACACAAGTAATCATTGTAACAGTACTAACACCTTCTAATCAAAAAATTAAAAAGTAAAACCATAATTGTAGCACTAGCACCTATTGCATTGTTTTTTTCACAACTCAATGTTTTCATCCCTAAACCATATGTGTTAGCAAAGATGGACTGGTACAACTTGCGATTAGAAAGAGACAGTACTCAGTACCCATATATACCCATATAATCATTTGGGATAATAGTAACAAGGGAGCTAGGCCTTGTAGAACTAGCCCTTGACTCCTTGTTGATGATTTTTTTTTTTTTTTATCAAATTAGGTCCTTGTTGATGATGGGTCACATTCATATAATTACCAAGAGATATGGGATCCCTAGCTAGCCTCATGGAAAATTTAACAAGTTGAGAAAGAATAAAAGAGAGAAAGAAAATAAAAAGACCATTTCCATAATTCCGTGAGGTTGAGTGACTACTTAAATTCTTGTTCGTGGGCTCCTTGAAAGTTAATATGTGATGCATAATATTTGGTTAATTGTTTCAGCATCAAGGGAAAAGGTAAAACAAAAGTGATTGGGGTGTTGTGGCAAAAGAATCAGATAGCTAGAATGGGTTTGAGCTGGGTTTGCTTAGCTGGTGACAGATGAAAATGTAGAGGTTAAATACCACATGGAAGACAGCAAAGATATACTATATATATATATATACACACACATTCACCCCATCAAACCCATGTGTCAACAACACCCTTTGTCTACCAAATACTATTGTAAAACTCTATCTCATATATTTCATGAATATGTGCTGTACTTTGTAAAAGTCATTGTATTGTAATGTTTCCATGTGGAATAATGTTACATAATCTAGAGTACTATATCAATGCATTTGAATTCTGATCTTATATCATAACTAAAAAGAGTATTAATTTTAGAGTTTAATATGTCTCTCTATATTGTGCAAAGAAAACATATAGAAAATTGAGGATGTGACAAAATAAACATTAATTTAGCAGTAGATAGAAGCTTGAATTCAATTAATATGATCGACCTAGTCAAATAATTAATATGTGGACTTGATGATCTGCCTTTGTATGAAGGTACGGTGGTTTGCCTTGTGTAATAATACACATAGTGAATGAGCGAGGTAGCTAGCAGCCTAGCAGTGATGAGTGATGCAATTACAGAGGGAACTTTGCTGTTCACCTAGGCATATTGCAGCAATTCGATTGCATCGGAAATGATGATATGTATGTATGTGTAAGAAGATTCCTAGATATCTATTAGTTACTTGATTATTACACGTTTTAAGCCCAAATTCTGGGGGCTCTGCATGCCCGCTCACAAGTCACCCATATACACAGATTGTTCATATATATTCTACGAGTTGTTGCAGTGAAAGACAATTAACTCTATTAACATTCATTTTCTGTGTAGTTAAACAAACAAGTGACGTTTCGCGTTTGTAATGTATTGTGGAACAAGTTACCCAATATGCATGGTTCACCAGAATCTTGTATTCCATTCATGTACGTCTCAGGTTCAACAACATCAGAATGCATATATATAAGTTCATACGTTTTGCATCACGTAAACGAGAGAGAGACCTAGCTAGGTGTGTTGTTACTTGTTAGGCTGTATATAAAAAATTCTGAGCATAGCGGAGGAAGGCATCTGAGTTCTCCATGCTAGCTTACACAATACACAATAAGTAGTTTTACAAACAAGCTAAGCATATACATAACATCGATCATACCCAACTCCAACTGCAGATATATATATATATATGTTCAACCTGCAGCTAACCGTCTATTACATGATTTACATCCAACAGGTGTACAAATTAACCCAGTAAATCTAATTCACTGTAACACTTATCAACAAATATATATATATATATATATATATATATATATATATTAGTTATTGAATTCATATTTTGAATAAGTATAATTTTAAACATATATATATTTCACATTATATTAAGTGTTTAAATTTAAGCATGAACATAATGAAAAATATGGTTTCAAAAATATTTTTATAGAATAAAGACAAAATAATCTAAAGCCTTAGATTTGAAAAGGATAAGATTGAATTTTTACTTTTTCAATGTTGCCTCAGCCTTGATTCAAATTAATATTTTAAATAGGATGAGCGGCTATTTTAGATCGAAGAAGAGTTCGAATGGCCAAATGTCCGAATCGTCTGAGGGAACCTCTAGCAACCCCCAAACGATGTTTCAGGGCCAGGTGACAGCCAGACGTGCGAGCCTTCTGGAGACGGCGCAGAGGCAGCTGGAGGTGCCCCTTTCATCGAGGCAGGCGGCCGTCCCTCGTTCCTCGAGGCAGCTATGGCCTCAGACCCAGACGGAGGTGTCTGCACCCCGTATGCCTGAGATACACCGGGCGCCCACTCCAGGTCCTACTTCTTCGGATAATAGGTCATCTGGGGTACAGATGCCGCCGCCTCATCTGTTCCTTCCGCGGATGATACCTGTAGTCGATGGCTCAGGGACTCCGATTTATCCACTGCCCCCGCCAGTGGCTCCATCAGCGGCGTACCGGTTCGTGCCTTTTGATACACCTCTTATTTCCGCGAGAGTATCATCATCGACGACAGAGACGGAATCCGTCGCGTCCGCCGCGAGCGCATCAGGTAATCAGTGATGTATGATTACTTTTCTTATAATTAATAATAAAGGGTCTCCGATTTTAATAATCAATTTGGGATAGGCACCGTCGAAGCGAAGCCGACAAAGAAGAAGAGAGGCCCCGTCACAGGGAAGGCTCTTGAGAAGATCATGGGTACCGTGGGGAGGATCGTCATCAATACTGACGGGGATGGCCACATAGTATCGGGCGGGAAATCGAGGACGTACTCCGGCCGCGTGGGAGCGCTCATTAGGGATAAAGTCCCTATGTTGTTGTCAGACTGGGGCGAGGTCCCGCAGGAGGTTAAGGACATGGTCCACAACGCGATGTCGGTGAGTTTACAAAATAATATTATGTATTACATTGTTGATTTCTCGAAAAACTAAACCAATAAACGGTTAAATGCAGGTGTGGTTTGAGGTTCCCGAGCACCTGAAGGACAGCTGGGCCGACGTTGTGCATGGGGGAAGGTACGTTGGGAAGTTAATGAAAAACAAAATTGTATGTGATATTAATAATATTTCTAATATTTTTGTTGTATCTGTAGGTACAAGGAGTTGGAAGAACGAGTTGCGGACCCACTGGACTACGCACGGGAACGCACGTTCTGGTACCCCTGTTGAGTTCCAGTACAGGGAGTACGAGTGGCGTTGGCTTCTGACATCAGAATTCAACAACCTCGTAAACAGGTA
>NC_020492.1:14330191-14341694 GCF_000184155.1 Fragaria vesca subsp. vesca | reverse complement strand
CTTACGCTACATATATACCACAGATATATACCACAGATCCACTTGCCACCAACAGGTTGAAATTAGGGTAGAGGTTCTTTTTCTTACTCCATTATATTTCCAAAAAAGAAGAAGAAGAAGTTATTCTTACTTCTTTTTTATATGGAATCGAAACAAAAAATTACCAATAAGATCATTTTAGCATACATTATTTAGACTAAATTGTCTCTTCTAATTTCTCCACAAAAAAGGATTCTAATTTTCATTGGCTCATATGGGCGCTACAGGAAAAGAAAATTCCAGGGTGCCCAAATTCTAATGCAGCAGTCGTGCTCATGCATGCAAGAAAAAAGTTACATTTTGTGCAAACGGTAAAAAAGTTCCACAGTGATCAATTTATATGTTTGAAAGAAAGACAGGAAAGACAAATTTTCCTTATCTAAATGGAAAACTTTCTTTAAATAACCTACTAAGTTTTAATGATCAGAAGTGTTTACATTTGGCAAGATTACAATTAGTCAATTACTGAAGAGTATACGTATTACAGACGGCTCTCCATAATAGTTAGTCATAAGAACCCAAATCACATACATAAGAAACCCTAGAGCATTCCCTACGTACGTACTACTACTTATGTGGACAATCTCATTATCTTAACAAAAATTGTGTGTGTTAAAAGAAAAATATTAATCACATAAGCAAATAAAAGAGAAATAAAAGAGAAAGGAAAACGCTATCTAAGTTTGATATATTTTCGGTATAGCAATCACAATTCAAGTGTAGTTAGAGAATTTATTTGAACTACTTATTAAAATATTGCATCACCTCGGACAATTTTTGTAGTACTCGATCCTACACTAAGTTATCATCTCACATGTTGCATGTGGTAATTTTTTCTTTTTTTTTATCAAGATGATACGGCGAGTATATAACTAAGGTTTATCTAGAATTAATAATTTATACTTTGGATTAAAAAGCAAAAAGAAAAAACCAACACTCAATTCCCTTAATTACTTCCTACTACTTCTGAACAAGAACACCAATCGAGTTTGGAAGGTTAATTTGAGTGGCAAAAGGGGCAGTTTGGGAAGTATAAATGGTGACATGCATCACGAATATAGGAAATATTCTGATGAATTAACATAAACAAACCCAGATCTGTAATTGCACTGATCCAAATAAACTATAATGTCAGATCAGCTTTCAATGATTAAAGGTCAATGGGCGCCACGTTAGGAGTAAAATAGTCATTTCAACCCTCTCATTTGATCCCAAACGTACGTGGCCAACGGCCACTGAAATCCAAAACCAGCCCCTAAAAAAAGTAAAGCTCCAGCCTCAGGTTTACTTCATCTCCATCTCCATCTTCATCTTCCACCTAAATTATTATCAAAAATTGAAAATTACAGAAAAAAAATAATGATCCATGAAAACCGAGAAAAAGAAAATAAAAAAGCTGACCTACAGGGGCCGGCTTTTAACTAAATTTAGCTGGACAGACAAAAACCTACTTATTATCATTATCGTCTCCTTGCGCAGCTGTTAAAATATGTCTGTAATACTACGTATTTTTTTGTAATGTTTATCTTACAGAAGCAAGAGAAAGAAAAAAAAAAAAAAAAAAAAAGATTCCACAGCTGAAAAGAAAGAGAGAGTTGAGATTTATATATGTAATAAAAGAAAAAAGGGAAAACAAGTTCCTTGAGATCGACAAGCAGATCCCACCGAAATAAATTAATAACTTCTTCACCTTACACCCTCCTCTCCTCCCCTCTTCATAAAACCCTCGTTCACAGAATTCACCATCTCCCTGTTTGTGAGTGTGTCATATTATTTTTATTGCTCTCCTTTCATCTCTAGCTCTGAGTAATTCTTTTGTTATAGTAAAGAGAGATAGAGAGAGAGGGTACCCTATGCTGGGGGACTTAGGGAGCTCCTCCGATGCCACCACCGCCACCGCTACGGCTGTTAAGCCTTTCGGGGCTCACGAGGGCGGTGGCGGTGATGGCGGGGTCGGCTCGAACTCGGGGGAAGAGGAGAAGAATAGTTATAGCAGAGGCGGTGGCGGTGGCGGTGACGATTTTGGTGATAGGAGCTTCGGTGGCAACCGATGGCCTCGCCAGGAAACGTTGGCTCTCTTGAAGATTCGGTCTGATATGGACGTGGCGTTTCGTGATGCAAGTGTTAAAGGTCCATTATGGGATGAAGTTTCAAGGTCAGTAGCTGATATAAACACTAATTTTTTTGCTTCGATCCTTGTTCTTTTTGTTTCTGGTGATTTCTTTCAGCTGGTTAATTTTGGGTTCATGTGGTTGAGAAGTTGAGATCTGGGAAACTGAATTTTCAAAATTGTTTGCTTCTTCATTGTGTTTTGTTTGCTTATGATCTATCTGTTTTCAATCCTCCACTCATCAGCTAACTCTTTCTGGTAATTATTTTCTTCCTGCTGGTAATAATAATTCAAGTTTTTCATTTTTGTTCCCTTTCAGTAATTCAGTCTTGAATTACTATCAAGAAATGGACTTATGGTTTCAATTACTCAAATAGAATATTGAGCTGAATAAATTCCACAATTAACATGGTTTTCTTATTCAGTTGAATCACCACACAGAATAAGTTCTTCCAATCTTGAGTCATACAATATTTCCAGATATAATTAACGTGTCTTAACTTCAATTAGTGTTTCTTGATCGATATGTAAATCTCATGAAATTACTGCTACCTCATATTAATTTATCCTAATTTTCCAAGTATAGTATATACTGTATTTTATGTGTGTGAATGCTTGTACATGACTTTGTTTTGTTGCTGAACTGGGGATATGGAGCTAGCTGGCCTGGTTAGGGTAAAAACAACGACAACTAATTAACATTGGTGTTGATTTAACTTGTATTTAATTTGTTCAAACTGTTATTATCATCAGGAAGCTAGCAGAGCTTGGCTTTCATCGAAGCGCCAAGAAATGCAAGGAGAAATTCGAGAACGTCTACAAGTATCACAGGAGAACAAAAGAAGGCCGAACTGGCAAATCCGAGGGCAAGACCTATCGGTTTTTCGATCAGTTACAAGCCCTTGAAAATCAACCTCCTACTCCGACCACGCCCAACTCTACTACCACTCATCAACCAAGGCCGCAACCCACAATTGCAATGGCAGTGTCAAACCCTCCTCCTCTTCCTACAATTTCTCACATCAATAGTACTAGTACTAACAGTACTAATACTGTTCCATCAGCTGCACCACACCAAGGCATTGCAACACCAACAATCCCTAGCTCGTTATTCCCTCCAACAAACCCTATAACATTCACACCACCGCCGCAGCCTCCGCCGCAACAAAACCCTACTTCTCACCACCAGCATCACCAGGCCACTACATTTGTCCCGCCTTCTACATTTCCGAGCATATCATCCACCGACCTCATGTCGAATTCGACATCTTCGTCAACCTCATCCGACGAAGAAATGGAAGGTCGTGCCAAGAGGAAGAGGAAGTGGAAGGACTTCTTCGAGACCCTGATGAAGCAGGTTGTCTACAAGCAGGAGGATCTCCAGAAGAGGTTCCTTGAAGCCATCGAGAAGCGCGAGCACGAGCGAATGGCAAGAGAAGAAGCTTGGAGAATGCAGGAGATGGCCCGCATTAACCGCGAACGTGAAATTCTCGCCCAAGAACGCTCCATCGCCGCCGCCAAAGACTCCGCCGTCATGTCCTTCTTGCAAAAAATAGCCGAACAACAGCATAACCCCCAAGCCACACCCACTATTACTCCTAATAACCATTTGGTGACGTCACATCCGCCGCAGCCACACCCACCACCAGCTCAGCAACCAGCTCCTCCTCCGCAACGGCAGCAGACTACACCACCACCGCCAGCACTGCAGATAACACAAGCGCCGATCACGAGTTTCGAGATTACTCCGAGAGCAAACGGTGAGAGTAACAACGACAATAATAATATGGTAAGTGCTACTACTACGCCGAGCTCATCGAGATGGCCGAGAGTGGAGGTACATTCACTCATCAAGCTAAGAACAAGTCTGGACTCAAAGTACCAAGAGAACGGCCCCAAGGGACCTCTCTGGGAGGAGATATCGGCAGGGATGAAGAAGCTCGGGTACAACCGGAGCGCGAAGAGGTGCAAGGAGAAGTGGGAGAACATCAACAAGTACTTCAAGAAGGTGAAGGAGAGCAACAAGAAGAGGCCCGAGGATTCCAAGACGTGTCCTTACTTCCACCTCCTCGACAGTTTGTACAAAGAGAGGAACAACAAGTACTTTGATCAGATGGGGAATAATAATAATAATAACGACAACAATAATTCACCAAAGCCGGAGAACAATGCGGCGCCGATGATGGTGAGGCCGGAGCAGCAGTGGCAACCTCCGAGGGTGGAACCAGAAATGGATCAAAACCATGAGGAAGAAGAGAGGGATGGTGACGAGGACGAGGACGAGGACGATGAGGAAGACGAGGGCAACTATGAGATAGTGGCAAACAAAGGAGCTTCAGTTTCAGTGGGAGCATCAGCAACAGCTGAGTGAGTGAGTCGTGAAAAAAGGGCAAAGAAATTAAGAAAGTTTGTTTCAAATTTCAATGCGGGTCAGATTTTGCAATTTGCAGGGCTACCGGATCGGGTAAGTGGGTGGTGGAGTAAATTAGAATGAAAATACACACAGAAGTGGCAAGAAAGAAAACACAGAAACACACATGGTGGGGATCGAAAGGAAGGAAAAGAGTGGTCAGCGATGATCATATAGTCAGTAAAATTATATAATGTCAATTTACAATTTATTTATTTATTTTTCTACAATGATAAATGAGCTAGCTATATATAGCCATGAGAAAGAAATCTAGAGAGGTGTTCATTTCAGCTTGTTCAAAAAATAAACAAGTCACTTTGTAATAGTTTCTGCTTCTGCTTAGTTTTGTTCATGGAATATTATTGGGGATGTAAATTTGTTAGTCTTTGTTTTGCCTCATTTTCTTCTTATTCTCCAGATTTTCCAAAATGGTGTGTTACGTTGACCACACAAGTCATCAGAGTTGGAGAAAATGGAGCTCTGTTAGAACTAGGGCTCCGTATTACGTATGTAGCGCAGAAGAGAGAGCTTAAAATGAGGGGACAATTAGGTAGAGTGTCCTTTGGAAATAGGGACCTATCTGGAATGCACACAGTACCAACGGGGGGGGGGGGCACATGGAGTGAAGGACAGCCCTTAAGACATGCATAGGGTAGGGACTACCAAAGGGAATCTTGATCCTTCTTTTGTGAATTGTGAGGAGCCTTACAAATTCTGGGGGAGCCTTACAATTTACTGTGTCTGTGGTACATGTCGTTTAAATGGCAGTGAATTCATGGATGTCAGTACCACAAAAGGACGATGGGGTCATATATAGTTTATTACGCTCCTCTGTTGTCCTTATTTATTTTACTTTAAGATGCACTTACATAGATGGACAAGACTCACGTACTCATTACTTTCAGTAGTCGGTACAAGCAATTCGGACGGTAAGTCTCGACAGAAATAAAAATAAAACAAAAAAACAGGACATGCAGTACTCTCATAAATTCATTTTCCTCGTCTAAGGCATAATTACTAATTTGTTACTTTAATTTTTACCTTAGTATCAATTTACTATTATACTTTTTATTTTAGCCAATTTGCTACATAGTTTTTCTAAACTAGCCAATTTTGTTACCCAGGTTTTATTTCAACAAATTTACTACTTTAAAGTTTCAAGATTAACTAATTTACTTATCGAAATTTCAATATCGACCAACTTTAAACTTCGATTTTCAGAATTAATTTATGTTTAGATGAATAAATGAATAAATTAAAGAGAAATTTTAAATACACACCCCTAATATCTTAATACACACCCCTTACTTAATACACCACCTATCAAGTTTTTCATTTTAGTATTATACTTAATACACATCTCAAACTACCTAAAATGCCCTTAATTTATGAAATATTCTATTATTTAATATAATTAATATATATTTACTATTTGGTACCTCGTTTTACATATTTATTTTGTCTAATTTTTGTTAGAAATTTTTGGTTATCATCATTCAATTTATAATCAAATGATTATTGTTATATCCCAACTCCAAATCACCAATATAAGTTTTCAAAAATTCACAAACTAGTAGAATTGTAGAAGTACAGTAGCTATTAAACATATATAGCTAGTTATTCGATAAAACATGTCATGATAAATATGCATTACTTGACAACATGATCTGTAAAATCAAACTAAAGCTGATACAGATAAAAAAATAAAAATTAAAAATTAAAAAAAAAAAGAAAGAAAAAAGAACAACCCAAATAGAATTGTGGAGAAGAGTTGGGGTTAGGGGAGAAGACGTGTTTTCGATGATTTTAGGGTAGAAGATGTTGAAAAGAATACTTCTAGCGCGATTTTTATTTTTTTTAATAATAGATGTTTATTTTTGGTCATTTAGCTTACCTATAAAAATCTCAATAGAAACATAAAATAATAGAGATGTGTATTAAGAGATTAGGGGTGTGTATTTAAAATTTCTCTAAATTAAAATGACAAAAATGTAGCAAAGGTTAATTTTAAAAACATAAGGTAGCAAATCAGCATAAATAGTGTCAATTTACTACCATACCTTTCATTTTACCCAATTTGCTAGCTACCCTAGTTTTTCTAAACTAGCCAATTTTGCTACCCAAGTTTTATTTCAGCAAATTTGTTACCCTTCCATCAAATTGGCTAATTTTGAAAACATAAGGTAGCAAATCAGCATAAATAATACCTAAGGTAGCCAAAAGGCTAATTATGAAAACCTAGGGTAACAAATTGGTTGAAATGAAAGCTAGGGTAGCAAATTGACACCAACGTGAAAGTTAGGGTAGCAATTTGGCTAAAAAACCTCTAACTAAAGACCAGTGAATAAAGACTGTTGTTAAAAATAAAAATAAGACCGGTGATAAATAACCTGAAATAGCTACTCTAAAGAGGAGAGTCGTCGACTTTCTACGCAACGAAACTTGACCAGCCATCACGGGTCGAATTTCTACGCAGCGGAACTTGACTCATGCGGTGTCGAAGTTACTCTCAACCAAAACCAACCTGTCTTGGTATCCTTCTCTAATAGCCTATTTTCCATCTTGCGACTAACCGGTCGCTTCTTTTTGTCATGGTTGTCTCCTAGACACTTGCCCAACCGATAGGCTTCTTTGTCAACTCGGCTTGTGACCTCTTGCTAACTAGCATGTGTCTCGCACCTTGTAGCAAGTGGCATGGCAATGCATTGAGGCCAAGTTGGCCTGCACCCTCACACCTTGGGTCATTCGATCCCCTTAAGAGCTTGCATATCTTTCTTGTCTCGAAGGCTCGTCAGCGAGGTTCCCCACCATACCTCACCTCTTGCATCATGTCCCGCAGTCCCGCACTGATCTGGCTAGCCAACACTACTAAAGTAGGCAACTGATTATCAATACTCACATTTGGCTTCCATCTGTCTAGCACGGTGTAGCCCTTCCGTGCTTGTTGGCATCCCCTTTTCTTTGGGCAAGGTCGAACCCAAACTCATGCTTGCGTCGCTTGGTCGTGCCTAATGAGCACCACAAGGTCTCGACATATCATCATTTAGCCCACATGTTCGCCCATGCCGAAGGTTTAAGGATTGCACAATACAAACCTCATCACCAACATGAGCTGCAATATAAACCTGCTGGCATATAATGTCCATGAGACTTCCTGACTCATGGATACACATGATGCCCATTTCTAACGACATACGCTCGGCTTTTGCATCCCCTAAGGATCCCAGAAAAAAAGACTCGCTTAGTGTCTTATGAAAGTCAACATTGGTGGAGAGTCTGACACCAAGTACCCCTCTATATAGAACATATCAGAAAAATTCTCACTTAGCAGGAGGAAACATCAAAAAGCTGAGGATGATAAACTATCATAACTAATTCATGCAACCTCATAAAAATATGTCGTTAAATGCGTTGAACTTATTTTGATGTTACGGGCAATTTTCGTGTGCAGAATTTTCTCAAATTCCAAACCGAAGTACCTCGAATTAGAAGTTTCACTTAATGACAACATTGCCACTCAACATCATGTCAGCCCATGTGCTTGTTATTAACATGCTCCTCTTGGGCATCACCTCCCTGGAGTGTCACGATGACACTACATTTTAGTGCAGTTCGTGACACGTGGCTTGCTTGGGTAAAGAGGTTAACCGATTTTTTTAAGGTCAAGGGTTTAAACTTCATTGACATATGTAAGTGCGTGAGTCATTTAATAAAAATTAAAAAAAAATATTGAAAAGAAGAGAGTATCCGAGAGATAATGGAAATTTCTATTACGTAGTGCTATGAAGTCTTTATAGAAAGGTATATGTGTTGTCACAATGCAATTTTGGACTGGTTTGTAGCTCAATCTGTAAATTTTTGTACAGGATGAGTGAGCCATTCAGTTTGAGAAGCATAGTGAACTATAGCATAGTGAGCTATGCTTTTGCATTTAGCTTTAGTGGATGATCTGGGAATAGCTACTTCTTTCTTAATGCACCAATACATATGTGTTAATGTGTATCATTCAAGAGAATTACAAATCGATGGTTGATTTTCTATCATTGTCATGACCAACCCAATCTGTATTATAGAAGGCTTGCAGTTGCACTATATGTTAAAGCCTAAAAATCCAGTAAGCAGACCCAATTCATTCTTCAAGCCCATATCACACTTTAAGGCGAATAAACATTATGCCATGCACGTGGATCAAAGCCACATTCATGCACTTAGAGCTTTCAAGAATGGGTGTGGCGTGGAAGGTAACATAATTGCATGAGATACGTTATTAGTTTTAGGATCATTGGTAATTTTTGACTTGGGACCAAAATTCATGCACAACGACATAACTCATAATACAGATAAAGAAAGAAAAGAGGCCCAAAAGCTAAGTCCATATCCTTTCAAATCGAAACAAGTAAACTTTAACATATGATTCTTAATTCCAGCCACACAATAAAATACCATAAAGGTACATTTTCCCAAAAATCCTACAGTAGCATGGCAATCCCAGCAGTAGAATCCCAGCAGCAGATTTTCTATGTGAAATCTGTAAACTTGTTCCATATTCACACCTTTCAAAGCGATCTTTAGACACAATCTGACAAACCAAAAGAAACTACAAAACCAATATATATATATATATATATATATATATATATATGCTTTTAACCAGACCATTCTTTTACCCAGCAGTAGAAACCTTCAACCAAGATCCCTTCTAGTTGCTGAAAAATGCATATAAATAGTTGCTGTGACCAACCATAAGCAACAAGAACGGAGGGTGCTAGCAAGCTCTCTAGCACTCTTCTCCCATGCTTTCTTTCCTCCCATACTTCCCTTTCTCCTAAATGCTTCCTTAGTTTTCCATTCTTCCCAATTCATCTCATGTCCAAACCCCTTGTCTACCAAGTTCTATAGAAAGGAAGGACGCTAGCAAGCCATGCTTCTTATTCTCTCTTAAACCCATCCTTAGTTTTCCACCTCCTAACCAAATCTCTCATCTCATATACCTCAGTCCATACCTCAGAGAAACAACTGGGTTCTCTTCTTCTGAAACTCGTGTTTTCCTCTTGCCAAGCCCTTCTTTGTAAGCAATCATTTTCTTGTGACTTATCAGACCAAGCTTCCTATTTTCAAGAGAAAAACAACTCATTATGATGTCATCTAACCAATATGAATTAAGATAAATAGGTATTAATTTGACTTAAAACAATTTACTCCCCCATTTATTCTGAATATTTGTTGAATAAAAACTTTTTGTTTCTCTCTAACAACTAGCATGTAGAGTCTATCTCCAACTCTCTTTGATAGTTGGTGTCTCAATCTCTAAGAATTTGTGTTGCATTCTTCTTCTTTGCATGGCAAAGAATAGTCATTGTTCTTCTCAGATTTGTCTTCCTTTGTTGCACGCAATTCATGTCTCACATAATTAGAAAGTTTCCTCAAATGCTCAAGGAGGGTCAGAATAGGGAAGTTTCACATAGTAAGTTTCCTAATTTAAAACAGGAAAGTTTTCTAAACGACTTATCCATCGATTTTCTCGTTTTTACGCTTCGGTGAGACTCTTTGTTGAGTTAGGACTCTGTTTCCTAGTTAGACCGGGAATCCTACTTTGATTAGGATTCTTCTCTTTTTGCTGATTTTAGCCTTCTTTCCTCAATTATTGCTTCTCATGACTATAAACACAAAATATGTCAGAAATGATATTATTAAGAAAATAACATAACCAAATTGGGTAAGAAATACATTAAGATCATAGCATTTTATGTGTTTATCAGACTTGTTGCTCAAGGTTATAGTTAAGAGAATGGTCTAGATTATGAGAAAACTTTCAGTCCTATTTTTTTTTTATACGAAACTTTCAGTCCTGTTGTTAGACACAATACTGTGAGGTTTATAATTGCTTTAGCTGCAATGGACAGATGGGGACGTTGATAGTTGAATGTAAGGAATTCTGATTTGAAAAAGGAGGTTTATATGCAACAACCTCAAGGTTTTGTTGATCCTTTGAATTCTGATTATGTATGCTAACATTTCTATATATGGTTTAAACCAAACACCTAGAGCATGGAATGAAACATTTACTACTTATCTTCCATATCTTGGTTTTCAGTTTACTCATTCAGATCCAAGTTTGTTTATTAAACATTCAAACAATGGTATTGTTGCACTACTATTATATGTCGATGACATTGTCATCACTGGATCTGATACAGCAGGGATAGAAACAATGATAAAGGAATTGAGTGGTGTTTTTGATGTGAAGGATCTAGGACCATTGACATATTTTCTGGGAATTAGCATTCAGTACACAAAGTCTGGAATTCTTTTGTCTCAAGCTAAGTATGCACAGTGCAAAAGTAGGAACGAAAACCTGCTCTGGCTGTAATTCTCCTTGCTTGCCTCATGTTCATTTCTTGAATACTGAAGGTATTCTTGTCTCTAATATATCCATCTCTTTATAGAAGCATTGTTGGAGCTCTTCAATGCTTGACTTTCACCAGGCCGAATATAGCATATGTAGTGAATACATTATGTCATTTATGTTAAGTCTAACAGATATTCATTATGCTTCAGTCAAGAGAATATTGAGATATTTACAACAGACTTTGCATAAGAGATTGTTCTTTAAATATGGAGCTGCCACACCTTTTGTTACAGCTTTTAGTGATGTTGATTGGGCTGGTGATATTAATAAAAGGAGATCAACTACTGATTTTGTTGTATTAATGGGAAACTGTCTTGTTTTATGGCAATCGAAAGAGCAAGGATATGTGGTAAGGAGTTCTAGATAAGCTGAATATAGAGCTCTCCCAATACTGTTGTAAAAGTATCTTGGCTAAGACATGTTCTGTGTGACTTACATGTTAAAATTCCCTCTCCACCTCTCTTAAAGTGTGATAATCTTTCTGCTCTTGCGTTATGTTCAAATCTTGTTTTTCATTCAAGGATTAAGCATCCAG
>NC_020492.1:14327202-14330171 GCF_000184155.1 Fragaria vesca subsp. vesca | reverse complement strand
ATATTGCTTTGTTAATAAAGACTATATATATATATATATATAGTGTGTGTTGTGAAGAACTTTGCACGTTCTGCTCATTTTTTCAGCTTGGAATGCTTGGAATATACCTGAAAATTGCTCCAAGTTCTCTCTTTTCTTGCTTCATCTTCTTCACATTTTCTGTATTAAGCTTAGATTTAGCCATGGCTACCATGTTAAAAGTTTCATCTTCTTCACTGTTACATTCATAGTAGTTACGAGCTTATTAGTAAAATAACCGTAATGATTTAAGCTTTTGTTTGAGTTGTTTGTGAGCTGTATATAAAAAAAAACTATGTAGCCGTCTCAGATATATGCTCATTGATATACATGTTCATATTCATGAGCTTGCTTATGTGAGTTGTTCGTCATTATTATTTGTTTATTTGTTACTTTGTTAGTGAACTTCGTATTCTCAATTTCTCATGTTCATAAAGTGGTAACAAAAACCTGAAGAAGTCTAAGCAGATCGAACTAACATATATATGCTTTGGAACACCGCCATTTTAGTTGCTGCCCGTTTCTCTTCTAAGAATTCTAACACATCTAACATTACATATATAGATTAGTCAAAAGTATTGTGGGAGTTTACACACATACATAATCTTACTTCTAGTAATCATTAGTTTGCTAATTTATATTGTATGTGCTGGATATGTATATGCGAGACAAATGTATGAGATAACCAGAATAAGAACAAACTGGTTTATCCTGGAAGATGCTCGCTTTAGCTACTGATGAGTCGCTTTAGCTACTGATGAGTTGTTATTGCAATACTATTTTAACTGCATGCAATGCAAGCACTATAATAATTATATTTGAAACTGGATTGAATCCAAGAAATAGCCATTTGCAGCCTATATGCAATTGACCTCGATCGTTAAAGCTTGTAGCCTTCCCAGTAGAAAATATTGACTATAAATTAATTATTAATGTTATTGCATGCATGCACCATATTAGGGTAAAAAGGATAAAAGAAAATAGTAACTAAGCTATATACATAGAGGGAGTGCTTCTAATGATCAAAACCCTAGCTTGTTTTAAACTGATTAAAACCCTAGCTAGTTTTAAGCTGATCATCATATCAAAACCCTAGCTTGTTTAGAAATGATCATGTTTCTTTGATGTATTATATATGTATACTATTTCCAAAATATATTTGCAGAAATATTGGTGCTGATTAATGTAAACAAATAGTTTATAGTTGGCAAGGAATCAAGAATCACAAAATGGGTATATTTCCTGCTTAGCTTAGGCCCTTCACTTCGTATCATTTTCGGCTCTAGAGTTTTCCCATTAGGAATCGGCAACGGTGATCATATATTAGGTTGTTCGGTGCATGATCGAGCGATGAGGTCAAATAAAGAGGCAAGACTGTACATGATGGTAAACAATTATATATGCAATATTTGACCAAAGGAAATTGACAGTTCCTATCTTAATTTTTATACATAAGCTCAGCTAATACTATTAAAAGAGTCACAGGACCAGAAAAGGACCGAAATTTTGGTTCTGAGAATGGTTAATGTGCCACAAGAATCAAGCTTCTCAGAATCTCATCATAATCACTTATGCAATAAGAGGATGAGAAAAAAAAACAGAATTCATTGTGTCGCTTTCTCGCCATTTCCTCTTGTTTAATTTGTAATGATATAGTTCGCTCTGCAGGTAGAAGCTTAAACCCAATTTTAAATGGAAACTTTGATAACTTTACGGCATCTAATTGTTACTTTAAATCCCTGATGACTTTGAGGCATTACTCTTATTTCTTTATAAGCATAACCTGGTGAGGAAGAGCCACATCTTTGCGGTATAAGATCAAAACAGGCTAACCTTTCTGTGGTACAAAATATGAAGATGCATGATGTGTGAAAATGACTTGTCGATCTCATCCATCATCTTAATAATATTATACCCAGGCGTTTTTTAACATATAGTAAACCACTGTGGATCAACATCGCAATCATATCTGATGCAAAGCATGATGCAACTGATCGCTAAATCCCCAAGGGGTTTTCTTGTTCTAATTATTGATGTCCTTCACCGAGGATAAGAGAAATTTCTTGAATTTCTTGAAGATGTTCGCTCTTATTTTCCTTAATGTTGCAGACTTGAATTTCATAAGTTATGAGGATAATATTATGTACGTACGTGTTCATTCCCATATCCAATGATGAGTTGGTTGGGATGAAGAAGATCCAATTCAAGACTCCTGCATCAATAAAACCGTTATGTGATGGAAGCTAAGGGTCAACACAGATTTGGATATCAATCCCTTTGATAATTGAAAGAATTATTAATTGAGAATGGAAGCTGGAAGAAGATTCCTTCAACATGATTTGTAGGGCCTTCGATCTTGTATTGGAGATTAAGAAGCTGATGCAACAAGGCACCTAGCTCCTGGGCAGTGGAAAAGCCTTTACTGATCTGATTGCCCCCTCCATCTCATATATATGCTTTGAGCACTAATTTGTTAATTTTGTGCAACCCCAATCAGAACCCTTATATGGAAATTATTCTTACTATCAATCATAAAGAATGTCGATCAGTGAGGTAAGCTATCCGGGCAAGTATTAATCTATTCTGAACGTGATCGATGTTTTTTTATTATTCCAAAGTTCAAATGAAAAAGCGTGTGTGTCTATATATATATATATATATGATCCATTTTTTTGTTCATTTCTAGGGATAGATCATTTGACGAACTTTTCGATCACAAAATCAAATCTCCATCGTTCAATTCGTTGGGCTATATGAATAGATAATTTCTGCAAATTTTTAAAAAAATTTGGTGATCGTTAAGTCATCCAAATAAGAGATTTATTTTTAATGATTTTAAACGGTGTAGGTTTGACATAAGTGTTAAGTTTTTTGTTTTAATCTCGATCAGTCATCCAAGCCCATTAAAAAACAGATCTAATGGTGTGGACCTATCCCTAAAAATGAACAAA
>NC_020492.1:14311984-14326306 GCF_000184155.1 Fragaria vesca subsp. vesca | reverse complement strand
ATCATTTCTAATCCCACTAAAATAACAGTCCATTACTTTTAGGCATGATTTAATGAAACATTCTACAATGAGTTAATGTATGTCATACATAAACTCTATCATAAAGTTGTAACATGAGTCCTCAAAGTTATAATACGAGTCCTTAAATTTGTAATAAACTTAATTACAACATTAGTCCTCATGTGTCGTTAAATTGTAAAATGTGTGTTTAAAGTGATAATTGAGTCTTCAAAATGATAAAAGAAAAGTTGTTACAATTTTGAGGACTTAATTACAACTTTAACGACACATGATGACTAATGTTGTAACTAAAATTTTACAACTTTAAGGACTCACATTATAACTTTGAGGACTATTATTACTACTTTGAGGACTTGTGTTACAATTTTATGACAGAGTTGATGCATGACATGCATTAGCACACCCTAGCCTTATCCTGATTTAATAGTTCCTGACCTAAAAAATTATTGTTGAAATCTTTTCCAATCAAATACGTGCATATATGCATACGGAGAAGAAGTTACAAACCGTATGAATGACAAACTGACCAATGAATTAACCAAAAAAATAATAATAATCATAGGTTACCAGTATTACATTACACGAGTTGATTTCGATTTGGATTCTTCAACTTCAACTCTTTTTTTTATTTTTTTTAAAGACTTCAAATTTTCTAATGAATACACAATTGTGAGAGAGAGCTCTCTGAGTTGAGCCTG
This sequence comes from Fragaria vesca subsp. vesca, assembly GCF_000184155.1. Lineage (NCBI taxonomy): Eukaryota > Viridiplantae > Streptophyta > Magnoliopsida > Rosales > Rosaceae > Fragaria > Fragaria vesca. Next base: position 14,325,587 of record NC_020492.1, on the reverse strand, counting down.
AAATAATACATTATATTATCCACTTTTATATGGCTTTACAGTCATGTGTTGGGACATTTTTGGAATTGACATTTTACGTCAACTGGATCTGATGATGAAAATTAAGAAAACTTAATTCGTTATCGCTGTCTTTGGCTGTCTCGATCACTCTTCATGACTCAACCATCTCCATTGATGACTGTTTGTAACTTGTTACTGTCCCTCCTATCTGATCATGTTCTTGATCTTCCTCAGTACTTTCTCCATCTTGATCACCATGATCATCATGTTCATCTTCCTCTTGATTTGGATCCACATTTTCCCTCAGTGGCTGCTGCACTATTTGGAGCTTCTCAACACTACGATCCTTGTGATATTCAATCTTGTTGTTGTTCTTGTTTCTGTACAAGGCTTCAAGCTGGTGAAAGTAAGGACATGTTTTTGAATCCTCGGGTCTCGTTTTGCTGCTCTCCTTAACCTTCTTGAAGTACTTGTTGATGTTCTCCCACTTCTCCTTGCACCTCTTCGAGCTCCGGTTGTAGCCGAGCCTCCTCATCCCGGCCGATATCTCCTCCCAGAGAGACCCTTTAGGCCCAGCATCCTGATACTTGACGTCGAGACTTGTCCTCAGATCTATCAATGCCTGAACTTCCGTTTTCGGCCATCTTGAGGATCCCATGACAGCAGAATTGTTCTCGCCGTTACCATACACTTTCTTAGCCTCCAAGTTTCTCGGTGCTACTGCTCCATCAGAACTAGCAGTGAGGCCACGCTGGTCTATTGCCCAAGACACCGGTAGTGCCGGCAATGGCGGCCGAGGCACATTTGTTGGTGGTGGTATTACTAGCATTGCTGTGGCATCATTGATTTCGAGGGATCGAGTATCATTAGAGTTATGTTGCAGTGAAACCTTTTGCAAGAATTGTATGAGGGCGGCGTCTTTCGCTGCTGCACTCGATCTCTCTTGGACCAAAACCTCGTGGTCACGATCGATTCTTGCCATCTCTTGCATTCTCCAAGCTTCTTCTTTCACCATTCGCTCTTGATCGCATTTGGCAATGGCTTCCAAGAAATTCTCTTGCAGCCTCTCCTGCTTCTCGAGAACTTGCTTTGTCAGTCTTCTAAAGAAGTATTTCCATTTCCTTTTCCTCTTGTTTCGTTGCTGAAACTCTTCGTCCGAGGCAGTAGTAGAAGAAGTAGAGCTGGAGAACAGGTTGGTGGTCGGATTTAGTAGTCGGAAGCCATTAGTATTGTCTTGTGATGAATGAATTTGCTGTGGCAGCAAGGAATTGTTTGTTGATGAATGAATTATTGGATCTGTGGCTGGAGTGACGCCGTTTTGCGGAACAGTGACGACAGGAGGAGGGACACTTTGGTTTGGATGGTGGTTGCTGTTGTTGGTCCACAGCACCACTGGAGGTTTTGGTGGTATTATAGATAGATTGTGACTATTCTGTTGATGATCAAAGGCTTCAAGTTCGTCGAAAAACCGATAAGTCTTTCCTTCTGGCTTTCCAGATCGGCCTTCTTTGGTTCTTCTGTGGTACTTGTACACGTTCTCGAATTTCTCCTTGCATTTCTTTGCACTTCTCTGATAACCAAGCTCCCCTAGTTTCCTGCATATATTAATTAAAAGTATTCAAATTAACTCTAGCTAAAACACCAAATAAAATCAACAAGAGGAATAAAATCTACAAGGACATGTGAATTGAATTTTGGATCATCATCTCTCTGGAAACACAAATTCATCTTCATATATATGTCTGCATGCTACTGTAAAAAGTAGCAAAGAATATTCACTTGAGCTTTGAATAATCATCAGAAAATTAGTAAAATTCATAACATAATCTGTATGCCAAAAAACCAAGAAAAATATTAAGAGATAGAAGAGTGTGAAGTTGTTTACTAGCTAGCTTCATAGATCGATCTTAAGAACAATGATTCACCTTGAAACATCTTCCCACAATGGAGCTTTGAGACTGGAGTCGCGAAAAGCAGGATCCATTTGGGACCTTATCTTCAGGAGTGCCAAAGTTTCTTGGCGAGGCCACCGATTTCCTCCTCCACCTCCATAGCTCCGGTGGTCGTCATCATGACCACCCTCCTGATCAACGTCCCCAAAAGTATGCTTGTCATGATCTTCTGCACCTGAATTTGAAAAAAGCACCGCCGCTGTTTCAGTATTACTGCAGCCACCTTCATCATGAAGTAGTACTGCTGGTTCTTCTGCGACCATCATGGCTGCGCTTGAGCTCCCTAACTTGCTTGTTGATTTTCCCAACAGCGGAGAGAGAATTGTGTATGAGTAATTCTCTTGGGTTTTATGAGTCCGAGATTATATAATCTATGTATTCATTCTACAATTAATTAACTGCGAATATGGGTGGGTTTTCCCTGTCATTCTCAAAATCCTTTTTTCTTTTTTTTTTTTCACAATAGAAAATAGACACTATTTTTCCCGCTTACATGTAAGGCAGTCTTTTATGTTATCATATTTTTCTAGTTTAGTAAATTGTACTATCTCACTTTCTGTTGAGTTTCCCTGTCAAATTGGTTTTTTTTTTTTCCCACAATATATTTCACATTTAATTTCTTTCTAATTCTGTAATTCACACAAATTGCACGATGTGTCGATATCAATCAAGTCATGTAAATTTATTCAAAAATAGGGTGGAATTGTAGACAAATCGTTAAGAAAATAGTTTATCAAATAAGAGGTGCCACGGAAAAAGAATTGAGAGAGTTCATGATCGAACCGAACAATTATATATATTTCAGAATCTAATATAAAATACGATAAATTTCATTTTAATAAACAAACTTATAAATACAAGACCATGCCAGCATATTATTAGCAAGAAAAAGAAGAAGAAGAAGAAAAAGAAATAAACATAATTTTCGTATAAGGAGTGATTTTTTTATATGTCAAATGGCCGGTAAAGTACTTTTTGTTTTTTAAGAAAACTTTAACTGTGGAATCTGCAGTTTTCTCTGCTGTTAATAATTATTGTCCCATAATTAAAACATAAACACCACAGCTCATCTGGCTCCCTTCCTCTCTCTGCAGAAATGTGTGTAATTAATTATTAAAAGTGCTACTAATTAATTGAAGGTATAATGTAAGATAAAATAAAAATGTTAATAAGAAAAGAAGAAAATACACAAGTGGAAGTGTATAATTGATAATAGAAGAGTATGATTGGTGTATAATATACTCTATCTGGAAGTAGTGGCAACAGCTGTGAATAGAGATAGTGACGAGAGAATTGAAGATGGAGGATAATAAGAAGTTGGCCCCCATATCATATCATTTGTTTAGGTCGGTCAGACATTTGCTAATTGCTATTTTTTTACCTAGCTATTATAGGGGTGGTTCGTTTTGGAGCCTGCAATCACTAATTAAATTGACCTCTTAATCATGCAGCAGGCTAATTAAGCTGATTAATATTCCTTTTGTTAGGAAGATGACCTAATCAGTGCTGTCACTGTGATCATGATCCCTGTAATTCCATCCAGTTGACACTCGGCCACTCATCTTCAGCCCTAATTAACGACTAGTACTACCCACTCAAACATGTAACTATTAACCTAGCTCGCAGTGTAATTACCAAATTGCACCGAGGACTACCTCGCATCATCGATGCTTTGAATCAAGCATCAATCATTCTGAATCTCAATAACGTGAGTTTAGAAGTCGAAAAAAGGTATTACAAATCGTGAATATACTGACGTAAAATCTTATTTTTAAAAATTAAACATGATGTATTTTTTATTATCTTCCGTGTAAAAGACAAATAATGTCCTGCAGTGTCAAATTAGTTATATATATATATATATATATATATATATATATATCAGTCACCCGATCGAAGATAGATACTTTTTATCAAATCCGATATGATTATTATGAACACTAACCCTATCTAATATGACATATTTTTGAGAAATTTTTCAGTGCAACTGTAGCACCACGTGACATGGACTAATGGTGCTACGTGCCTATAAGAACTCGTCACGTGGACATCAATGCTTAACGTTAGTTCTTTGTTATCGAAAAAAATTCCTGAAATTTCTTATCGATAAAAACAAGAAGCAAACCCAAGTTTCATATAATTTCTTGTTTTTGATTCAAGCTCTCTTACAATGAAGATTTCAGAAATCATTGCCGAGTGGCATATGACATAGATTAAACGATCTTCCCAGCAATTTCGGTAAGGATTGATGAGTATCAGAAATTCTTTTGAATCTGCGAGAAATTTCGAAGAAGGATTTCTTGAGGTCTAAATCTTCCATGTCTCATTACCTATTACAAGAACAGAAGCACCGCGAATGCATACCGAATTACCTAATATTCTGATATAATTAATCCTTTGGATCAAATTATGATAGATACAGTTCATGACAAGAGTGATGATGATGGGGTCTGGAGATCTTATTGAATTAAATCATAAAAAAGGGCTTTAATTAGAATCAATATAATACAAGCATCAAGAATGAAGACCGAATTTGATTCCCGATCTGTTGAACAGAACCCAGACTCCAAGACTCATCCCAAAACTAAAATTTCATGATTATAAATGGATTTTCTTATTTTTATTATAATATTTAACCACTTCCCAATACTCGGTTCAATCCAAGGAAGAAAATTTCGGTGATTACGGAAATTTCGACCCTCCAAAATATGGAAATTTCGATTGCAATTAAAAAAATAAGAAAATTGACGGAAATTTGAAGAAAAACAAGGAAATTTTAAACCAAACTTTAAGAGATGTTTGTTTTCTATATTATGTACTATATTTGAAATGAAAACCTTGAATAAACATTGATCTATAAGGAGTTGTAGTAAGTTAATGTGAAAAGGTGAGTGCTGAACCGTTAATAATTCTTAAAAGTTTACTTTAAACATTTTTTTTTAATGGCTGAAAACCCAAAAGGAGACTAGAATATCACACCTTATATACATATAATACATTTCACATAGAATTACATGAGTACTTTAAAACCACGTAGAAGACCTATGAGGTACAAAATTTTCACTTGCATGGTGTTAATAAGAGTTTTACCATCTTTTCACTTGCATGGTGTTAATAAAAGTTTTACCATCTTCATAATGGATTTATAGTTTCATAGGTTCCTTGAGATATTGTTGACTTGTTGTAAGTTGATTAATTCGGGAAAATTTCTACGTTGGAGAAATTTGTAACATCCTGGAATTTCAGTTTTCTATTTTTAAAATGATAATTATTTACGAGCTATTTTTATTTCGATTTCTATTATTCTTTGTGGTTTTTGAAAATTATTTAAATTTTCGGTTAATCGAATTTTGTCTTTCAAGCTCATAGGATTAACCTAGACGTCGTTACGAGTTCGTAGAATTTTTCAGAGCATCGTTTGAACATCGGAGCTATTTTTAACGATTTTCGGAAGTTGGCATTATCCAAAAATTTAATTAAAAATAAAAATTCTATGTCGGTTGAATCTCAGTTGTTGGATGGTTTTTATATAGAGGAAGAGAGAATGGGACCAGATCAGTTCAAACCGACCCCGACTCCGTCTCCAGCCTCTCGCTAGTGACGGATCGACCCGGATGGTTCTCTGTCCTCCGGTAACGGCGAGGAGCAAGGCGGGTGGCGACGGCTTCATCTCGTCCTCCCCATCCTCTCTGCGGCCTCTATTTTGTCAAAAGAGCTTTGGTGAAGGAGATTCAAGCAGAAGAAGGAGAGGCTGGGTTCACCGGCAAGTTTACGATTCCGGCCAAGTCGTGGTATCTCACCGGTGTGGATAGCTTCGTCTCCTCATCCTCGACGTCCCCAAGGCTTTATCTTGTCCAAACGAGGTCAGATGAGGGAGAATCGAATGAGAGAAACTTATGAGTTTTTCTGGTGAGGGTTCGGTGTTTTCCTGCAAAGTTGTGTTCGACTCAGGTATCAATCTTCATCTAATCGTCGAGCTCTACCTGTTTATATGCTTGAATTCGAGATTGGTTGAGGTTTGGAGGAAGTTGGGTTTTAGGCAGTGGAGGACTGCCGTACGTGTCGCTGTGCACGGCGGCGACGACGGTGGTTTTGGGAGTTGGTTTCCGGCCTCATTAGTATATTGAATTGGTGTGAGTGATTGCAGATGCTTGAATTCGGGAATTGGAGGAGTTGATGATTTTGGGTTTGCCGTTCCTATCAGGTCACTGTGTTTGGTGTTTACAGCAGCAGTATGTGGTTCACTTTTGATTTTTGATATATTGGATTACAGTGTTGAGAGTTTGAGAAGTTGGATGATCGGAACTCGGAAGGTATTGTTTTAGTTGGAATGTGTAGAACAGTAGCCATTGTTATTGCTGTTTTTCTAGGTGATTTCAACTGTTTTGGCAAGATATCGAAAGTATCGCGATATATCGCGAAATATCGATAGTTTCGGACCAAAATTTCTGGGGTGAGAAAAAAATTTCGGTGTGTGAAAAAAACGATATTTCGGCGAAAATATCGATTTTTTCTTCCTTGGTTCAATCAAAGGTTATTCTTGGCTGATATATAAGATGATATCCTGATAGCAAGCATCACTTTGGATTTGCACAGAGCATGACTCACATGCGGATGTACAGATCCGCTCACCTGCGGGACAGAATTTACAGGACTCGGCCGTCAAATTTAAGTGAAACGATCTGATGGACACAGATGTGCAAACCAATAAAATCCGGATTACTTTACCCGACAACAGATCCCGTCACTGTTGTCTCTTTCTCTCTTCTCAAAGATTCCAGGATTAGTTTCTGGAATTCTAGGTTTCGTTTCTTTTGGCCTGGGTTGATTTATTTTCCAAGTCTTGCATTCCTCAAAGTGATGATCTTGGGTATGCTTTCCAACATAGCCAGCCAACTCATTTGCTGCAGTAGTACTATTCATGCTATGAAATTATTAATCCAATTGATTTCCAAAACAAATCAATCCAACCCATCTCCCTTAAATTTCCCGAATTGAAGAATCACCAGCTTCAAACCTCAATTTTTTCCCAATTGAAACCAACCCATCGATCCCCTTCAAGATTCAAATATGTATGTCCCACACAGAGAAAACCCACCTCCGAGGCCCCGAACACTCGACACAATCAATTGCCGAAAATGGAGGACACCCCCCCCTAGATCCCAATCTTCATTGAGTGGAGTCTTTGTGAGAGAGAGACAGACGGGATTAGCTGCAAGTTAAAGAAAATCTCTCAAGTTATTGCCTCTTGGAATTCATCGATTCTTCTGGCCAATCAACCCAATGTATAAGGTTGCAATTGCATCAAGATCTTCCCCTCCAAACTGAGGGAGAGGGGTTTTAGGGAGGAAAAAGATGTCAGAGGAAAGACTCATAGTCTTTGGCAGTAAAGACAAAATCGGGTACATGGGTCTAAGTATTGTGTTTTGATGTATGAGCATATGTGTCCATCAGATCGTTTCACTTAAGATCTGACGGCTGGGAACAGTTCATCCCTTTTGGTCCCGTAAAACTTGTCCCGCAGGTGAGCGGGCCTGTGCGGATGTATTCATGTTTGTCTATCAGCATTTTTGTTCATCCTTGACTAACACATACACACTCCGTTAAACTGATGTGTTTAAATTGTCCACGTGGCGAGTTCCTATAGGCGCCTAACACCATTAGTCAATGACAAGTGGTGTTACAGTTGCACTGAAAACTTTCTCCATATTTTTGGCGAGTATTACTCCACGTAGGCTATAGGACCAGGCAGAAGTCGACCGATATTGACAAAAACCTTCTCCCATCTCTATAGTTAGTTTAAGTCTTCATTTTAGAGATGATCTCAATTTGTATTGTAAGTGATGCATGTAATTATATAAACAAGTTGGATATATGGTATGGTATTAGCTAGCTAGGGCATAGCCATTTATGATACAAAGAATTGACCTCTACTGGGTTAGGTTACGTACGACCAATCAACCACATACAATCAATATGAATGCAAATTTGATTGCTATGATCCTAGCTAGCTAGAAATTGTAATAATATATAACTCGTACAAAAACCATATAGTATTTATGTATCTATGCATTATGTAATATGGTGACAGATTTGTCTGAGCGTTACATATATATGTTTAATTTACAGTGATATATATATATGTATGTGTGTGTGTGTGAGAGCATGCCTTCTAGTCGAGAAAATCGGGACGAGCATGCATGCAGTGCAATTAATGTGTAAAACTGTTCTATTTTGTTCGTATTGAAGGCTAATTTGCCAAAGAAAACTATCGCACTTTCATGTCATTTATTTGCTTCGAACAATATTTTAATAAGTTGTTGAAAATTAAGTCTGTGGTTTTCATGGTGTTGCGGTGACATTAATTTTGCATGATCCAATATAATTTTTACTCCTAAAGTTTATGTACGTATGAAAATTACTAATATTGTTATCATAATCTCATGCACATGTAAGAGTCCCAGTTTAGATTTTTTTGGTGGGTCAACAGGCCTAGACCTGAGGTGAGCCTAAAGAAACAACAATCTCAGCCCTAAATTTTGAGGGCACTACATTAAATGTTTTGCTCAACCACAAACCATGCATAGGATACTATTGATGATGGTACTTGCAGTTGCATTTAACATATGATGCATGCATGATATCAATCATGTACATGCATCTCTTCTTCTTTGTCCCAATGCAAGATTAATTTCTCTTGCATGCTAGTTTGTCCCCAATTCTCTGCGTTTGATTCAGGTATTATTGAATTCATTTTTGTAGGGGTATTTTAGTAATCAAACTAGTTTTAATTCCAATTTCATATGGTAAGTAAACAACATCAATCGTAATGTTTTCATTCCTTATGGTAAGTAAACACTAGAATGATATGAAATATTCTCATACCGATTCTTGTTGATGCCGATTGTTATTGATACCGATTCATGATAATTTACATTCCAAGTTAGTAAACGTGCCCTATATTCGGTCGTGAGTTTGAAGACACTAGCATTTAACCTGAAGATGAGGTAAATTGTTTGTATTTTTTTCTTTGTTAATTATTCGTCTATCTCTTTACTTATTATTTCTCATGTCGACTTTGTATGTAAATTCTTATGGACAACTAATGTACCGTATTTATGAACAACGGCTAGATCAGTTCAAGAAACTTAAAAGTATGAAAGACGTTGCTGCTAGAGATACATTTACAGACATTGTGCGTCTTGATATCGACTTATATCATTGAGTTGTTAAATTTGAGAGTTTTTTCTTGTTCTTTAACTTGGATTTATACTTTCATGTGAATTTTTATTCATTTTGTGATTTTACTTATCTTAAGCAAATCTGAATTTGATAAAATATATGAAGAGAATGTAGAGTGAAGAAAGTAAAATTGAGAAAATGATTTTTTATGTATTTTTAATGAGTGAACAAAATAAATTTACAATTAAAATTATATGAGTGAGGGATGAAGAGAATGCGAGGTGAGTAAAATGGTTTATGATGTGACAATAGACGCATCCTAATTTTATTTTTCTTAATGTAAATATTTCTTTCCATTCTGTCCTTTGAAAATCGAATACTCACTTGAAGGTTGGCACTCCATTGAATCCACCTAATTTAAGTTGAAAATTTGAACCTAACAAGTTAAACTATACGTACTAGCTAGTTGAAGTCATTGCAAATATATATGCTAGTAGGGACTAGGTACTAACAAGCAGGGTTGCAATTCTAACAATTCTAAACATTTTCTTTTGTAAGAAGTGATAAAAGGGTTATTTTCTAGTTTTTTAGACATCTTTATACTCTAATTAAGAGATCACTAGTTAGAGAGTGGGAAGCCTCTCGCTTAATCCTCAACACCAATCGATCAGCCTCCAAGCTGAAAGAGGTAGTTAGTCTCAAAACGTCATTTTTATTACTCTTGATGCGTTTATCAATTTTCGGGAAAGTAAGTACGGTATGCGATTGCGGTTTTCAAGCTTACATATTTGTATTTAGTTAGTTTGCTTACTGTTAACAAATTAAACAAGGTTTTTTTAGATAGTTATGTGACACAATGTTTTATAGTTTTCGTTGATTTTTTTTCTCGTATAACCGTTAGAGGGCATCATTTTTGAAACTCATCTTGGGTCTCTAAATCTCAAGTCTGGCACTGTACGTCGTCAACGATGTAGTCTTATTTGCTTCTCCCGAATTTAAAAACAAATAACACCCTTTTTTGCGATATTTAGGTTGTTACGTTTCTAGAAATTTCATAGACAAATTTTATTGATGCAACGTACTCGGTTTTATTTGCTAGAGCTGAAGAAGTGGGAGAATTTGGACTTTAACTACTTCTTATGCCTTATATTTTTTAGCAGCTTTAGCTTTGTAAGGTAAATCAATAAACATAAACTTCATGATGCAAATAGAGAAGTAATCTACGATAAAGTACTCACTAACTCAATCATACATATGGTTAGGAAAAATACATCAATTATTGGAAAGAAATCAAATGGACAGCAGGCAATGTGCAAGAAAGTGGGACCAAAGTCACCAAACCAATCAATAACATATTAATTGGTTAAACTATGATCATATGATAACCCCATAGCTTTTGTATAGCTGCAGCACTGATCACCTGTGGTCAGTAGCTGACCAGGTGATCAGCACCGTGTATAGCTGTACTATGTATGGAGGTTAGCTTCATTGTTAATTTAGGTATACATTTTCCCTTATTTTAACTGCAACTAGTTATCCTTGCAAAATGAATAGAATGAGGGTTAACTCATAACAATTGTACAGGATAGATTGGATTGATAAAAATTCATATCAAGTAGGTCAATTTCAAGTAATATTAGGCCAATTTATTGTATTGGTAGAATAATTTACTCTCCGACAATTAGGTAATTAATACATCAGAACGGTCTATATTTATGTTATATGGATACATAAAGCATAATCATAAACACTAACTGAAAAAGGTCTCGTACAAGTGAACTTTTCTAATCCTTTAAAAATCCATAACTCCTAAGCATATGTAGAACTCTTTTTTTTTTGGTCTGAAAGCATAGAAGTTCAGTTAAACACTACCAACACCAAACATGAATTTGGGGAGGACCACATGGGCCTGGCGAACAATATGAAATTATGAAGGGTGTGAAGAAATGTCAGGCCTAACATGTATGGGCCGTATAGTTATTGCATGCATTAGTTGCATAAAACATGAATATGCATTAGTTGCATACACAATTCTGTTGAAAAATATAGAAAATTTTAGGACAATTCGTTGTCAATTATTTAGTTTGGTAATTAACTCCATCTATAGTGTTGAGTTAGATTTTGTGTACCATACAAAATAGATGCTTATTTCATGACTGCTGCGACTATGAACTTGATGATTGTAAGGCAATTCGATCAATTATATACGAGACCAAAACCAGCTCCAAGACTCACTTCTGTGATATGCTAAACTCATCAGGACCTTGAACTAGCTAATAACCTAGCTGATCCTCAATCTTGATCGAGTATAAATGCAGATGGACCAAAACTAGGGTTCTTCATCAGTTAACCCAAGTAAAATGATCTCGATCTCTTCGTATTCCACCTAGCTAGACGACTGTTTTTCAAACCAAAGAGGACAACAACGAATTTGGCATGCATGACTTACTTAATGAATAATGTTCATGCGCGCTTTGCATGTCATCGATCGATTATTCGGTATAGTTTAGTTCGGGGATTAACAATATATATATCGTTTCATATCAGCAGGTGCAAAGCCAGAAAATTGTAATTAGGGGAGCCAACCAATATATATAAAAATCAAGCCATACCGAGATCAAAATCATCCCGACAAATCAAGCTAGCTATAATGAGATATCCTTGTTCATATCATTTGAATCAAAAGATACATAAAATAATTTGTATTCTATGAACCCTTTTCTAGTAGTATGAATTACAATGTACATTAATTAATGAAGATTCGGAATAAAGATAATCTAATTTTTTTGTTGCTCCCCCGCTCATGTTATAACAACTATTTTTAGAATATAAAAATTATCAATTTATGTTACTATAAAAAGTATAGAAATCATGTCTTCAAAAAAAAAAAAAAAAAAACAATGAAATACATAATATAGTGCTTTACTAAANAGNCTAGTTTGTCAAATATATACATTAAATAAGTTTCTTAGAAACTTATAGCTGAATTAGGTAATGAACTGGTACAATTTAGTGATAAAAAATATATTGAAAATGAAGATAAACCACATAATTTCCATTATTATGCTTAATTTATATCATTCTTTCTAAAAAGAGCAAACTTGAATACAAGTAAACTATTACAAAGTTAGTGCCACGTTGCTCTTCTCTATTTGATAACTTCATGATTAAGTTCTTGAATATATGTTTGGGGTGCCAGCCCGTGTAATAATCTAAACTATATTCTAAATGAATAGACTGAATTGAATTTACAAAGAAGCTAAAAGGCTGAGGGGGTGCCATGACACCTTTTGGCCCGTACACAGCTCCGCCGCTGATATCGGCAGCTTACAAAGGTGAAAGGTCATATCACCTTTTTTTTTCCCCCCCAATTAGGCTAGTCCTAGCCTCCTCCAAAAAACCAGACCAAGCTAGCAAATCCCCATCATCAATCGCAGATCTCTTTTCTTAAAAGCTAACTTTGAAGTATCATGTAAATAGAAAACCTCTTCATGTGTAGTCTATCAAACTTCTTCAATTTATTCGATAGCATAGAGATATTCCACTATGAACTAATTGAACCGCTTACAATCAAAGCCTTAAAGGAAAACAAAATAAAAGAAGAAGAAGAAGAAGAAGAAGAAGCTAGCCCTCCCAAGCATCTCTAAGGTTGGTGGCACCTTTAATTTGATACCTTTTTTTCCTGTGAATGCATAAAAGCTTACGATTTCAAAGTTTGTTTGTCTACATACATGAAAGTTCAAGTCAGATAGAAAAACCTTAGTACATTTTAGTTCCTAGAATGGTTGGTTAAAGTTAACAGCATATATGATGAATGTTTTTGAAAAGACATATGATGAATTAAGTTCCCCTATTTGTTCAAACAGATATTGTTTGAGAGAACTATATTGTAATTAACGAGATATTTTTCCTTGCTTTGCTTGGATAGTGTAAGTAGCAATGTCTAGTCGTTTTTATTTGGTTAGTGGTAGGGCTTTCAAATGAGCACTCTTAATGGGCATGCAGTTGCTATAAATCAATAGTATTGGATAAAGAACACATGGTTAAATGTGAGAAAAAGACCTTAGGATAGAGGCTCTTTTTCAATCTCTCATCATGTAAAGTGCTCAATTGTAAGAAAAAACTCGTGTAATGCACCATATGTTCAACCTACTAAATTCTGTTATTTTTAAGATCCACTTATTCTAATTAATTAAATGAATTAAAATTAAAATACATGCTACAAACCTAGGCTTTTTTTCCACCTCAACATTCTTCCTCTTTCTTCGTCGCATAAATAATAGGGAAAATGCCCTAATGTCCAAATATTTGAAAACTAAAGCCTATTCCAATTAAAGTCTTCTTCTTGTGCCCATTCCAAACATTCTTAAGAAAAAGACGTTATTACCCTGTGTAACTAAACCACACAAATCTTATCTCTTTCTCCTCCTCTTATTCCCAATCTGGTTTTCCTCGTCTCTCTCTCTCTC